>NC_081842.1:212121673-212469374 GCF_963259705.1 Myotis daubentonii | reverse complement strand
TGAATTTATATTAGTTCACACAAACACTCCCATCCCATGCTTTTGTTTCCGGCCCTCCAGTCCAGTTTTAAGAACCCTTGTGGCCCTCGAGTCAAAAAGTTTGCCCACCCCTGCTCTAGACACAGGCTTGCCCAACGAGCGAGAGTGGAGGGGGAGCTTTTTGATTCAGAAGGATGGCTGCAGTAAAGAGTTAGTGTGGGTGGGAAAGAAAAGAAGTGAGTGGCAGGAGCCTCGGCCGTGTGTGTAATGGAAGCATCGAGGTTCTTCCTTCCTAAAGGGAAAGTAGAAGACTTATTTCGTTTGTTTTGCTTCTGATAGGTTCTGTTACCAGTTGATGCTGTAATTTTATTTCACTGCCCTAATCAAATGTTTTATAGTCTAGTTTTGGGGAAGTAAAACATGTATATATGTATATGCAAAGTTAAAGATAGTTGCTAAATAGATTTTCTTTAAAAGGAAGGAATGTTAAGTGCTGGAGAGGCACCTGGGAGAAGGAATTGGCTGAGATCGGGTGATCAGGGAAAGCTGCTTGCAAGTGTAGTTTTTGATTTGACTCTTGAAATATGGTTGGGTTTTTGGTCTTTTTTTTTTTTTTTTTTTTGAAGGATACTGATATTTTCCGTTATGTTCCATAGTACCTCAGGCCTGACAGGTGTCCTGAATAGGGAAGTGTTTAAAGGTGAGCTGAGTTTGCAAAACCATCATACCCTATCACCTACTTGGAAGTTAATGCAACTTGTTTACTCACTAACTTCCTGTCAGCCCTGCAGTGAAGAGACCTGCTGAACTGTGGCGCCTGCTGGACTGGGCAATGTGCACAGCAACCCAGGAAGCCAGGGGTTAGGGTGCTGTCAGCTTATTCTTCCAACTCTGTCTTCAGGGAATAGAGCTGTCACTTGTCTTTGTGTTCATATTTGCAAAGCATTTGGAGATCAATTCAGCATATTTACCATAGCTCTTTCAAGTTTAGGAGAAAAAAATTACTCAAGCTCAGATAGAAAAATAACTAATGCGGATTTGCACAGTTTTTAAAAAAATATATGTTTTTATTTATATGTATATATGTGTGTGTGTGTATATATATATATAATATATATGTATATATATATATATATTATAATATATATAGAGAAGAGAGAGAGAGAGAGAGAGAGAGATATACACATATACTAGTACATTTATATTTTAGAGGGAGAGAGAGAAACATCGATGAGAGAGCATCAACATCATTCAGCTGCCACCTGCACACCCCTTGATGAGGCCCCGAACCCACAACTTGGGCTATGTGCCCCTGACCAGGAATTGAACCAGTGACCTCCTGGTGCATAGGTTGACCCTCAACCACCGAGCCACATTGGCCAGATGGATTACACAATTTTGGATAACAATATTTCATCTTTTATTTTTTCTTTCATCTGTTGTGTTGCTTATTTATTTTATTTCTTTGAAATGATTTTATATAGTATCTCTATATACAAAAGGCTAAAGTGAACCGACTGTCTGACTGACCGGCCAGTACATAGGACGCACACTGGCAATTTAAAAATAAACGTTGACTCGCACATGCACAATACATATAAAGCTCTCGCTGTTGCCAATTGCATGCGTGTGTTTCGATCTGTCATTGATGGATCATGAATTTGGTTGTTTTTGTTGACATTCTGAAGCTGAAAGAAAGCAGTATCGTGGACAGAATATTTCTGAAGACCAACTATTGGCAACAACATATCTCTGAAGCTGAAAGAAGCCTGCATTGTCAACAGAATGCCAGCATTTGCAATGAGACTATTCTAATTATTTTCCTTTCAGTGTGCATGAATCCATGCACCGGGCCACTAGTTTGCATATAATGAAAAAGAATTGTCTTAAAAGTTGAAAATAGGAACATTTTAAAGATACTGTCATGCCGGAAGCCGGTCCATCCTTGCTGCTTGACACAGTCGCTGCAGGGAAGAAACATCTGCACAGCATATGCTTCAAGGGACCTGGCATATATGGCATACTGTTCTTAATATGTTTGCTCCCCTACTTAGGGCTATGGGTTTTAATCAAGGTCACCTCTCTGAGAAAGGTTGTTTTCCCCAGGTGGGGATTTTTCCCCTGGAGTTAGGGATTAACAGGACTAAGGAAGGGAATAAATCATTAAAACCCCTTAACTAAGTACCAGGCGGGTAGGTTAATCACTTTAACTAGGAACAATCACACTTAAGCTACATAATCTTTACTTAGGATAATCTCCTTCAGTTACTTCCTTGTAGTTTTAACAGAACAATAGATTAGTGACCTTGGAATGGAGATAACAAATGCCCTAACCTTCGGAATAGAATGGATAGGATTAAAATCAACTGGTATAAATACAGATGTAACAGGACAATAAAGACAGAACCTGGCTGGAGAACCTGGCTAGGCTGCTGATCAACTGAACGCTGTCTTGTGTCATTTCTCTTCATCGACTCCATCCACACCTTGGGAACCCCTGGACTTGCTGGGGGTTGGACCCCCAACACTGTCATTTTAACAAAGGGTATTTTCTTTCTTCTCCCAAGGTATACTATCCAAATTTGGGATGGATGTGCATTGACGCCACCGATCCAGAGAAGGGGAACTGGCTGCGATATGTGAATTGGGCTTGTTCAGGAGAAGAGCAAAATTTATTTCCACTGGAAATCAACAGGGCTATTTACTATAAGACTTTAAAGGTAAGAGTGTTAGAATTAGTCTCTGTTACTCTGCATGCATTTTTGCAAATACCGTCCTTAGCTGTGACTGACAGTAACAACTTTGCAGACTTTGAAAGGATTATATTTGAAAGTGGTTCATCAACACATTGAAGGTCTGTGTTTTTTAAATATCCGGTTGCCACCGTTTCATGTGCATAAGAGCACTGAAGCATGAAGATTGTTTCAAGTAATTACTTGCTGCATCTTTATAGATTTGGAGGAGCTAAGTGTGTGGCAGCTACTTCCCTCCTCCTAAGATACAGATGCATTAGGAACTGTCTGACAGGCTGATTTATACAATGTAGGAAACCACCAATAGCTCTGATAGTTCTGTGCTAACTGAAAACAATCTTGGTCTTCAGTGTAATGTAGCCTTGATTTAGGTTTTTCCTAAATTTTATTCAGAATTGGGGTTAAGTAGAACATGTTTCTTCCTTTGTGAAATTTTTATTTGCAGACATTCCATTCATTGCTGAGATGAAAAGAAGAAGAAAGTAATTTTTTAGGGTTTGAGGTGAGGTCACAGGTCACTGAATACATCAGGGAAGTTAGTATTAGGAAGCACTGAGTGTGGCTGCATTTCTGCAAGCAGCAGGCCCCTGTCTGTCTCTTGTCATTTCTCTCTGAATGCAAATATGCACGGGTCCTGCATGGACAAGTTCTCACAGGCGGAGTCTTGAGGCTCTAAAGACAGATGATTGTTGCTTTTGGAATAGATATGTTTGCTGAGATTGTTGTAAGGCAAATTTCTCTTTATTCACTGACTTCTATTAAAAATGTCATGGATTAGGGGGACAGCCTATGAAAAAATGATCTCCATGACATCAAAAACTCTAGTTGAGCAAGCATTTAGGATCACGGTCAGTATTGTGGCAGGCTGGGTTTTGCCTGTCTGGTAGCACTAGGGCTTCTGGAAGTTTAGTGAGCATAGCTGCTTAATTTTCCTGTCATTTTTAGACAATTGGATTGTCCTCTGCCTCATACATAGCCACATTCTTGCTTCCAGTCCCTGTAGGAGCGGTATTTTTGTTGTACTTTCTAATTTAATACTTCTGTAGCCCTCTCATTTTCTTTCTGCTGTGTTGTAATAGCATGATTCTCTAGTAGTTATTACTATACAGTTTCATTACACTGGAATTTGAAATTAGATTTAAATTTGATTCAAGAATTTATTGTGTTTCTCAGATTTATTTAAAGTGGGAAGGTATATCTGGTTGAATCAGTGAGGCAGAATCCTGGGGGAGATGAAATGCCAGCAAAGGGATGAATCTGAGACAGTCAAGGAAGGAGAAGGGAGAGCAAGCCCAGGGAGATGTTAGGACACTTTGAAGTTCTGTCATCAGACTGCTGTCTCTGATAGCAAATCTGAGAAACACTGAGAAGCAGGAGAGAGAGTATTTGGGAGAGTGAACTCTGAAGCTAGACTTCTGGATTAGATCCCAGCTTGCTGTGTGACCCAAGAAAAGTTCCCTTATTTGTAAGATATAGATAATAATTGTATTGACTTCATAGAGTGATGATGGTGATTTCTATGTACTGGTAGAGCTCTGTTGTCTAAGAAGTGCTAAATAAATGGAAGTTGCTATTTTTTGTGAGGTGGTATAATATGGTTAGGGGTGAGGACTGTAGCAGACTGCCTTGTGAGTGGATTTTGGCTTCCAGATGTGTGACCTTGAGAAGTTAATTAAACCATCTGTGCCTTAGTTTTTCCATCTGTAAAAATGGAGTTATAGGAAAATTAATAAATAGTTGTTGCAAAGATTAAGCAGGCTGATATGAGCAAGGTTCTGTGATGTGTACCTAGTCTCACCCTAGCACTCAAAGCTGTTAACTGGCTGCGCTGCTGCTATTATTTCCATCCGTATTCTTCTGAAGTAACATAATTCTGATCTTCGCAGACCTCCCCCAGTCCTGACCTTAGATGTTTGCTCAGGGATGCACAAGACCTTTCAGAATTCTTTTTATTTATTTATTTATTTATTTATTTATTTATTTATTTATTTATTTATTTATTTATTTATTTATTTTTATTGCTTAAAGTATTACAAAGGGTATTACATATGTATCCATTTTATCCCCCCGCCCTAGACAGTCCCCTAGCCTCCCCTATCACCCAGTGTCTTATGTCCATTGGTTATGCTTATATGCATGCATACAAGTCCTTTAGTTGATCTCACCTTTCAGAATTCTTACTAGTGATTATCTAACTATAGATTAGGCTTTCTGTGAGTTAGATTTTGTAAAAAAATTACATGTGATGCTCTTCTGGGCTCACCTTCTCAATTGTCACCCTGATAACTGGAAAGTCCCAATGTTGATTTAGTTGGTAATATAATTAAAAAGTATTTTAAAGCTTTAAAAGTTAACTGTTAACCTGCTATCCATTCTTTTCTTCATCAGTTTGACAAATATTTATTGTCTAGTAGGTACCAGGTATTCTTCTATAGTAGTGAACCAAACAGATAAGATCTCTGGTCTCATGGAACTTCCAATTTATGGGGAGGAAGCAAGATAATAGGCAAGTGAGTAAGTAAACAAAATAATTTCAGATCTTGATGAGGGTTTAGAAGACAATAAAATGTGATAGGGACTAGGAAGAGAACTGCTTTATCTCTGGTGGGCCAGGGAAGATAAGTCAGAATGAATTCCCCCCACTGGCATGTGTGGTCAGCCAGCCACACAGAGATGTCTGCGGGAAGAGCAGTCCAGGAAGGGAGGCCCCAAGAGAAGCAGAGATCTTCAGGGAGGAATATGCTAGAGTTTTTGTTGTTGTTGTTGTTTTTACGGCCATTGTGGTGGGAATAAGGGAAAGAATGTTAAATGAGTCTGGTGAGGTGGGCAGAGTCTGCGGAGCTGTCAGAAAGGAGAAAGAAGTATGAGTTTTTAGTCTTCAGTTCAGTTCACCCATTCCAGAATTGAGGCTTCTGACCTGTGACTTTTAAAAGGTCAGGTTGGGGACTAGATTATAGGGACAGCATGGAAGTGCTTTGTGTTCTGTAATTCTGGAGTCTTTTACTTTGACTTAGTGTCAAGGATGGTTTTTGGACCCTTGCCTCTTCTTATTTGGTCTGTTAAAATTTCATGGTTATATTGACTAGTATTTAGAGAAGAGAGTATGCTTGATTATGGTAAGTCTGTCAGAATCCAGAGGAAAAGTTGGAGGAGTTTAAAGTCTTTCTGTTTTTCTGGTTACATTTTTTTGTTAAACATCAACATACAGTACATAAAAAAAGAGGTTGTTTGGACTTTTGACTTTATATTTTTTATATGCACCTTTTATATTTCCTGTGTTTAAGAACAAAAATTTTCGTTTATTATGAAGTTTGACTTATAAAATCTTAAATGTGCTAAGCAGTAAAGACAAAAAAAATAGTACAGAGGTGCACAGTCATTGATTTAAAAAGAGAGATGGTATTTTCCTCTTCATAAAGGTCTGCTATGTGTATCTGTTTTAGTATGAAGTTGGGAAGTTTATAGTTCAATAATATAATCACCTCAGTTGCTACAAATTTTGAAGGTTATTCAAACAAATCACGTTGCTTTTAATTCATCAACTCACTAGCCATTTAGAAATTTTTTATTAGATTGAGGTAAGAACAGATTCTGGTATGGTATTTATTTTTTTTTTGAGGGGGGCATGTTTTTATATTGTGTGTTTTGAAGTGAACAGTTTGTGCTGATATTTAACATCATCCAGTTGCTAGCACAGGGTATACAGGTGGTACCCTCAGAAGCCTGGAGTGGATTGGCCACGGAAGCTTACACTCGGAGTCTGGGAGGAACCTGGAACAGGGCTAGAGGGTGTCTTCACACAGTGTCCTGGTTGTGTTGTTTGGATTAGGAATAAATTGGAAATGCATTTTTTTTCTCACTCCTTTCCATGTTCTTCTTTACTTTGGTTTTATTTAAGTCTTTACATGTTTCCACGAACTCTAATCATTTCAAATATTTTATGATACCACCATTTCATAAATGCGACTTAACAACAAAAAGTCGAGAAGCAAACTGTACATTTGGAACTATAAATGGTTTATTTAAACAAAAAAGCCTGTTCCTTTAATAGAAACATATTTTCTCATCAGAGTGCTAAAAAGTATTTAATGGCTATTTAATTCATAAAAAATCTTATATATAACTCAAAATCTTATGTATTTTAGCTCATTAAAATCTTATACATGTTAGATTAGTATTTTTTTATGTGTGTTTTGTTTGTTTAGGTTTAACAGACTCAAGAAGGTAAATGATAGTACATTGGCTTAAAGATAAGAAAATGGCAGGTTTTAACCATCCGTGGGGAAACAAAGGAAACGGTAGCTTATTTTAAAGACTTTAGAATGTTTTAATATTTGAACTACATAAACTGAGTTTTGCAGAGAATGAAACAAAATAATATTTAATTTTAAAGGGCATTATCTAGAAGGTATGTTGAACTTAGGAACTATGTTGTTTCTAAACACATCTTGTTTACAAACAAGGGCATCTTCCATAACCTATAGTGCAGTGATCTAAAACAGGACGCTGATAAGGTGTATAGTTTATTGGCTAATCTATATACCTTATTCATATTTTGTCAATTGTTGCAATCATGTTTTTAGAGGAAAAGAAAACCCAGTTGCATTCAGTTATAATGTCTTTTTATTAGTCTCTTTAGTTTGCTTTCATGGCCTTCCACTTTTGAGAGAGCTGGTCAGTTATTTTGTAGAATGTCCCACAGTTTGGGCTTCTCTTGTGTTGCATCGGGATTAAATTACATTTGTTCATGTTGGGCAGAAATCCCCACAAGTGATGCTGTGCTCCTTTCTGTGCGTAGTATCAGGAGGCACATATGTCTAATGTCATTATAAAGATAGTTTTTAACTTTGGAACTAGTAAATGTTTTAGGGGGAGATATTTTGAAACTTTGCCAATATTCTGTTATTCTTCAAATTTCTGCCTATAAGTTCCATCGATAATTCTTGCCTGAATCAATTATTACTGTGATGATTACCAATTGGTGATTTTCTAATTCCATTTATTTTTAATTGAATTTGTTGGGGTTATATTGGGTAATAGAATTATATAGGTTTAAAGTGTATAACTATAATACATCATCTATATATTGTATTGTTTGTTCACCATCCAAAGCCGTCTCCTTTCATCACTATTTATCCCTCATTTTCCCTCTTCTACCTGCCTCCTTTATTTCTCTTTTAGTGATTAGTTGGGATCTGCTTTAATGAAGTTTTCCTTCTTATTTATTTATTCGTTCATTCATTCATTCATTCATTCATTTAGATCAGTATGGACTCATTGATTCTTATTTTATTCATAGGGTTTTAGGTAGAATGTTACTTGTGTTGACCCTCTCGGAAGTATTTGAACAGATGAGCCACTGTGAGAGAAACCAGTCAGACATTTCCCTAAATCCTGTTTAGGAGAGTAATCTTTACACTCAGTCTATTTGTTCTTCAGGGTCTTGTTCTAGGTGTATTCAGTATGTTGGTGGTATATGTCCTCACTACTGACATGAAAGTTAAGAATTAATGTTTTAGGAGCATGATACATGTGAGGTATTTTTAGGTATTTCCTTGTAAATTTGTCACGTAAACTCGATGTATGGTACAGAGGGTGAGACGGTGAATTTTCTATGGACCTGAGTAGAGAATTTGAACTATATAAACAGTGAGTTTTGCAGAGAATGAAACAAAATAATAAATAGGTGGTGGCAGTGCACAGATATACCCTGTCCTTTTAGCTTTTCCGTGATGTAATTAGCGGCGACTTAAAAATGTGCAGTGGCATGTAGTTCTTCCTTATCAGGCTTAACTTGCTCTTGGAATCTGAACCGTGCACTGGTAATTAGATTTCAGCACTTCTCTTTCCAAACCTCCTGGTTCTTTCTAATTGTGCTTGAAATTGCTCATCAGCTAGATTTCATGAGCAAAATGGTTCCGGGCTTTTCTTTTTTTCCCGTCTGTAAGGCTTTGAACAGTAAGATTCGCAGCATATGGCAGTTTTGAGTTTAAAGCAGTCAGTCTACTAGATCCATAGATGGCCTTATGGACCATGGAGAGGAAGCGGGCGGGAAGTGAGGTCCTCCCTCCAGCAGAGGGTTCCTTCCCGCAGCCACCGCCCGCCGCCGCAGCGGGTTTCGGAGCCCTTCCTGCCCGGCTGGCCTCTGGCTCGCGGCCCCTCCCTGCCCCCGCCCCACCAACAACCGCCGCTCTGATTGGCTCGGCGCCTGTCTCTTCTCTCCCCGCAGCCAATCGCGCCGGGCGAGGAGCTCCTGGTCTGGTACAATGGGGAAGACAACCCCGAGATAGCAGCTGCGATTGAGGAAGAGCGAGCCAGCGCCCGGAGCAAGCGGAGTTCCCCGAAAAGCAGGAAAGGTAGGAGCCCGCCGCCGCCGCTCCCTCGCCGCTCCGGGCCGGCAGGATCCAGGCCGGGGCGGCGCCCGCAGCTCTCGGTGACCTTTTCCGGACTGACCGCCTGCCCATGATCCAGCCCCCCCCCGGGGCCGCTGCTGAATCACGGCGCCGGACGCTGCGTGGGCTCTTTTCTAACTTGGGGCTGGGATCGGGGCGTGGAAAAGTGCAGGGACCCCAGCGCTGCCCGCAAGCTAGTTGTCACTGCCCCCTCGGACGTCAGGAGAGCCGGACTTACGGGCGGGAGCTGCAGCCTGTGCCTTCCAGCCGTGCACTCCCGGTATATTCTTAGCTTTTTGTGCTATTTGCCAGAGAACGCGTCATAAAATGTGTTTCCACAGTGACATTCCCTGGCCGCGTGTCCACCCGGGGCTGCAGTAAGGGCCGGTCGCGCTGCGGCCGGGCTGAGGAGCCCATGTCCCTCGGAGGGCAGAGCAGGCTGGCCGGCCGCGCACTGCCACTCCGCGCGGGCAGATCGGGCACTGTCACTGCCCCGCGAGGGGCTGGGCCCTGTCACTCCAGGCCGCTGGGCACCCCCCTCCTCCCGCGGGCCGTGCCTTCGCTCTCCGCCCCGGGATGGACCCTGCCACTCTTCCCCACCCCACCCCTCCCCACCCCACGCGGCGCGGCGCAAGATTGCAACACTCTTCGGGGTGGGCTGAGGTCTCAGCACCGCAGATCTTTCCGAAATCAGACAATTAGCAGAATGGAAGTTGAGAGTGTGGTGTTTTGTCACTTTTGACTCAACTCCAGTAGTTTTGTTTTATGATGTTTTCAAGCCAAGGTAAAGCGTAGTCACGCTTACAAAAGGGAGGGGATAATTTCCGGTAGGAAAATAGTTTGGTTGCATATATCATATTCCTAGCTGGCATTTTGACACGTTGTTGAGATTTAAAAACATATTTTTTTATGTGAATTTGTGAATCTTCCATAGAGCCTAGTTTGAATATATGCCAAGGCACAATATGGCAGTTTCTTACTAATATAAAACTCCTTTGTTTTTGCTCGCTTTGGTCTTAAGTAAATTTTTATAGTCATCTGAACTTAGTAATCTGTCCTTTACTCACTATTGTAAAGTAAATTGTGGAAACCATACTGTAAAATCACAACATAAACTTGATTTAGGAAAAATGTAAAAATGATACTTAAAAGTGTAAGCAAGAAATCCTTTTTGATTTTTCCATTACACATTCTTTGTATTTCACACTATCATGAGAATAACTCATCCAGGGGACAGTTTGTGGGCCTTTTACTAAATACATCTTCTGTATTTGTTGAATATGATTTTGCTAATGTTTTAGGTCATTAAATAATTTGATCCTGAATTAGATGATCAGGCTCTAGGAAATTCCCAGGTGTTTTTGTTTTTGCTGTTTTAACTGGGTATTGAGATTTTGTTTACATTAGGCTTAGTGCATAATTGTTTGCAAAGTGTTCACATAATTCATCTTGTTCTTTTATTTAGTGTTCATTTTGTTTTTGAACTAATTTCACCAACCTCTCCAGGTAAGTTGTGATTTGCAAGGACTAGAGTTTGGGGGGAAGGGAAAATGTTTACTCTGCTACTAAGCCTAACTAACTGATGTATTTAAACATATTCATAGCTTAATAGAATCGTCACTCCAGGGCTGTTCTGTTTGGCCTACTTTGGCATGCATATTTAGAACATTTTATTACTGTTTGCTTTCCTTCTTAATTTATCCCTTAATTTTAAAAATCTATTTAGTTAGATTTAGGAGGGGAAAACGGAAAGTAAACTTTTTGTTTTATTACATGAACTTACACATCTTTGAATTCATACCTGCCTAAATTGTTGTTTTTTTATGTTGAGTTACATAGTTCATATTTCTTTTTATCCTATTATTATTTTTATAACTACTCAGGGTAGTAAGCATATAACCAAACTGAATCTTAGGTTTTAATTAAAATACTTGGGTGAGGCTCATTCTTAGAACTTAGTCTGTTTTGAACAGCTTACTGGTAATGAGTCCTGTTTGAACTTTATGACCTAAAGTTTGGAGAGTTTAAATAATGAGTCAAGCTTTTTTTTGTTGTTTTTCAATTAAATACTCTGTGAAGGCTAATTTATAGCTTGCAAAGACCTGAAATGAGAACTTTTTATATGAACCGGGTTTTATATAGGCCTTAGACATTTTAATATCTTTTCAGGTAGTGATGTCAGTGAGTAAATCAACGTAAAGCTCACTCAATAGCAATGTTAACTTAGTATTTCTGAAAGCCAGATGTTGAAGATACGCAACTGACAGGTAGATTGACAGTGGTCCTAACTCCACTCCAGTCATGAGGGAGGCAGAGAAACAAAGGGCTGAATTCTGCGCAGTTCTGGGCCTCAGCTCCTTTGCATGACAGCTGCTGTGCCTACAGCTGTGCATGCATGTGGTGCCTTTCAGAATTCATCAGATCGCTGGGGGATCAGGAGGCGAGTTCTGGGCAGTGAAAAGCCCTGGTTCCTTTACATACAAAGTGGTCCCTTCTCTCTTTCCTTCTGAGTCTCTGCCTTTCATTCTTCATTCAACTGATGTTTGTTAAGCACCTGCCGTGTGCCAGGCACTCTGCTAGGTAAGTACTTCGTCATGGTGAGCAAAAAAGAAGCAGTAACTCTTCTTAAGGCGCCTGTAGTCAAGAGACACATGTTAAGTCAGTAAGTTGCTGATCAGCGCCTAGATGGTTGGCATGGAATAGGCCCTCAATAAATATTTGTTGATTGGCAAACAAAGACGCACACAAACCTGCAATGAAGGAAAAGAACGCAGCGCTGTGCGAACACAGTTCACATTGTCTCTGACCAAGGAGCATGCAGTTTTGCCATGGGCCAGAGATGTACACACCTTGGGCATTTTGAGCTACAATTTTGGATTCTCGGTTTTATAATTTGGTCTAATTTCTTACATGTCTGAGCAGCCCCTGTAATGAGATTGAACATGAGCAGTCCCTTGGATGGGACAGATTAAACTTTTCAGGTATAGAGGCAGGGAGAGTTTTTTAGTGTTAGGTGTCTCCGGTTAATTTAAACCATAGGAAGGTTATAATCTGTGAAGTAACATAGAAGGGCCAAATTTGGATGTATTTGTTACCATCTTCTCCATCTCTGCCTCCTATTTGTTAGTGTGAATTGAACTTGCTTTTTAGCAGTAAACAATGACTATTGGCAAGTGCTCTTTTAGATTATAGTAGAATATAATCACAGAATGTTCTGTTGCCCTGCCCTCTTTTGGCTACATAGGAGCCCTGCCTGAAGTTCTTTTACCCTCAGTAAACAGGGCTTTTGTACAGTTGGGCTTAGTGGAAGGAAAGAAAAACACAGGACCCCTGGGTTTTTACCTGGTAACTGGGCAAATTCTGTCACCTCTCTGGAGCTTAGTTTCCATAGCTTTAAAAGTGGGTGCCATCGCATGGATGGTCCTGGTGCTACCTAACCTCACATGGTTGTTGTCAAGAGCAAATGAGATTATAAAAAGGAACAGCTCTGTGCAGCATGTGAGTCCCTACTTGTAAGTGCCACCAACAATGTGTAGCTGACAGCTATTTAGGTGTTTCTCACCGAGGAATGACTGAGTTTGTGACTCATTTAATCGATCAGTATTTATGGAGCACATGTGAAAGCTCAAAATAAGCAGTGGGTCTCTTCCGCCTCTCTTCCCATGGCTGAGCCTCACTCTGTGCCACTTTGCCCCTTTTGTAGGCCTAGTTCAAACTTATTGACTTTTCCTGTTCACAGCAAATTAGAAGGAAATTAGAAAGGGAGAGTTACTTATAGCAGCAAATAGTTTTATTGCTGATAGCTGGACAGTAAAGAAGACAGAAAGTTTATGAGAAAACCAGTAATGAGTTAAAAGGAGCACAGTTCCTTAATGTCACTTAGCAGGTTCAGGTAATCTATATATCGCTCCGATCGGGACTGGGCAAGATGGCCCTGATCGGCTGCGATCACTGGCCAGGCCCAGGAGCTCCACCCGTGCACGAATTCGTGCACCGGGTCTCTAGTTCTTTATAAAAACTGTAAATAGTCCCTGAGAGTATCAGCTAGTTTATAGTATTTATCTAGGTGACCTTTAGTCACCACAGAACAGTTAAATTATAATCAGCTTAAAAAGAAAATTTTATCTGTTTGTACAATCACAGCCCTTCAAATTAAAAACCTCCATACTGTGACGAACACTCAATTTTTTTTTTTTTTTTGAAATTTACATGTTTGAAGTTCTTTCTTCAAAGGCGACAAAGCCTATAGAAATTTGTAGTCAATTTAGAGAGTAAGGGATCCACATAGAAAATAACTTGATCTGAGGTAGTTTACAAAAAAGAAAGTGCTAAACGAAAGGACTGTTGGCGTTGAGAGAGGGAAAAGGGACCTCTGGGCTGGGAGGGCTGGGAGTCTTTATTTAGACAGGGTGGCAGGATGGGAGCATTTCAGAATGTAGAGCAGAGAGGGTGTCCAGAGGAGCCTTCGGGACTGTGAGCAGGTCAGTGACATGAGGGTGTGGATGATCTCCCCCAGGTTTTAACATGTGCAGTGTCTGCATCAGACACTATTCTGAGTGCTGAAGGTACAGGTTCCTGCTCTCACGGGATTGACATTCGAGAGTGAGGGGAACGGCCAGCAAGACGAACGACAGGACAGGTCCTGTAATGTTAATGAAGTGTGTATGTGTGGGGTGTAGAGGGGTAGCCAGCAATGGCTTTTTGGAGGCTGTGACATGAAGGATACAGGGTGGGCCCCGTCAAGTTCTAGGGGCTGAGAGCTCCAGCAAGAGAAGCTGTTTGGGTGTTACCAGTAGCATTTGGGGAAATTGATTGATGGGCTGGTGCATAGTGAGGGCCACCTAGGAATTCACTTGAGTATTTTTAAATTATGAAACTTAATTTTGCAAATGGACATGTTGGTCTCTTTTCTACTACCAGGCACTGCACTTAGCGTCTGGATTGGTAGGGAATGTTAGAGAGATGGCCCAACTCTCCAGGGGGGAGCTTCTCCATTTTATTGCAGCTCAATGCAGGTCAGACTTAAACTGAGTGTTTCAGTTGATGTTTTTGGGGTCCAGGATAGGGAGGGGATAGTGGGCAGAGGAGGTGATGCTGCTTTGTGGTCACAAAGTGGAGCACAGTGGGGAGGACCTGTGATAAGAAAGTGAGGAGGGAACGGAGGAAAGAGCAACGCATGAGGTGGGGAAAGAAAACTCACAAGGACGTGAGGTCACAGGACACTGCTAGACAACAGGCAGAAGCATATAGATGCAGCAGGAGCCTCCGGTGGAGACAGAGCTTCGTGGGGAGGGGTGTGCGGAGCTGTCGCAAGACACAGGAATGAGCCTAGGTGGTGCTGAATAGTGCTGAGCACTGCCACGGGCATTCCCAGTTAGCCCGTACTGGGGTGTCCAAACCATCTGCATGGTTTGCACCAGCTCCTGCTGAGGACATGGAAATTGGTGAGGTTGGATAACTTGTCTAATTGTCGGTTAGAACTCGAACCCAGGTTTTCCGTGCCTTTTCCTCCGCAGAATATGCAGCTATCTGTCCTCTTCCACCTGTGGTGGGCAACAGCAGTAGAAGTGACAACACTGGTTTCATTGAAAATTAAAATTAGAGAATACATTTAATAAACACAGAAAACAGGTGGGCTTCAGTGGAGTTTGATCTCCTCACCTTCCAGAGCAGCGGACAGCTGTTCCAGGCTCCTTGGCCAAAGCTGAAGAGCAGAGGTCTGGCTGCTCTACCAAGGTCTGGGTGATGATGGCAGACAGACCTGACCCTTCTAGGTGTGTGGTAGGCAGGTCCTCTGTCCACTTACTCACCATAGTTCTTGTTTATAGGGGGTAGAGCAGGGTGTGGGCAGTTGGAAGTAGCGATGTTTCTGTGGAAATGCGGCCCCAGCTATATGGCTTGTGAGAGGTGTCCCCAGCGGAGGTGTCCTTGTCCCCTTGACAGCTCTTGCTGCCTTGGAGTTGAGTGATACCTTTGCTGAGCATTCGGTGTCTCATCTCTTGTGATCGCCTGCCAAGTCATTTGCTGCTACTGTTGCGATCATCTGTTTTTGAAAACGCAGTACAGTTTTAATATTTTTCCAAGAGTAGGAATCAGATTAAATTTTGTAATTCTGCTGTTACTGAATTGCCCCAAATTTAGGTAAATCAGTTGATCAGTATTTTTGTTTTGTACCTTTGATTCTTAATCTTATAACCTTGTTCACAGGCAAATTATGTAGATTAACTAAAATATTCCAAAGCACTTTTCCAAATTTTATTCATATTTTACTGGATGAACTTAGAAAAATCCCAGTGTATTCCATGATTCAGATCTGCTTAAAATATAATAATTGAGTGACTTAGGAAATATGCTATGTTCTGTCTATACCTGGGTTGTTGTTCTGGTTCTCCTGTCCCTATGTAAATTGGAAGGTGAGATTTAGCCTAATTCAGAAGAAAGTTTGATTATGATTATGTTTTCTAAAAGAAGACCCCACAAGATTCTATTGTAGTGAGTTCAAAATAGTTTACTTGATTTTTAAAATTTCAGTTGTAATTTGAAAGTAGAAAAACAATTAGCTGTGCTTTTCTTAAATATGAATACTAGGTTTTTTTTTCTGAATCACGAATTACTTGCTGTTTTTAAAAATCATTGAGTGTTTCCTTGGCAGTTTGACATTTTTGTTTACAAATAAGCTATTATAATATGGGATCGTAAATGTTCATAGGAGAGATACAGAGAAGAGAAGATAGTTTTATATTTGAAGTTGCCTCTAAAGAATTGAGGAATTGGATAAGTACTCCAAGAACGCCATTATGTAGGTTAAAAATGAAGACATTTCTTTCCGTTAAAGGTGTTTGGAGAGCTGCAGCCTCAGGTAGAGTAGCATGGTACTCTATCTGCTCACACTACACACTGCCAAGGACAGTCCTGAAGTTTGGTTTTATTGATGTTAATATTTTGGGTGATGACGGTTAGGGAAGCTTGAATGATACATAAAAGCAAGAGTTATTTGAAAACACTACTATTGTTTCTCAAAGTTGAAAAGTTATAAACACTGAAACTAGCCGTTTTTTTTAAACCACTCAGATTAAACATGTGTCAGGCATTACAAGAGTTTTTGGCTGAGTATTTTGATATGGGCATAGCTCATAATTTGACATTTTTGGTACATCATGTCATTATGTGATAAATTACTGCTTTCTGTTGATGGTGACCATGATGGCAAATGCTTTTGTTTCTTTAGCAAGTCTCGCAAGAACTTGGCGCTGTGCTTGGTGCTCCATATAGAGACAGTGCCTGACTTATCATGGTGTCAGTTACAATGTTTGGATTGACGTGGTGTAAAAGTGATGTGCATTCATTAGAAGCTAGCTAAGCCAGTGATGGCGAACCTTTTGAGCTCGGTGTGTCAGCATTTTGAAAAACCCTAACTTAACTCTGGTGCCGTGTCACATACAGAAATTTTTTGATATTTGCAACCATAGTAAAACAAAGACTTATTTATATTCTTGATATTTATTTTATATATTTAAATACCATTTAACAAAGAAAAATCAACCAAAAAGATGATTTCGCATGTCATAGGTTCACCATCACTGAGCTAGGCCAAGCTGTGGTGTTCAGTAGGTTAAATGCATTCTCAACTGCCGGAAGCCGGTCCATCCTTGCTGCTTGACACAGTCGCTGCAGGGAAGAAACATCTGCACAGCATATGTTTCAAGGGACCTGGCGTATATGGCATATGTTTGCTCCCCCTCTTAGCGGTATGTGTTTTAAACAGGACCACCTCCCCAAGAAAGGTTGTTTCCCCAGGTTAGGGATTAACAGGACTAAGGAAGAGAATAAATCAGTGAAACCCCCTAGTGTTACAGAAATACCATGTACTACTTATGAAGAACTTGGACTAAGACTGTTGGTAGTAAATTTGGGACTCGTTGGGCCCACATCCCCAGGGGTCTGCCCACCAGGGAAAGTGCCAAAGCCTATACCCCTGGAGACTCACAGACACAGGGCAGTCGCAGGGAAGGCAAGCATCGAGGCTGGGAGGACATAACCTTTACTGGGTAGGATAATCTCCTTCAGTCACTTCCTTGTAGTTTATCAGTAGAGCAGTGACCTTGGAATAGCCCTTATAATGGAACACAGAGATTAACCTAGACAGGATTAAACTCAACAGAACTAGATTAACAAGGGCCCTAACCTTTGGAATAGAATGGTTAGGATTAAAATCAACTGGTATAAATACAGATGTAACAGGACAATAAAGACAGAACCTGGCTAGAGAACCTCGCTATGCTGATCAGCTGAACATTGTGTCATTCATTCTTCGCCGACTCCGTCCACACCTTTGGAAACCCCTGGACCTGCTGGGGCGGCTGGACCCCAACACTCGACTACGGTATTTTCAGTTTATAATGGGTTTATCAGGATGTGACCCCATCACAAGCCCAGGAGCGTCTGTACCTCATTGCTAGTCCTTCCAGTGGCCCCGCAAAGCAGTGATCATTTCAGTCATTGCCCTTTGTAGATGAGGAAACAGATACTCAGAGAGGCCACGTGGTTTGCCCTAGTTTGCCCAGCTATTTAAATTACTTGGCCTTACCTAAATCCAGTTTTTATTCATAATGTTTCTAAGTAGAACAGTTAAACTGAGTAAGTAGCAGTGTTTTATAAGGCTTTGCCAATTAGTCAAGATGAATTTTCACTACTTAGTTTTAATGGCTCACTTTAATCCTAAATAATAAGGTGATATAGTATGATTAGGTGAAGTCTTTGGTATTGGAAAGCTAAGTTATGGTTAGAACTAATGCCTTCAGCTATTCTTCTTGTGGGGGTTTATGGACTGAATAGATTTATTGTATTCCTTTGATCACCTAAAACAGTTTTTTAAAACACTGACAGAGTACATTTTATTCCTTGCTAGCTGTTGTTAAGTGTTTTTTAAGTTTTTTTAAATATGTGTTGTTTTTTTAAATTGATTTTTAGAAAGAGAGAAAGGGAGAGGGATAAAGAGATAGAAACATCAGTGAGAGAGACATGTCATCAATCAGTTGCCTTCTGCATGCCCCCTAATGGGGATGGAGCCCGCAACCTGGGTACATGCCCGGACTGGGAATTGAACCAGTGACCTCTTGGTTCATGGGTTGACACTCAACCACTGAACCACACCAGCCGGGCTGTCTAAGTGTTTTTTAACATATTTGTCTGCTCGAGCTTTTTAGGACTATTTCATTTCTCTTAAGTTTTACATTGTTTTTGAAATCAGCTGAGAAACCACAGAGCAGAGTGAGACGTAGCCTTTGCCTGCCTCCCGCTGCAGTACTGCGGCAGAGAGGCTGGGTGAGGCGGCAGAGCTCCCCTGGCTGGTCTTACCGATGATTTTAAGAGCCCCGTGGTGTTGAGCTTCCTCCTCTGTGCCAGTGTTTTCTGTTGAGAATGACTGGCCAAATACTGAGAATGACTGAATAAAATATCATTTTAAATGTTTCTATACGCTGAGTTTTATGGATTGTGAACGTGTTTTAATTAACATACACTAAAAATTAAATCTAGAAACCATGTGCAATTCTGATTTGTTTGTGAATATCATTGAGTTAAATCGCACTTGTTATTAGTTTCTTTCACTGTCTTCAGTAAAAACTAGAGATTTTGTTTGTTTTGTCAAGTGCTTAGTTGGGGTAGCTTTTTATTTTTTACTTTCCCCCTAAGAGGATCTCATTTGAAGCAGTACCTTCTTCACAGGTTTTGTTTACTGATAGAGCTGTGCCTATGCTAGTGACTTGACTCATTCCTGAGAAAAGCATGAAAGGAAGCGAAAAGGAGAGAGGTGGTGCCCTAACCTGTGGTCGGCAAACCGCGGCTTGCGAGCCACATGCGGCTCTTTGGCCCCCTGAGTGTGGCTCTTCCTCAAAATACCATGTTCGGGCGCGCACATACAGTGCGATTGAAACTTCGTGGCCCATGCGCAGAAGTTGGTATTTTGTGAAAGAGCCACACTCAAGGGGCCAAAGAGCCGCATGTGGCTCGCGAGCCGCAGTTTGCCGACCACTGCACCTGTCCACGGGCACGCTTGAATTTTCTTAATGAAGGGCAGGGTTTGCTTTCTTAATTGTATTTATTTCACAGAGTCTATAGAATATGTGTTTATAAAGTTTTAAAAACTTCTTGAATTTGTAACAAAATGTAAAATGGCCTTTTCTATCTGCAACTTTTACTGAGAGGACTTTATTCAGTTGTCCCTTTAAAGATTTAATAAGTCCTTAATACCGCACCCCCACCATGCCTCAGACACATGCTTAGTAATCTGAATTTTCATTTTTCAAAGTTCTTAAGTATTTTCCTTTTTGTTCTACCCTAAGTCTTGTGGAATTATGGGTAAGAGACTAGAAAATTTTCAGTGTTGGTAGTATTTTTTATAGCTCTTTCCCATTTTTGTGGTTGTGACCTGACCCTGAAATTTAAAATATTTTTTATGGAAGTTTTAATGTGATAAATGTTATATAGTTATTTTAAATGCTATCTATTGGTTAATACATTTATTTTTAATATACAGAGAGTATTTGAATAATTTTAGAGGCCAGAGATTTATTCTAATGATAAAA
The DNA here is from genome assembly GCF_963259705.1 of Myotis daubentonii. NCBI lineage: Eukaryota > Metazoa > Chordata > Mammalia > Chiroptera > Vespertilionidae > Myotis > Myotis daubentonii. The sequence continues at coordinate 212,449,664 of NC_081842.1, read as the reverse complement.
TCATATTGTATGTGTGTGGTATATACAAATGTCAGTTTCTAAAATAAGATTATGACTTCTAAAATCCTTGCTAATTTAATACTTTCAAAACTTTGACTTTTATATGTTTTTATTAGTTTATAACCAAAACCTAATTTTGCCCTTCATGAATAAGCTGTCCTGTGCTAGTTTACATACATTTGCAGAGGATTATCTTTGCTTTGGTTAAAAAGAAAAACAATAAATACAGCTTAGGTTCAAGTCCCCTCTTTCTTTATTTCTGTGAAGCTACAGTGATTAAACAGTCTTTTCCTCTTGTACTCAGAATCCTAACTCTTGATGTAGTCTTTTGTAGGTTTCCTAAGCTATCACATGCCACAAAAATGAAGGCAAACTGGTTTGTTCACCCCTGTTTAGAACTTCTAAATGGAATTATGTGCAGTGTTTGAAGTTGCAATACGGTTTAGAATGGGCAACAAGGTGATTTTTGTGCCGTTTGTTATTCTTTCCACTGTTTGGCTTCTTCCGGTCAGTTTTCATTCTCTTGCCAATTTGAGGGCTAAAATATGGCTCTCTGGTTCTGTTGGCTGTATTTTTTGTTTTTAATGTGTGAGATTATCAGGACCCGTTTCTCCATGGAATAAAGTAACTACTGGCTGTAAGCAGAATGTTCGAGGTCCCTGTGAGGGCGGGCTTTTCCGCCCTTCACCACCTATCTTGGTATCTTCTCTGTGAGCAGTGGAGACCTAAGTCTTCTTTTCATTTCTACTAGGTTTACGGTGCAGACAGAGCGACCTGGTTAGTTACAGTTTCGAGTTTTTTATATGTGGAACGATCTTGTCTATTTACACATTTTGGATTTTAATTTTTGTAGGATGAACACATTAAATCACAATTTCCTTCTTACTGGTATCCAAAACAAGTAATAAAAAGGAGTGGCTAGCTCACTCTTTCTTGGTTAGAATTTTGAACAAGGGCTTAAGATTCCAAATGTGCTTGTTTTAAGAAATTTTACTCGCTGTTAAAGGTATTACCGCAGGGAGGTATCTTTTCCTTACTAGGTATGATCATAGTATTATTTGATAACGGGCAAATTTTAGTGTTAAGCTTAATAAATATCTATTTGCAGTTTTGTTTCAATCAAAATGGTAAATTCAGGATAGAAAATAATGTAAATCACTGTCTGTATGCCAAAGTAAATTAAATTCATGGTCATAGTAGAGTGTAGAAAACATTAAATCAAGAAGAGATCATGCTTAACCAACTATTTCTGACTCTCTTCAGTTTTCGAGAGACAGAGTCCTCTAAATCTCATGGAGGACTATCAAAAAGTACGAGGAATTGGTAAACTGTTTTCATAGTTAATGATTGCGTTAATGCCTTCAACCCCGACTTCAATTTTTATGCTAAAGCACATTATAAAAACAAGTAAGCAGCTACCCAAAGTGTTTTTTAGTGGGGTGCAAGTATACTGCTGGGGCTTCGCTATTGCTTCTGCATTAAAGATAACCTGATTACTACTTTGCAGAGGGATAACTACTAGTATTAAAAAGAATCCTGAAATGCGTGTGTATGTTGGGTGGAGGAGAGAAGGGAAAAATTGCTGACCCAGCTATACCGAATACTGTGGCATGCTGGAATTACAAGGCCAGGTTCAAATCCCAGTTCAGATTCACACCAATCAGTAGCAGTGTGACTTTGGACAGGTTACTCTCGGTGTTTCGATCTTCAGCTTACCTGTCTGTAATATGGGGATAAGACCTACCTGTAGAGTTGCTGTGAGCCTTGAGCGAGAGCCTCCTAAGGAAGATGGGTGGCACACCGGCCTGGGTCTGTTCCATTGTCATTGGTGGGCACCAGCAAAATTAGTTACGTGGTCACTCGGCCTGTCCATTAGCTTATCGAGGCACCTCTGGATTTAAAAAAATGAACAGTTTCAACATGTTCTTTAAACATGTAGTTTGTTTTGGTGACATGGAGTATATTGCAAATTAATGAATGAAGTAGATTGCAAATTAGGTAGGAGTACAGAGCTGCTTTTGAGCTGCAACTAGATACACATAAAGGTACTAAAGATTTCCTCAGATGCTAGAGACCTGCTTCTTTCTTAAAAGCTGTCTTGTTTCACTAGTTACCAAACTAGGACACTGCTGGTTACAGGTTGGAGATAGGGAACTCATGTTTCACTGTTTGCTAGCTGCCCAAATGAAGGGTTTTCTATTTTCTTCCTGTTCTTCTGTCTTACTTTGGTGTGGTCCGAACCACTCGAAGTGGCTCTGCTTAACTGTTATTACCAAGTTTTAGGCACGTGACACTTTAGACGAACTTTGGGTACATTTTCTTAGATGTTAAATTATCAGACAGTCTTGGAGGTCTCTGTGTGGCAGCGATGTCAGTGCGCTGTGTGATAGATGAGGAAATCTGTCAGCTCACATCCTTCTGGATGTGAAATCAGGAAGAAAGTGTGAAAGAGCCACTTTCTTAGGAGAAGTTACTAATTAAGTTGACAATATCAGTTTTAAGGAAACAAATGTCCTGATTACCTGTGCAACGTCCTGTTGAGCAATCTGAGCTGTCAATGCTCTTTTTTTTACTCCCAGGGATCACACACTCCCTTTCATGTAAACTCACAACTTGTAATAGCATAGGAGGTCCCTGTGTCCCCACACTTTGTGTTAATGTCTATGTGTGACTATCTGGGGACTGGAGCTGTAGGTGCTATCTGGTTTTCAAAGGGGCCTAAAGTTTCTTCCTTTACAGGTTAGGAACCATTGAAGTATGAACTCATGTATTTAATTTTTAAAATTAAGCAGAGACTGCAATAAAATCAGTGGATTACAGACTTAAAAAATGAAATATATTTACAGCTTTTGCTGTCAGGGCATTAGTATATATTGATGGGAACATTGGTGTTTGCCAGCATTCTCACCTCTCAGTTAAACTCTCCTCATTGGATTGTACATTTCCTTACTGATATGTTGGTGGGGTCATGTGAACTGATGTAGAACAAATGAACAAAAAAAATGGATGAATTTGGAGTTGTTAGTGGAAGCAGAATGCCATTGTCTTCATAAGAAGGAACATATGCTGACAATTCAGGCTTGTAGGCGTGGGGTTTCTGTAATTATTTAGCAGAATCTGCTGTGGCTAATCCTGACAGTTGATTTCGTTTATTGAGTCTGTGTCAGGCACTCTGCAAAGTTCCTATGCACCTCATCTCATTTTTCTCCGCCCCTTGACACAAGCAGGTAGTTATCACCAGTGTGTATCATAGGTCCCATCTGCCATGAGCAGGGTTATTTCTCATTAATCCAGGCATTGCCCAAGACTGCACAGTATAGTTTCAGTTCTGTGAATTTCAGTTTTGTGGGCATCTGTCCTTTGAGGACCTATATTATTGAGAGTGGCACCCAGCAGTGGAGAGGGAGAGGAGCCAGTCCAGGAAGTCCAGGACTGTCTCACTTTAATTGGAGTCAGCTCTTTGCAGGGAGGATGTGTGACCCGTGGGAACACAGGAACCGTTTGGGAGCAGGTGAAATGAGTGACTAGATTGAGAGTGAGACCCTCCCATCATGGGCACTGGCCTAGGAGACAGCTGTATTGCAAACCCTAGTCCTTTGTGAGTCCTTCCTCCCTGGGGGCCTTCTTTTATCCCAATATTGAGCAGGACAGTGTGGGATAACCCTCGGAGACTTGCAGAATGAGACTTAGTGTTTCTAAAAGGCTGTGACCTCAGTGCTGGCGCCTGTTGGAAAAGGTGGAGGTCCCAGCTTTGCTCCTGAGGAGGGCTGCAGGTTGTAGCTCCCTCAGCAGCCTCTTAGCAGCCTGCTGTACCTGGCTGTATGGCTCTTTACATCACCCATCTCTCTTCCTGTCGACCACTCTGTGTCTCTCTCCCTCCCTCTCCCCACTGGCCTGCTTTCTTCTTCCCTCCTTCCTTCCCTTCCTTTAAAAAAAATTGTTTTAATGAAATACAGATTTCTGGAATATTTTTTTCTACTCAGAATTTGCTTCTTGTTGACATTAGTAGGGCCTTTCCTCAAAGGGGCTTGCTTGTTTTGTACAAAGTTAGATATAAAACTTCAATTTGAAATTCCACCAGTGCAGACTTCTTTGTAGTAAAATACATAAATTCCCTTTAGCTCTCAACAAAGGGCCTTGTAGATAATAAGCACCCAAGAAAAATTACCAAAATACTTCTACTTCACCATTCTTCCAGAAACTTTACAAAGCATGTAGAGCAAATACGTCAAATTCGCGGCCGGAGGGCCGCATGTTTGACATGCTTGATGTAGAGGAAAAAATTTTAATCTAAAAAAATAGTGAGCTTGAGCTAAAAAAATTTTTTTAAATCCTTACCCAAGGATATTTTTCCCATTACTTTTTAGGGAGGGAGGGAAGGAGGGAGGGAGGGGGGGAGGGAGGGAGGGAGGGAGGGAGGGAGGGAGGGAAGGAAGGAAGGAAAGAAAGAAACAGCCATGTGAGAGAGACATATCGATTGGTTGCCTCCTCCACACTCCTTGCCTGGGGCCAGGATGGAACCTGCAACCTGGTACGTGTCTTTGACCGGGAATCAAACCCGAGACCCTTGCGTCCATCCCTGGATCAATGCTCTAGCACTGAGCAAAACTGGCCAGAGTGAGCTTGGGTTAAATTTGAGTAATTCTGTAGTTTGATACAAGCTAGTACATTAGAGAATAGATGTGTTGTTAAATAGGCTAGTAATAGGTTTGTTTTTAGGTGAACATCAATAAGAAAAAATCTGGACTTGAATTTAAATGTAATTTATGATTTAAAAATAATTACTGTATGAGAATACATTTTAGTTCCTTCTCTGGTTTCTTGAGTCTGAAAGATGCCTTGGCAGTTTGGAGTTTGTGGGAGTGGGTGAATTTATGCTAGCCAGTGTGCATGCGTCAGCCTAGAGCAGGCCAAGCTCTCTGCTGGAGCAGTGAGTGCGGCCTCAGCCCATGAGGTTGGATAGGAGCACATCTGCAGGCCAGAAAGGGACTGGAGGACAGCTGAGGGCTTGGACAGAAGGCAGTGAGGTCACTTAGCAATAGTCATGAAGAGCCTTAAAAATTATCCTGGAATGAAAGTGTGTCATTTCATGGCAGATCCAAGGGATTAGGGCAAGCATGTCAAACTCAAAGGCTAACACGGGCCAAATAGTAGTAAACGAGGCATGCAGCCCAGGGGCCATGAGTTTGACGTGCTTGGATTAGGGAGTTTAGTATCTGTAAATTCTCTTATTTTTATAAACGAATTTCTTCTTTCTTTTTTTTTTTGTTAATCCTCACCCAAAGATATTTTTTTCCATTGATTTTTAGAGAGAGAGTAGAAGGAAGAGAGAGGGAGGGGTGTGAGAAAGAAAAATTGATGTGAAAGAGACACATTGATTGGTTGCCTCGGGCACGAGCCCAGACCTGGCTGAAGCTGGGGATTGAACCTGCAACCCAGGTATGTGTCCTTGACTGGGAATTGAACCCGAGATCCTTTGGTACATGGGCCAACACTCTTACCATTGAGCCACACTGGCCAGGGCTGTAAATGAATTTCTTAAACCACTACCAAAATGAGGCATATTCAAGTGCCATTGTCTAATTTTTGCACTTTAGAAGAAGCAAAATAAAAGCATTGAGCTCACAGTCCACTGCCAAAACATTGATCTGGGAGGCACTCAATATGGTTGTTTAAATTAGGTTTCTGATTTAAATAATGCTGGCTACAGTAACCAAACACATACAGTGAAATCAGAAAAGAAGAGGCATGTGGCTGTTCACAGGAAGACCAGTTAACTTTTCGTTTGGAGTAATGTGATGCATAGGCAAAAAGAGTTGAAGGATGCATGTACACCAAAAACCATCAGTGGCAATTTGAATGCTTAAGCAGTTTTGACGATTTAATGTCTGTTAGGAATATTTTAAATCCCTTTTAAATCTTTATAACTGTGTGTCTTGTGGATTTGGTGTTTCTGGGGATAATGCTTCTTTTCTGGACACTTACACTGGGGTGTACAGGTGAGAGTTGGAAAACAGAGAAACACTTCAGTAAGACCTTTTGCTGTGCAACTGTATTTTATAAAATTACATGTATTAATCTCAACCAAAGAAAACATTTTCAATTGCCTCACTAATTTTGCGTTTGTAGGTATTTTTAAGAAAAACCTTTTTGTGTTTTTTTTTGCATAATGTAAGCAAATGTTTACCTAGAAAAATTAGGAAATGCAAACAGATAGGAAAACAGGTATTATGCCCTCATCAGTAATCACATCAATGAGAGCCATCTGTCAACATCTTAATGTAGATCATCTCAGTTTATGTTGATGGATAAACAGTAGACGATTTTATTGAGTGCTTTGACCATTGTTCTATTAAAATTTCTATAAACATGTAAAGATTGAATTTTAAGTGATGTAATTGCTTCTTGACTCAGATTTATATTATAAAATTTATCATGGGCTCTGAGAGGGAAAAAACGCCTTTTCCTTTTAGCTGAGACAATTCTTTAGGGTGTGGCTGTCCCCTCTGTTTTAGGGGGTTGCCAAGCACTTGTCCCTGCTTAGCTCCCAGTCCTGGTTTGTTTGGCCACAGGGGACTAATACCTGAACTTGAATTAAGTTCTGTACTTTGTATTTGCCAGTTCACTTTTTATATGTGAGGTTTCAGACTTTAGGTATATATTATTTCCCTGTAAAATAAAGGCTCCTGAAAATCCACTAGAAGAATGCTAGAAATTAAAATAATTTTAAAACAGAACAGAATAACAGTTTTAAGTTTCAGAGGTATTTAATTAGTTTCTAAATTAATTTTTTTATGCCGCAAGACTTTCTGAGGTTCCGAAGAGTGTAAGGAAATTTAATGCCTTCTTAATTTGAATTTACAAAAGTTTATTTCTAGGATTTGGAATTATCCAGTCAGAGCCACTAAAAACCTTTTTTAGAGAAATTAAAGGTCCCTTCAGATGTGCTCTTTGCTGTTTTCCCATCAGCCTGACATTTGGAGGAGCCATGACTGCAAAGGCGGTGCACCCCCCTGGCGGGACGCAAGCATTCCAGGAATTTATACTGTGATCTGCAGCTCCGAAGTATCCAGAACTTTTCCATTGTTTCTGTTGGAAGCAAAGTCTAGAGTCCTGATTTAATACCATGACCAACTTAAAATGAGAGAGGTTTTATTTTTATAATTTGCCTCCAGGTTACAGACAGCTCTTGGCGAGTTTACAAAAAAGATTCGAAATTATGCCCAGGGAGCTTAACAGAATTTCTTACCATCACGTACATTTCAGAGTTATTTCGTGTGTAAAAGAAATCTGTAGAAAATGTACAGCGTATTACGTTCATAAAAGCCCACTGTTACAGCATCTTACTGCTTCAAATGTCTCTCTTTCAAACACACGGACTGATGGGCTTAGGCCCCAAGTGGCTTGTTTACCCACTGATCTCACCTTGGCCATTTGTAAGGGCCACTTCTGATCAGCTGATAAACACATCCCCCTGTGTAACCTTTGACCTTTATGGTGACAGTTTCTGATGCCCGGTCCTCATAGTTCTGTGCCAGGTTGCCTGATCATCCTGTCAGTGGCTTTTGATGACCTCTGGGTTTTTTGAGCATACATTAAGGATATTGAAATGATTGAAATGGACTGTTAATTCCTTGTGGAAAATTTAGTTTTACATATGTGTCCAGCTTCTCACACCGGCTGCAGAATGTTGTACTACCGCCAGATGTAAAGCACAGCTGAGGCCTTGCTCTGACCACCCTTGACCAGCTTACACATAACATCGTTTTGGCCATTCATTAAGCTAACAGCGTTGCTATTATCTGTTGATTCTCTTTCCTTGCTACCTGATCTGTTAGAGAACTTGTTTTTTTTCTGTCTTTAATCCTATAAAAGTTCATTTAATATGACCTTTATCCCTCCCACTCCCCCTGTTAAGCTTTTCATTTGCTTTCAGAATTCTGACTTACCTCTGTGAACCAGTCATCCCCAGTGCTGATATCAGTGCCACACTGGCCTACTTTCATGAAAATTACACCCTTGCCTTTCAAAAATTTTAACAAGATGTATGATGGCTTTATTTATGATGAATTTCTCAAACTTGTCTGAAATGCAGATGGCACTGTTAATTAATTCGCTCTCTCTCTTTTTGTTACTCCTCACCCAAGGATACTTTTTCCATTGATTTTTTATTTTTTTAAAGAGAGAGAGTAGAAGGGAGGGAGGAACAAACATTGCTGTGAGAGAGACACATCAATTGGTACCTCCTGCCATTGCCCTGACTGGGGATGGGTGCATGCCCTTGACCAGGAATTGAACCCGAGTCTCTTTGGTGTGCAGGCTGACACTCTAACCATTGAGCCACGTGGGCCAGGACTCTCTCTTACCTTTTAATGTAGCCCCTTAATTCTGTCATTTGTGTCTCTTCTGTTCTCTACGGTCTGTAACCTTAGCTTAGCAGAGTACTGGGTTGAAGCCTCTCTTCAATCTCATGTGAAAATATGCTTCCGATCTTCCAATTCCTAGGAATGACCCTCTCATTTTGGGCAGGAAGAGGAAGATTTTACGAAAGAATGGTTGCGAAAGCAGGAGTTTCCAGATGATAGTGTCATAGGGCTGGGGAGAGTAATCTGAAGAATGTAAGATCCTCCCTCCCTGCCCCACTTCCTCCCCTACCTCCCCCCCCCCCCAAAAGGTAGGACCATCAAACGCCAAAGGTGAAGGAGAAACTTGGGGCTAATAAGTGAAGAAATTGGGTTTTGTTTGTGTTTTTTTTAAAATATATTTTATTGATTTTTTACAGAGAGGAAGGGAGAGAGAGAGAGAGTTAGAAACATCGATGAGAGAGAAACATCGATCAGCTGCCTCCTGCACATCTCCTACTGGGGATGTGCCCGCAACCCAGGTACATGCCCTTGACCAGAATCGAACCCAGGACCTTTCAGTCCGCAGGCCGATGCTCTATCCACTGAGCCAAACCGGATCCAGCAAGAAATTGGGTTTTGTAATGACGAGAGCAGAGGTAACCGTGGGGAGTGGAGAGTCCAGTGCAGGGATCACGGGCTGGATGGAGTGGTGGGGAACGAGACCGCACGCACCACCCACCCTTTGGAGAGTTGGTGTTGGCCCCTGTTCAGGCAGCCCATGCATTTCCTCCCATGCATTTCCATGACCTTTCATGGCCCTCACCGATGCGGTTTCTCCCGGTTTGGCAGTCAGCTGTGCATCCGAGTAAGATGGGGAGCTCCCCAAAGATCAGACAGACCTGCTGATACTGAACTCTGATTTTATACTTCATAGTTGAGTAGTTCCCCAGTGAGGAGGCAGCGCATGTAGAATTACATATGGTTCTACGTGTAATTCCTTTAAATCACTGAATGCAGGAGCCTTCACTGTTGTAATAATTTTTAATGTACCTTATGCCATCCTTCTAGAATTTTGCATTCTCTCTGATGCCTGAACATTTTTAAAGTGAAACATTTTTCTCTAGAATTTCCTAGTGTTTGTTCACTTTATTGGGAGAGTGCAGCATAGTCCAGAACTTAATCATGTGGCACTTGAGGCAGTTTTGGTTTTGCACCTCGCATCCAAGCGCCAGCGGTACATGCTTCTCTTGTCCTTAAAAGCCCCCACCGTGGCTGCTGGGTTTCCCCCCAGGGCACCTATTTCACTAGAAATCCAGTTCTATTGATATTATTTAATGGTTAATCATATTTGCTCAGATTGGTGTTCTGTGCTGTTGACTGATACTTGTTTCTGGCATAAGATAAAATTGAAATGGAAAAAAATCCGCATTCCACTTTGTTCCTTTCTTATAAATGCAGTAGAAGTCTTTATACCACTTTCATTTGCCCTTGAAACTGAGTGAATAAGGGTTATAAAGTGCTTTCTAAACAATAAGGTATCCTTATGCCATTTTTGGCCTTAAGAAATAAATGTACTCGAAGGAGCACTTTTAGCAGCGGCATCATTCTTGGGTTTGAGTTCTGACTCGAGAGCTAATTTAGTCATGTGGCCTCGGGCAGAGGACTTCACGTCTCTGGTCCTCGGGTGTCTCTGAAATGAGAGGCATGGATTGGGACTTTCTGGTGCTTAAGTGGTAAGAACATCAGTTTTACACTATGGGCACGGCACAGACCTGAGAGTGAGTATACCACATCCCATCCCTAACTAAGAACACAAAGGTTATTTTTATTTTTTGGTGAGACCTTGCAGTAGACAACTGCTGTTTTCTTTCTGTTTCATTTCGTTTTCTTCATCTTTGTGTGTATATTTCCTTTCCTTATATATAAGCATACAGTTTTGTCCTGTGCTTCATTATGTTCTTTGTCATTGTTTCCATTTCACTTTCCTTGTGTTTCATTCCTATATCTTTCTTGTTTAGAGCAAGTGGAGCACGCAGCTGGCAGTAGCCTCTGTGTAGGACCCTTCAGGAACCTGATGGTAAGTGCACACGTGTACTTACCAGGCTCCCAGTGGGCTCTGCCACACCAGCTCTCACAGTAGAAACCAGCTAGTCCCCTCTCCCCTTTGTCAGAGTCCTCATCCAGGTTATTTTTGATTGTAGGGTTTTTTTTATTTTAATTTGATTACATAAAGAACAGAAACCAAGTATACTGATTTAAGGAAATGGAGCAGTTTCCATACCTGTAATTGCAATATTTGGCTTGGTGAGTGACACCAAGCATACCTCGTGTGAATCAGGACTCCCAGGTTCTAATTTCTGTTCTGTCAGAGACTGAGTAGCCTCTTTGGGGGCCCTGATGTCTGGTTTCTCTTGCAAAAAAACAGGTAGGCCAGGGATTTCAGTAGCTCCTTCACCCTAGTCTGTGGTCCTGATGGGAAGTAGCTCGAGTGTTAGATGTTCCGATGAACATTTCCTGTACCAAATAATCTCAGGTCCATGAAAGAATGATAATTAGATTTATGATAGTTGCATGTCTGTCATAAACTAAGTCTACCTTTGTTCACTGAAAGGAACGTGGGAGGTAAATTTAATTGTTCCATTCCTTTTTTAGAATTGGTTTATTAGTGTTATTCAGATATTTCCTTTAAATTTTATAATAAACGTATAAACTGCAGAACCTCGCCTATCTTTAGTAACCCATATTATATTGGTTTAGCCCAGTGGTTCTTAACCTGGGGAACACCCCCCCACCCCCTCCTTTCAGGGACATTTGGCCAAGCCTGGAGACTTTTGGTTGTCACACTAGAAGGTGACACTGGCATCTAGTGAGTGGGAGTCAGTGATGCTGCTGAGTGTCCTCCGACGCCTTGGACAGCCCCACAGCAGAGCGCGAGCTGGCCCAAGTGTCACTTGAGCTACAGTTGAACCACTGCTGTCCAGCCTCCAGTAGCCTGTGGTGGGATGCTCTTGGGAGCCCTCTGAATAGGATGCAGATGTTCCAGGGCATCAGGGTTTCCTGGTTATGGGTTTGAAAGAGGGCACCTGGGAGCAGGAGGGATATTTCTCACTGGTTAGGTTTGGAGAGTCCAAAAATAGGCATTTGACATTCAGTATCAGCTAGGTGTTCTCATACTTCCTTAGGCAGAGAATAAAACTTCAAATAATATTTTTAGCTTTTAGATAGTTACGTGATCTTGTTCTGAGTACATATTAATGGATGGTATTATTAAAGTTGTACTTTGCTTTATTATAACATAAATCTAGAAATCTCACTTAGTACTTTGTTCACATAGAGCAATTTACTCTTTTATATAGCCTGCTAACTAGCCTCTATAGTGCTTGAGAAGTTGCAGAAAATCTTTGAATTGCTTTTGCAAGGGACTGTAGTACAATAAATTAATGTCTGTATTTCTGTTAAATTTTACAGTGTGAGTAAGGCTAGGCATAAGAGGGAAGCTTTAGACCATACCTCTGTACTTACGTATTTTGAAAGCTCATACCTGTGGAAAGTAGTAGCAAGTAAGAATTCAGTAAGAAAGGTCATATTTCTTGGCCTGTTGGGAGTACATGAGGTGGTACTGATATCTTACAACAAATTTGCGGTTTTGATCCAGGGAAAATTTTTCTGAATATAACTTTTGAATGAAATGTCTGAGGGCAGCAGGAGTCCTGACGTGAGTCTTATGAGGCATGACCTGCAGAACTGGAGCAGTTCCTGTTAGTAGCCAGTCACTGGTATTTGCATTGTTTGCTACCAGTAATCTGAGATGGACTGGGCCCAATATGTCATCGTGAGGATAAGAAAACTGGTTGAAAGGTTAGAATCCAAACTCCCTAAAGCACAACTGGATTCCTCAGGAGCCTTTGTCATTATCAGATTTACGCCAGTGCTGTTGACTGAGGGAGAAAGACTTGAAAGAGGAGGTGACTTGTGGCCGTGTCACATGTTTTCATGGCCTTGCCCCTTGCAGAGGGCATGGGCTTATAATCCTTCTACCCAGAGACGTGAATCTACCTGCTCCATGAAGAGTCTGCTTCTGGGCCCACCAAGGCGTGGTTCCAGTGAATTCTGAGTTCCATTTTAGCTGCCTTTGGAAACAAATGGATTTCCTTGTTTTCAGATATGTGTTTGAGTGAACTCTTTCTTATGCAGTTGCAGAAAACTTCTGTTTTCTTACTGAAGAATTAGGGATTCAAAATGGTGTTTTAGAATTTTCTTTTTAAGACCAACATTGAATGGCTGATTAAGTATTTTATTCATTTTTTTCTTGTTGAATCTCTTAAATATTTCTCAAAATCCGGTGATGTTTTTTAGGATTAATATCTGGTTTGTATTGTTTACAAATGTTTCTATTTTTAATCATTATGATCTTTGCAGTGATAATATTTTGTGTCTCTGATCTTAAGTTTCATCTGTTACCTACATTTTAATTAATTATGCTGCTCTGTAGTGATTCTTTGTTATGGAGAATACCATTTTCCAGAAACTGCCAATGTTTTCTAGTTTGTCATTTTACTGAATTAGAGATCAAGGTGGCTGTTGGTTGCAAAAGAGAAAGCTCAGGAGGCTATATGAAGCCTGGTTGAGGAGAGCGTTGCAGAAAGAGAAGGGAACTGTTCGGGAAAGGTGATAGGACCTGTTCTGAATCTGAAAACTGAAAGAAGAAAAAAAGCTACCAGGCATAAGAAACTTGGAATTTAAAAAATGGCAAAGAGGGGTTGCAAATTCTGGTTAAATCCTAATGAGACCAAACGTCTGAGCCTCCAGTAGTAGTAACCAGTCTAGCATTGTTTATCTTTACTAAGAATCTTGGCGACTTGTGTTCACTGTTCCAGCTTGTCAGAAATGTGCTGCATTTTCCTCTTATCTTCTGAACTGTGGTATCACTTGGAATTCAGTTAATGTTTCCTGAATTCCAGCTTCCAAATCGTTAATGAAATATTGAACTGTTCTGGACCTCGACTTGAGTCCCTCAGGACCCTCAGAGTCCTGTGCCGGCCGGCCACAGTGAATTATTCATAATTACTCTGCTTTGCTATTTGAGCCATTGTGCATGTGTATTCCTTACAATTCAGTGGGATCTCTGCTTCTGTTGTTTTACTTTGACAATTATAGGTGCTCATATCTTAACTAAAAGGGCCCCACGTTATCCCGTGTTGCTTTTCCTATGTGCTTCTTAGAAATAACCAGATTTCTGCCAGTCCCTCTTATGTGTATGGTATTAAAACTGAGAGCTATCATCTAATTTTCCTGTGACATCAGTATTGTTAACTTTTCTAGAATATATTATCTATTGGTTTGATAGTTGCTTAGAGTTATGAGGGAACTAGTGCCCAAGATTCTAAAAAATATATGATTTATGGTCTTTTTTCTCTGACGTGACTTAAAAGTATTTGTATTCATCATCTATTCCTTTCTTTAGGGATTGAAGTGATAGTTACCTAGAAATAGACAGTTTACTCTGATTATATTAGTGATTGTCTCCTTCAAGAATTTGGGGTAATAGTGAATGAATGAATGAACGAACGAATAAACAAATAAATAAATGGTTTGTTTGTTTCAGGGAAGAAAAAACCCCAGGAAAATAAAAACAAAGGAAACAAAACTGAAGACATACAGCCGAAGACAAGCGAGCCAGATCCCACCTCTGCCAATATGAGAGATTCTGCAGAAGGTAGGCTGGGGTGTTGGGCTTGTATGATTTGGGTATGTATCACCATTTATAATTTTGTATTTCTTCGGCATGCCCGTCTGAGAGTCATTTAAGAAAAGGTTAAACAGCAAGAAGGTCCCCTACAAGCCCTTCACATTCCCCATCCCCTTCAAAAATGTACTAAAGACCTTCCTTGTTAGAAATCAAATTATGCTTGGTTAAAATAAAATGAAGCATTCTATATGATTGCATTTATAAATAATTTACAAAGTTCAAAACCATCAAAAAACATCCATGATGACAGGAGTCAGACTGATAGGGGCAGACTGGGGGAGTCCACTGATGTGTGGGGTGGGCACGTTGGTGTATTTACTTGTAAACACTTTATCTTGCTCTATACTTATGTTTTGCATACTTTAAGTATGTTTTATAGTTCAGTTAAAAAATTGCTTATATATCAGAATGAAAAATGTGCAGAGTGAAAAGTGTTCCTTTGTTAGAATTTTAATTCCTATTTTATCTTGTGTTTCTTCCCACTAAATTGTCTAAGGCCTCTTCTGAGGACTAATATTCTAGGCCCTCCATGCTGTAAGAATTCAGAGACATGGATTTAAAGTTAATCAGAAAGGCAGATTGCTCAATTGAGCCACCATATTGAGACTATTGCTATTAGAAAAGAGGGAGCTATGTCCTAATTGGTTATGTGGTCAATTTATGCAAAGATCAGAGCTTGCTCAAGAGTTGTTCACAGTGACCCAAATAGGCAAATTTCAGAATGTAGGCTTGTGACTTTCAAGAAACATTTGTAGAGAAAAAAAACCACTAACAATATTTTTTATTCTTCTTAAGCCATTTTGGTGGTGATGACGTTCATAAAGGATTGTAATTTCCTGTGGCATTTTATGAAGCAAGAATCGACAAGCTTATTTCCCAGAACCTTATAAAACTAAGTTCTGCCCGCTGATAGCAGATTTGCTAAGACATTTGTTTGAACAACAAAAATACTAAGGACCCTCCCTACATTTAGTGGCAGAATTAAAAACAAAAATCCAGGAGCCCCCTTCCCCCTTCGAAAATTCAAGATAGATATTTTTTTCCTGATACAACATAGGGCCCCGTGAAAAAAGATAATTAATATTTACCTTTTTGTGGAATAACTGGTTAAAGTGTGGTTGGCTCTGTACAGCATAGTTGTCATTCTTGAATGTTCTGCATATTCTTAAAAAAGTGGTCTGAGCAAGCAGTCCAGACTCTTCCTTTGCTCCCCAAATCTCCCGTTATGTTTAAAACTCAGCGACCGCGTGGACACACTTCGGTGTGGGCCTTACTAGTGAGCAGAGCTGTGTTTTGGTTTATATTACTTTGGACAGCTTCAAATCTGAAATTGTTTACCAATCACAGAGAAAGAAAATAATACATTTATATATTTTTTTCCATTAAAAGATGCCACAGATTTTGGCCCAAAAAGAACTCCATAAAGAAATGTTTGTGCCTTACAGATGTTATTTTCAATTTCTGTAGTCTCATTCCAACTTTTTTTAGCAACATGTTGGGTTTGTGTTGAACATGTAGTATTTCAAAAAGGAGTTAGCTCCTAATTTGAAATACATTACCACCATCAAATGACTGGTTTCTCAGTTTGTGGAAAACTCATGGAATTTATGATATTTGTCGGGGGTGGGGTGGGAAGACTGGTTTCTGTTTAGAAGCAGAAGCCTCGCTGTCAGTGAAATGGTGGCACATGGGTAAAAGTAAGACTGATACTCAGGAAACCTTGCATTTAGAGAGCTTGGCACAGTTGGCCTTTTTAGCCCCCACTTCCCC
Source organism: Myotis daubentonii (assembly GCF_963259705.1). Lineage (NCBI taxonomy): Eukaryota > Metazoa > Chordata > Mammalia > Chiroptera > Vespertilionidae > Myotis > Myotis daubentonii. The sequence continues at coordinate 212,433,800 of NC_081842.1, read as the reverse complement.
TGTATCCCGGCATTCACCAGCTCTGTGACAGGCTCTTCTATCTTGATCGTCTGGCCACTGTTTTCTGCCTCCACTGCGACATCTCTTAATGTAGGCAGCAGCATCTCCCTTCTGATACCACTGCATCAGCATTGGTTGCCTGCAGTAATGTGTCTTCCCGGTCCCTTAATCCACATCACAGCCTAAATCTCCCGTCTGGCACCCTCCTGCTTTAAAATGTCTTAATGGCTCCCCATTGCCCACCGGTGAGTCCAGAATAATTCACAGTGTGCTACATGTTTTGATTCCTCCTGCTGCCTTTTCTTTTCTCTCCTTGACCTTCACGTTGAGCCTGCCCAGTACTTTATCTAGGAAGCCTCCCCTGATTAAGCCACATACAGTGTTCCCCTTGTGTGCTTCTGTAGCAGCACGTACTTCCACGGGCATAACCATTGATTTACGACAGTGGTGTTGCCTGCTTGCTTTCCTGTAGCTCTATAAGAATAAGGATCTTGACAATGTTGTTCGCCTAGTACTGGCATACAGTAAATACTTACCCAGCGAAAGAGGGGACGATCCAGTTAACAAGCCAGGAGGTCCCAGAGCTTTTCTAACTCCTCAAGTGTATACAGTGCAAGGGGCCTAGTTCAACAGACAGGTGGTACTGTGGAGAAGGGACATTCTCTGTCAGCAGCAGATGCACTGTGACAGCTCCTGTCTGGGAGTCCCCTGCTCTCCCTAGGTTTTCTCCCAACCGCTGTTCCATTTCTCTGCTTTTTTTTTTTATAGCTAAACTTGAAAGAGTTGCTTATAGTCTCCCTGTCTCTCCCTCCTTACCTTCTTTTAGGAACTCTATTAGGCATTTGTCCCCACTACTCCACTAAAACTGTTGCCATGAATGCTCCATTCTCAGTCCTTATCTTACCCAACCCCTCAACAGTTCTGCACACAGCTGATCACTCCCTTCTTGAACCTTTGTTTATATAGCCTAAGGCCACCACTCTCTCGATTCTCCAACTACCTCACTGGTCATTTCTCTGACCTCGAAGTACTGGAGTCATCTGGGGGCAGTCTTCCCTCCTCTCTTCTGTCTGCATTCACTCTCCAGGTGACCTCATCCGGTCCCATGCTCCAAATACTATTTTGTGTCTAAGGACTTCTACATTTCTAGACATGGCCTCTGTTGAACTCGAGTCATCCATAACTGCTTAACATCTTTATGTGGATAGCTGTCAGGTACCTCAAAGTTTTAATACATCAAAGGGAAGTCTACTTTCCTCCAGCACACACACACATAGCCCACACCTGCTCTCCCCTCAGTTTCCTACTGCTTAGCAAACAGGATTATTGCAGTTGCTATGGCTCCTTGACATCTCTCTCACTACAGCTAGTCAGCAAGCACATCTTGTTAGTTTACCTCCAAAATGTATCCAGAGTCAGATCATTCCCACCACCTCCCTTGCCACCCTAGCCCCCACCCTGTCCCTTCTCCTGCAGGATGCAGCTCTTGGCTCCCTGCCTCCACCCTTATCCTCCTGGAACTTCCTATCTTCCTTGTACCAGGAGTGATTCTCTTGAATATGAGTGAGTTATATCATATTTCTGTTAGAACTTCAGCTCCCTGTTTCACTCTGAGTAAAGGCCAGCAGCCTGCAAGGTCCTGTGTGAGTTGGCCTCTGATCTCATCTTCTGCTCTCCTGCCTTCCTCCAGTCCCCCCCACCCCCACAGTCTTTCCAGATTCCTTGAACACATCCAACAAGTTCTTGACTCAGAACTTTAGTATCTGCTGTTTACTCTATCCAGAGGGCTCCCCTCCCCTGCATATTCACATGACTCACTTTTTTTAGGTCTCTGCTCAACTGTCACCTTACCAGTGAGTCCTCCCCTGCCCACCTGGGTTTCTTCTTGGGCATTGAGACTCCTGAGTTGCTAATAATTTGATCAGGCTTAGAAGAGATGATCTCTAAAGTTACTTTTACTTGAAAAAATCCTGATCATATGATTCTGGAAACTCTTCTAGCTTCTAAAAATGTAGATTTAGTCAGGAAGGGAGGAGAGAATCATTCTATTCAAGGAAGACCACTAAGAATCTAACCTGGCCGAAACCGGTTTGGCTCAGTGGATAGAGCGTCGGCCTGCGGACTGAAAGGTCCCAGGTTCGATTCCGGTCACGGGCATATCCCCAGTAGGAGATGTGCAGGAGGCAGCTGATCGATGTTTCTCTCTCATCGATGTTTCTAACTCTCTATCTCTCTCCCTTCCTCTCTGTAAAAAATCAATAAAATATATTTAAAAAAAAAAAAGAATCTAACCTGGTAGGTAATATATTTAGCTTATTTCAGTTTGGAATCCTGAGAAATTGGAATTCACAACTAGTCTCCTGAAATTCAGTGCCTGCTACTTCAACAAAATTTTAGGCACCACAATTTCTATAAATAAAAATATTTATATATGTGTCATTAAACACAGAAAAGAATCTAAGCTCCAAGTGACTCTTCGTGCACGTATGTCTCCTCACTGCCCAGTGTATTGCCTGGTTAATACCAGGTGCTCTGTAAATACTAGCTGAATGAATGAATGAATGAAATGGATTTAAGTACAATACAACTTTATAAATGAGAATGTGGAGCTGTTGTTGTTAATCATAACCTTCCTTACACATTTTAAGTACTAAGAGAAATTACTTGAATAATAAGAATTGATCTTAAATCGGCTAGTTTTGCCCTCACCTCCATGCTTCTACTTCCCTCTGCTTTCAGGTGCCAAAGAAGAGGACGAGAAGCCCTCAGCTCCAGCAGCTGAGCAGACAGCTGTTCAGGAGGGGGTTAATCCGGATGTGCTTCCAGAACTGGGAACCCCTCTCCCTGCCTGCGAGCTGCACACAGAACCAGACAAGAAGCTAGAAGCAACACATTGTGAGGTGAATGACTTGGAGGAAGAGGAGGAGGAGGAAGAGGAGGAAGACGATGGGTTGGAAGAGGAGGGGGAAGAAGAAGCTGACATGCCAAATGAAAGTTCTGTGAAAGAGCCGGAAATACGGTGTGATGAGAAGCTAGAAGATTTATTCGAAGAACCAAAAAACATTTCAAAAGAAACTCTCGAAGACTCTCCAGAGGTAACTCCTGTTATCAAAATTCCCAAAACGAAGGAAGAAGCCAATGGTGATGTATTTGAAACATTAATGTTTCCATGTCAGCATTGTGAGAGGAAGTTTACAACCAAACAGGGGCTGGAACGGCACATGCACATCCATATATCTACAGTCAACCATGCTTTCAGATGCAAGTACTGTGGGAAAGCATTTGGCACTCAGATTAACAGGCGGAGGCATGAGCGTCGCCATGAGGCAGGGTTAAAGCGGAAAGCCGGCCTAACACTACAGCCATCAGAGGACCCAGCTGATGGCAAAGAATCTGGAGACAGTGTCACTCCAAAAGATGACTCGATTCCTCCCAATCTTGGGCAAGACTGTCTGATCTTGAGTTCAGAGAAAGCTTCCCAAGAAACAGTAAATTCTTCTGTTGTAGAAGAGAATGGAGAAGTTAAAGAGCTTCATCCATGCAAATACTGTAAGAAGGTTTTTGGCACTCATACTAATATGAGACGGCACCAGCGCAGAGTCCATGAACGTCACCTGATTCCCAAAGGTGTGCGGAGAAAAGGAGGCCTCCTGGAAGAGCCCCAGCCGCCCGCAGAGCGGGCCCAGCCCCCCCAGAATGTCTACGTTCCCAGCACTGAACCCGAGGAGGAAGGGGAGGCAGATGACGTGTACATCATGGACATTTCTAGCAATATCTCTGAGAACTTAAATTACTACATTGATGGTAAAATTCAAACCAGCAGCAGCACCAGTAACTGTGATGTGATTGAGATGGAGTCCAGTTCGGCTGACTTGTATGGTATAAACTGTCTGCTCACTCCAGTTACAGTGGAAATTACTCAGAATATAAAGACCACACAGGTCCCCCTAGCAGATAATCTTCCTAAAGAGCCTTCCAGCAGCACAAACAGTGAGTCCAAGAGACGGAGAACTGCTAGTCCGCCCGTGTTACCCAGAATCAAAGCTGAAGCAGAGCCTGAGCCCATAGCACCCTCGTGCTCCTTGAGCCTGCCCCTTAGCATCTCCACCACGGAGGCGGTGTCTCTTCACAAAGAGAAAGGCGTGTACTTGTCGTCAAAGCTCAAGCAGCTCCTTCAAACCCAGGATAAACTGACTCCTCCTGCAGGGATTTTGGCAGCTGAGATCACTAAGTTAGGTCCTGTCTGTGTGTCCGCTCCTGCGTCGATGCTGCCCGTGACCTCCAGCAGGTTTAAGCGGCGGACCAGCTCCCCTCCCAGCTCTCCACAGCACAGTCCTGCCCTTCGAGACTTCGGAAAGCAAAGCGATGGGAAAGCAGTGTGGACTGATACAGTTCTGGGTTCCAAAAAGCCCAAGTTAGAAAGTCATAGCAACTCCTCCCCGGTGTGGAGTTTGTCTGGGAGAGACGAGAGGGAAACCGTGAGCCCGCCATGCTTTGATGAATTCAAGGTATCCAAAGAGTGGGCCGCCAGTTCCACTTTTAGCCCTGTGTGCAACCAGCAGCCACTGGATTTGTCCAGCGGCGTCAAACAGAAGACTGAGGGTACCGGCAGGCCTCCGGTCCAGTGGGAGTCTGTGTTAGATCTCAGTGTGCATAAAAAGCCTTGCGGGGACTCAGAAAGCAAGGAATTCAAAGACAGCAGCGTGGCGCAGCCAGCCTGCGGTGCTGTCAAGAAGAAGAAGCCGACCACCTGCATGCTGCAGAAGGTCCTTCTCAATGAGTACAATGGCATCGGCGTGCCCATCGAAAACACGGCAGATGTCACCAGGAGCCCGAGTCCTTGTAAATCCCTGGATCCCCAGGCAGATCCTGACCTTGGGCCTGACACGAGTTTATCTGCCCCTCCTGTGGAGCACCCGCCTGATGTTTCTCCTTCGTCTCCTGCCTCTCAGACACCCTCTCTTTCCTCCGGGCAGCTGCCTCCTCTCTTGATGCCAACACATCCCTCATCCCCTCCGCCCTGTCCTCCTGTGCTAACTGTGGCCACACCACCTCCTCCACTCCTGCCTACCATACCTCTTCCAGCCCCCTCTTCCGGGGCGTCTCCTCGCCCGTGTCCCTCTCCACTCTCAAATGCGACTGCGCAGTCCCCACTTCCGATTCTTTCTCCTACGGTGTCTCCCTCGCCTTCTCCCATTCCTTCCGTAGAGCCTCTCATGTCTGCTGCCTCTCCGGGGCCTCCAACACTCTCATCATCTTCTGCATCTTCATCTTCATTCTCTTCATCTTCCTCCTCTTCCCCCTCACCACCTCCTCTGTCAGCAGTATCATCCGTTGTTTCTTCTGGGGATAATCTGGAAGCCTCCCTCCCCATGATATCTTTCAAACAGGAGGAATTAGAGAATGAAGATCTGAAACCCAGGGAAGAACCCCCGTCTGCAGTTGAACAGGATATTGTTCAGGAAACATTCAACAAAAACTTTGTCTGCAATGTGTGTGAATCACCTTTTCTTTCCATTAAAGATCTAACCAAACATTTATCTGTTCATGCTGAAGAATGGCCCTTCAAATGTGAATTTTGTGTGCAGCTTTTTAAGGCTAAAGCTGACTTGTCAGAACATCGCTTTTTGCTTCATGGAGTTGGGAATATCTTTGTGTGTTCAGTTTGTAAAAAAGAATTTGCTTTTTTGTGCAATTTGCAGCAGCACCAGCGAGATCTGCACCCGGATAAGGTGTGCACACACCACGAGTTTGAGAGTGGCACCCTGAGGCCGCAGAACTTTACAGATCCCAGCAAGGCCCACGCAGAACATATGCAGAGTTTGCCGGAAGATCCTTTAGAAACGTCGAAAGAGGAAGAGGAGTTAAATGATTCTTCCGAAGAGCTTTACACGACCATAAAAATAATGGCTTCTGGGATAAAGACGAAAGATCCAGATGTTCGATTGGGTCTCAATCAACATTATCCAAGCTTTAAACCGCCTCCATTTCAGTACCATCACCGAAACCCCATGGGTATCGGTGTGACAGCCACCAACTTCACTACACACAACATTCCACAGACGTTTAGCACTGCCATTCGCTGCACCAAGTGCGGCAAAGGTGTGGACAACATGCCCGAGTTACACAAGCATATCCTGGCCTGTGCTTCTGCCAGCGACAAGAAGAGGTACACCCCTAGGAAAAACCCAGTACCGCTGAAACAAACGGTGCAACCCAAAAACGGCGTGGTGGTTTTGGAGAACTCTGGGAAAAATGCCTTTAGACGAATGGGACAACCCAAAAGACTGAACTTTAGTGTCGAACTCAGCAAAATGTCACCAAATAAGCTCAAATTAAATGCATTGAAGAAAAAAAACCAGCTTGTTCAGAAAGCAATCCTGCAAAAGAACAAATCTGCCAAGCAGAAGGCGGACTTAAAAAATGCTTCAGAGTCCTCCTCACACATCTGTCCGTATTGCCATCGGGAGTTCACGTACATAGGAAGCCTGAATAAGCATGCTGCTTTCAGCTGTCCCAAAAAACCGCTTTCTCCTCCCAAAAAAAAAGTTTCCCATTCGTCCAAGAAAGGTGGGCATGTGTCACCTGCAAGTAGTGACAGAAACAGCAGCAACCACCGCAGACGGACCGCAGATGCCGAGATTAAAATGCAAAACACACAGGCTCCTTTGGGCAAGACTAGAGCTCGCAGCTCAGGCCCCGCACAGGTCCCACTGCCCTCCTCGTCCTTCAGGTCCAAGCAGAATGTCAAATTTGCAGCTTCGGGGAAGTCCAAGAAACCAACCTCCTCTTTAAGGAACTCGAGTCCAATCAGAATGGCCAAAATAACTCACGTTGAGGGGAAAAAGCCCAAAGCTGTGGCCAAGAATCATTCTGCTCAGCTCTCGAGCAAGACGGCCCGGAGCCTGCACGTGAGGGTACAGAAAAGCAAGGCCGTCTTACAAAGCAAATCCGCTCTGGCCGGTAAGAAAAGAACAGACCGGTTCAATGTAAAATCTAGAGAACGGAGTGGCGGGCCCATCACCCGAAGCCTCCAGCTGGCAGCTGCTGCCGACCTGGGCGAAAGCAGAAGGGAGGACAGCAGTGGCAAGCAGGAGCTGAAGGACTTCAGGTAAGCTGTCTCCCAGGGCCTGAGGAATTCAGCTCCGGAGCGTGGGGGCGGGAAAGACGGTTGGAAGCGAACAGTATACTTGCCCAATGGCTTTTTTTTCTTTTTCCTGTGTAATTTTGACATAAGCACTTAAAGGAAATGGGGTTGCTTAAGTTAGAGGCTGCTGCAGAGATGGATACTGCCTAGTTTTATCTCAGACCCAGGACTCACAAAAGGGGGCCATTTCTTTCAGGGCCAGTGTGAACTGAATTTGAAACTATGAAAAGCTCTCAAAAGGACCCTGTTATGAAAAGATGAAATTCTCTTAAACTTCCTTCCTATCTTGGGAAATATCTCAGTGTCACTTTTATTTTTTCTGGATTATAGGTGGTTTCTTCTGTTAAAATGGATCTCTGAGGCCATTAAAACCACATTGCAATCTCTTCAATGTTTCTGTGATTCAGCATAGTTATAGTAACGGAGAATGCTTCCATTACTCATGCTTCTATAGTTTTCATTCAAAAAACTTGCCTCATGGGTTAAAACAAAATGCACCGTGTTCATTTTAAAATGCCTTAAGTTCCCCACCCCTCCTCTCTCCAGCAAAGGGTGACACAGGCCAGATCCCAAAGGGGCGGCAGCCAGGAGTGTGCTTAGAACTGCAGCAAGGCCAGGCTCCTTGGCTGGCCAGGCACATGCTGAAACCCAGGGCAAGTCAGCGTGGCCGTCAGTGCCTTTGTTTCCCAGTAATGATGTAAGAGTTCATCTTAGATTTGAGGTGATTTTGCTGTTTTATTTGTGTCTTCCCTATATTCAGAAGTGTTCTTAGTGACAAAAGCATAGGGTAATAGTTAAATTGGTTATGTTGACTTCTCAAACTTCCTAAACCATTTAAATAACCTTGTTTTGACGCACTTTCTTGGGATTCCTGCTGTTTCCTGAAAAATGCCTACGGGTCAAACTTGTGAAAAGCTCACCATCAGATAGGATTTCTGCAAAATACTTCAAAATCTTGTCCTTTCAGAAGGAGATGCCGGACTCAAGGCTTTCTTGGCTATCCCTCTCAGTGTCTGAAAAGTCTTTGGTGTTTCAGACAAGCAGAATTAGAGTTTGCTGGGGAGTGGTCTGCCATTTGGGGAGGTCATGAGGATCCAAAGGTACTGTTACCAGTGCACAGCTGACGAGGTAGAATTGTGGGTGCCCGTGTGCCTTAAGTCATGGCTAAATAACGATGTAGAGAAGAATTGTTAGCCTAGACTGATAGTTAAACAGCTACTTCAGAAATGTACTAAACAATTAGTTACTATAGATCTTACTCAGCATCTGGTCTCTGGCCATGCCATATGCATAAGCACCTATTAGCCATTATAGTGGCCTGCTGTAGTGTTTTAACTGTACCTGTTTGTACTCTGTCTTTGTTCTGGAAGTTCCTCAACAATAGGAGGTTCTTGAACTCGAGTCCTTTCCAACGATAAAGAGCCAGAATATGTCGTCATTTTTACAGACTGTACTACAAAACATGCCCCTGGTGGTAGATGCTTTAGAATGCACAGTGCGTACCCCCCTTTGTCTCCAGTCTTGTCTGAAAGAATCATTTTGTACTGGATCCCATTTATACCGTTCAAGGGTAAAAAAAAGTTCTCTGAGTCACTGCATTTATCAAGTTCATTCAGTTAGCCTCTTACTCATCCAGTGCTTTTGGAAAAAGACCACAGGGGACCAAAGTGCCTACTAAAATTGTATCTCTGTTTCCTCCAGTTCATTGTAATTATTTTGCTTTGTTTTATTGGTTTCATTGTTTAACAGAGGGTTACATTGCTATAGTGAAATTGGCCTAAAAGGAAGCACAGAGAATCAGATAAGAAAACTGTTGTTCTAACTGGTAGGTGGCAGCAGCATCCCCGCCAGCTGGCCCCCCTTGGTGTTTGTCACTGAACTGTGCTGTGGACACATCAGAAGGATGTGTCTTAAAAGGGGTCCATTTACAAGTGACCATGAATTTGTGAAGACAGGGCATCATATCATATTCTGATTATCTGGGCACAAGAGTGGGCATTTCTTCAGGGGGTTGGTTCTCTTTTTAGTGCCTTTAGCCCATTTGGTATAAAACCAGGATTCCTGAACTCAGGCCTGAGATTATCATGAGGGCTTAGCAGGCCTCGTCCTTGGTACATACTTGTTGTGTTACACTGGTAAGGAGTTGTTTTAACTATAGTCGTCTTCCCTTTCAGTAGATTTCTACTTGTAAATTTTATTCAGGGATGATTTCATGGCACATCGTCAGAAATACTCACTTCTCTCTGTTCTCAGTGATTTAGCTTTACTCACCCTGTTGTGTACTGAAGGACTTCCCACAGCACTGGCAGCACCTCCTCCTCCTGCGTGTGTCATCATAGCCATCTGTGATTAAGAGCCAGCCCCCAGCATTCACCACAGGTTATTACAGAAATAAACGATGTGTCCTCCCATATCCATCTCTGCCACACCACTCCCGGTAGGGCTGGGGCCGGGCCAGCGTGTGCCTGTTGAGCAGCCCCCAAGTAGCTGCACACTTCCAGAATCAACCTGTTGCTGTCCTAACATTTGTCATATGGATCATCTCACCTTCTCTTTAACATGGTCAATTCATGTAAGGTTGTGTTATGTTGTCATTTATCTTCAGTTTTCTTATTTTCTAGGAACTTCCTGTAGAAAAGCCCCCCACACAAAACAAACCTTAATTGACTAAATAAAGATAATGCATGCTCAACTTAGGATAAGCACTACGACAAAGGATGCGAAATCTACCCAGCTTGCAAGACCAGTTGAAGCTGTCTCACAAATCCGCAGGCTTCTTGTTGCCCTGGTTAGAGTCAGGCATCTGCTTCTTCGCTGGTGCCCAACACGTGCTGGGCACCCGGGTGATTGAGATGCCAGAGGTGCTGTAAGACGGGCTAGATGAACTGGCCCATCGTCACAGGACTGATCACTCAGATGTGAATGTGGCCCTGGTTCTGGCACATAGCAGAGGAAGGAGTGATTTGAACCTAACCTTGCAAAGCAGGTTCTCTTTTTTATCAGTAGTTTATGTAGATGTCAGGGATGACAATTCTAATGCACTTGTTTGAAGAAGTTTTGGTCACACACCAGCTCTTGATGCCTTTCTTCTAAGTTAATTACAGACAGAGGCATTTAGCTTCTCTCTGCCTGCTTTTTTTTTTTTTTTTTTTTTTTTTAAATCACAAGCTGATGGCCAGCATAATGGAGAGGAAACCGGATTGGATATGGACTCCTTTTTATGCCTCTTCCAGTTTCATGTGTGTTTATCCAGATGGACATCCTCTCGAATAAATATGTGGCACTAATTTATAACTGTTATATAATGGGAGGCTATGTAGCAATATACCGATGCCTACGATGCATCTCAGGCCTAGGAAGGTGTATGTCTGCACTTAAGTAAAAAAGTAAAAATAAATTTACATACCAGGCTTACACTGCAGTCTCTAATAGAGATTTAAAAACTACAAATTGGCCTTTTCCTGGGTGTATCATTTCTCCATACATTATATATGCTTTCACCCTAATTAATGACTGAGTTGGTGGGAAATGGCTAGGTTATTCATGTGTTTTTTTTTTTTCTTTTGTTTTCAACTTTAAAAGTAATCTACCTCTTAAAATGTGTAGTTTAATACTTGTTTGGTGAATTTGTGCCATTTTAATCCTTTCACTATCATTCCCATTTTGTTACATTTCTGTTCTGGGGACTTTTGTGTTGAAATATTGTATAAAGCATTTGTAGCAGTTTAAAAATAAAATATTTAAAATTATTTAAATTGTTTTGGATGCTTCAATTGTATTGTGATTTGCCTTTTACATTTGTGTTTGAGTTGTTAATCTGGAGAGTGTTCTTGTACTGGAGTTTGCTGTTAGTTATTTTACTGTTTCTTGTTGGAGAGTTATGATATAAAAGACTATTTTAATGAAAACATTAAAATTTACAATTTGACATACAAAAGGGATTGTCTGTTGATTTGAACCAATGTAGCCTTTTAAGAGAGAAAGAGGCTAATTGTAGACAGTCCAGCTAAGAGTGCTGTTTGCTGTTTATCCCTTCCAGGATGAAACATCATTTGAGCTTGTCAGATGTATGAAAGTTTTTTTATGCTATTGCTAGCAAGCACTTAATAACTAGGGTAACGTTAAATGATACATTTTATATCATTGTAACCAATAAAAACTTTCTAAAAGCTTGTGAAAGGACTGCATTTTGTACATGGTTGGGAGCTGCGAAGGGCAGAAAATGAAGAGGCCCGTAGGAAAAGCGTTTGAAGCCGCACACTGCTGTGTGCTGTGCAGGGTCCGCCCAGAGGACCTCCTCACGTGCTCCTATTCGGCATTGACTGTCTGTTATATCACATCCTTATCTGCCATTGAGCGGGTAGCCATGAAGTCGGTCAGTGTGCTCTGAGGTACCTCGAGAGTGAAATAAAGCATTTCACAGGTGGGGTCTCTACTTCCTCGGTGCTTGCTAACAGTTTACTCTGGTTTGGGGATTTTTATTGTTAAGAATCCCCAAAGAATGAAACAAAGAAGTTAGAACATCGGTATTGAGTTTATATGGGATTGCTGTTTTTCTTGAGATTGAATGTTTGCAGTTTCATACAGTCCCACGATAGCACTGTGGTTCTCATGCTTTACATCAGTATGTGTCATTCCAAAGTCTTAGGGAAAGGCGGCAAAGTGAAGGAGTGATCAGTGTCTCCTGGCCAAATGTCCTCTGGTTCATGATTCACCTTCCCCACCCCCAGAGACCCAGCGGGAGGGGGAGGGCGGTTTCACCGGAGGAAGGGGGGAGGCGCTGGGCTGGAGGAGTTAGGACTGGCTTTCTGTGTTTGCTGTTTAATGGCCCTACACAGAGGGCTGAGCACACACAGCTCCCTGTAGACTGCACATTGTGTGAGGAGAGTGCGCTGTTTGTGGAGGAAGTGGGTTCCATCTTGGCCGTCCGCTCGCCGTTCCTCTCCCTCCATGCCGGCAGCCAGCAGGCATCGCACATACACTCGCCTTCCAGCCTCCTATGGCCTGCTTCGGTGGCTCAGCCTTGGGCAAGTTATTTCTGGATCTTAGTTCCCAGTCTGTTCCAAGTAGGGAATGGCTAGGTGGTCTCTGCATTTTCCTCTGTCTTCTTACTGGGTGTGGAGGCTGAGACTTTGGCGGGACTGGGAGTTTGCCTACAAGATGCTGGGCCTTAAAGTGCTGTGGGATATTTTTTTAAAAAGAAACTAGGTCCAGAACGGTGGGAATGATGAGTCCCATATTACTGTTAAATTCGTCCTAGACAGAAACAACAAGGTCAAAAAAAAATATCGTTGGAACAAAACTTGAAGTTTGCGTGGGAGAGACACAGAGGGAAAATGTGCGACTGCTCATTGGTGGATCCGGTCAGGCCCTGTGCCCCAGTCTCCCGTTTGGAGACCGCCGGGCCTAGTCCCGACCTCCAGCCGCTGTGGTTCACTGGAGTTCCTTGCCCGCAAGTGGTGGCAAGCTTCTGGGAACCTGACAGCTATCCCTCGCTTTCCTTTCCGTGTGCAAGGCACTGCCCTAAGCATTTTTCAGACACTTGACAACAGCACCCTGAGGTTGGTGTCATTTACAGATGGGGAATCACACTTGGGAGAGTTGAAAGCGCCAAGCTGGGATTTGAACTGCCTCCGACCTGCACCATCCTGTCTGTTATTTTTACAGCTGATTATTATTACTTGTTAAGTTTCATTTCCTCTAGATGTGTAGGCCTCTTTATAAAGGCTTCCCCTGCGTTTGTGAACAAGTAGAGTCGCCCCTTTGTGAGCAAGGAGTCTTCCTGCTGCAGCAAGGCCGTCAGTAGGAGCAGCTCCCGGAGCACCGGGTCTGGTTTCACTCTGAACGGTGGGGTGTGCTCCTGCCCTCCAGTCCCACCGACTTTCTAGATCAGCGGGGTCAAAACGACCCTTTCACAGGGGTCGCCTAAGACCATCAGTAAACACATATATAATTACACATTGTTTTTGTGATTAATCACTATGCTTTAATTATGTTCAATTTGTAACAGTGAAATTGGGGGGTCACCACGACGTGAGGAACTGTATTAAAGGGTTGTGGCATTAGGAAGGTTGAGAACCACTGTTCTAGATTGATCTGATTAGTCAACAGAAATCGCCCAAGGAAAATCAAGCTCGCTATCATAATGTCCTCTGGTCTTGAAAGTGGTTCTAAAGAAGGGTCTGGGGATCCTGGGAAGCGTCCTCGGTTGTCACTTGAGAACTTTGACCTGTTGGCCATTAGCCCAAAAAGAAAGTTGATCTGGACTTGCCTTTCCCCCTTAGCAAGTACTAGTATGTGTTCCGTACAGATCAGAGGGTTAAAATTCTGCCGGTAGTAAGTTATTTTTAAAGTGTAGGATTACAGCCAGGAGAGTGTGTGTGGATTTTATTTACCTTCTAGATTATGAATTAGAAAAGCCACCGCGGCTGCATTAAATTGCTTGCAGTTCTGTTGTGAGCCATTAAAGGGGCTTGGAAATACTTTATTAGAGTTAACTTGCTGAACTACTGGGGTAATGGGATTTGTACGTGCTTCTGTTTTCTGCCTCACTTAGACCAGCTGGATTCCTTTTCAACTGTCTCTTACAGAAAGTGGCCCCAAATTCAGGCAGGTGTCCCAAAGAACAGATTTTTATGGAAGATTTTTAGTGTCTAACTGTGCCTTTCCAAGTCCAGTTTATAAACCACAGCGACAAGCCAGACAGAACCCGCGATTCTGAACATTCCTTCTTAGTTGCTACCTGAGTTACCCAGTTGGGGTGAGAACTTGGGTGTCATGTTAGCAATGACAGAAAGCTACAGGAGGATTTTAAAGTCCAGGTTTCTATTCTGAACATATTTAAGAATATTCCTATAGTACTGTTTAGACAGGAGCCTGCTGTGCAGTCTGGAATTCTGCTTAGGTAACTACTGAGTGTTAGCATTAAATCTGAGTGTATCCCTACCTGGTTTGGCTTGGTGGATAGAGCATCAACCTGCGGACAAGGGTCCCGGGTTCAATTCAGATCAGGGGCACATGCCCAGGTTGTGAGCTCGATCCCCAGTAGGGGGCGGGCAGAAGGCAGCCAATCAATGATTCTCTCTCATCATTGATGTTTCTATCTGTCTCCCTTCCTCTCTGAAATCAATAAAAATATTTATTTAAGAAATCTTAATTATAAGTTTTAAGTAGGCATCTTTAAAGGCCTGGAGTTTGTTGCACAGGTAAGTTAATAACAATAGGGAATTTAGGCCTTAGGATACAGTTGTGGCAATTTTCATTTTTTACCTTAAAAACAAAACAAAACAATTTCAGCCCTAGCCGGTTTGGCTCAGTGGATAGAAGAGCATCCGCCCATGGACTGAATGGTCCTGGGTTTGATTCTGGTCGGGGGCACGCACCTCAGTTGCAGGCTCAATCCCCGGTAGGGCACATGTGGGAGGCAACCAATTGATGTGTCTCACATCAATGTTTATCTCTGTCCCCACTTCCTTCCACTCCCTCTAAAAAAGAAAAAAAGAAAGAAAGAAAGGAAAAGAAAAAGAAGAAAGAAAGAGAGAAAGAAAGAAAGAGAAAGAAAGAAAAATATGCTTGGGGGAGGATTAACAAAAAGTAAAAATGGAATTTCAATTTTAAATCATTGCATTTGTTTTAGTATTTAATAATTGCCAAAATGATAGTTTAATATTCTTATTGGAATTAGGTTATTTAAAACTCACATGGATTCAATTTTTCTTGCAGTAACATTCTCTTCTCACTTGGTTTTTTATAATCACATCCAACCCTTGCCAACCCAGCTTGAGTTTAGGAACATTTTTGGATGGCTGTTCCCAAGCTGTAACTGGACTCGTGAAACCAGGCACATTCTCCAGTAGTGACTCAGCCGGTCAGCCATTCAGAAAGCATCTTTAATGGCCAGCTGGACTCCCAAAGGTGTGGGCTGTAGATCTGTGGACCCTGTCCTGTGTCCCTGGGCTTGCAGAGGCCCCTGGACATGACCACTGTTCTGAGGTCTCTGCCTGGCGTTCGCAGCATTTACGGAGAAATGGAGCCTGGGCAGCAGCCTCACTGGCATGTCCCACAGCTCCAAGTGCGAGAGAGCGTCCAAGTCCCGCATCTGATTCCAGAGCCCTGTTCTTTTTTTAAATATATTTTTATTGATTTCAGAGAGGAAGGAGGTAGAGAGAGAAACATCAATGATGAGAGAGAATCACTGATTGGCTGCCTCCCATATGCCCCACCACTGGGGACTGAGCCCGCAACCGGGGCATGTGCCCTGACCGGGAATTGAACTGTGACCTATTAGTTCATAGGTTGACGCTCAACCCCTGAGCCCTGCTGGCCAGGCCCCAGAGCCCTGTCCTTATAGGCATTGTGAAACCTCTGAACTCACTGTGTCCCCTAAATGTCTCATGCTGACGTCATCGCCCAAACGGGTTTTGCTGCCGAGAGGTTGTGCAGCGTATAGTCCATAGCTTCAGGGTGGCAGCCATGATCACACAGAATGGAATTCAAAGTCCAGAGTTTGCTGCAGGCCGCTCGCCTCCCGGGAAAGAGACGGTGTGGTGCAGGCCAGCACTGGCCTGGTTGGGAGGTTTCGTGGAGGTTTCATCACAGGCAGTGAAATGTAGGTGAGGGCACTCGCTCTGCCCCAGAGCTGCTTGCTCAGCTGGCACCTCCTTCAAGAAGCCTTCCCTGACCATCCACTCTGAAATAAGTGCCGTGTCCCTCTCCACGTGTTCTTGGAGACCCTCACGTCTTCCATGTGTTCTGTTCGATCTGTTACATGGGTTGACTGAACGGATCTCCTCCCGGATGGGGAAGCTGCCTGTTGCTGCATGTACAACAGTGCCTGGCAAGTAGTAGCTCAGTAAATATTTGTTAATTGAATGAAGTGTCTGCATCCTGGCTTCGTCACTTACCAGCTCTGTAACCTTGGGCAAGTCATGCCAACGCTCTGAGCCCCAGTCCTTTCTGTAAAATGGCGGTGATCAGTCAGCCACAAAGGATGCTTGTGAAGACAGACAAGCCACGAGGACCACAGATGCCGCTTGCGCTAGTAAGTGCTTCGTAAATGCCAGCCGCTGTTGTGGCTGTTGATGCTGAAAGATGTCCTGCTGGATCTGTTTACAGCTGATCGAGCACTGTGGCTCCCCTCAGAGCTGACTTGCCATGTATGTGATTTCATGACCACAGAGGCTGCCATAGCCCGGATGTCCCCATCCTCTCCTGCCAGTGCCCACAGCGGGCCCTCAAGGGACCCCAGGGGCCTTTGGCCGCCTCCACGGGGGCCTGAGCTGTCCCGTCGGAACCATAGCTACTGCCTTTCTACAGGAGGCGCCCCCACCCACCAGAGCTGGAGAGTGAGCTGTGAGGCAGGCACTTCTCAAGTCAAGGTGAGAAAAGCATTAGTTTTATTGTGTCAACGCTCCATATAACTTTCTCTTGGTTTTGAATTTCAAAGCACCTCCCTCCATATAACTTTATTTCCCTTGGTTTTGAATTTCAAAGCCAAAATGTACATTTTAAAAGGTAGCTTCATAAGAAAACATTTCATTAGCTCCATGAAAATGTAACCAAGGAATCCCAACTTACATAATGTGAGAACCATCACTGTTTTCAGGGCTTTTCCTGTATTACCCCATTTCATCATTAAAAAAAAAAAAACACACCTTTTATGTCCTCCCATTTTTCAAATGGGGAGCAGGCCACACAGAAGGTAAGCAATTTGTCCGAGGTCCCAGGTAGTCAGAGCAGCCAGGTCCCGGCAGTGGCCTCACCTGTCCATCAGAGTCTGCTCTGCCTCTAGTCCCCTGAGCTGGGAGGGAAGCCTGGCTGGGCCTGGTTCTTAGCAGTGGCATCTTGAGAAGCAGGGAGCCCTAGCCAGTTTGGCTCAGTGGATAGAGTGTTGGCCCAAGGGCTGAAGGGTCCCAGGTTCAATTCCAGTCAAGGGCATGTACCTGGATTGTAAGCTCCATCCCCAGCCCTGGTTGGGGTGCATCTAGGAGGCACCCGATCGTTGTGCCTCTCTCACATCAATGTTTCTCTCTCTTACCCTCCCACTTTCTAAAAACCAATGAAAAAATACCCTCAGGTGAGGATTAACAACAACAAAAAGGCAGGGAGCTGCTTGCTGGTAAGCAACTGCCCCATGTGGGTGAGAAGCACCCGTTGATCTGAAGGAGCTGAAACAGAGGAGGTGAACACGTCTCCGTCCTCCCTGATCCTGGTCCATTTTGTCTGTTCTTGGGAGACCAGACTGCGCAGCTCCAGCCACACCTGGTGTGATGCACCCGGCGCTGTTAGGGAAGGAACAGGTTCAGGTGCTGACTCGTCCAAACCTTGTCTACTGTCGACTTTCTTCTACTTCATAGAAGGCTTTCCAGGCCACGGTAGGCAAGTAGGTTCCCATGTGCGCCCGGAGAGCAACTGCCTGGGGCGCCGCATCTGCGGGATTCAGAAGTGAGGTCACGCTCAGGGTCAGAGGGCCCGTGCCAGGTGTCTGCCTTGTTTGCAGAAAGGGTGGGGGCAATGGCTCTGCCGCACGTGTGTGTGCTGTCAGGAGGTTAATGTATCTGCTACTTCCCTGCTTTTAAAAACGGCACTGGGCGCCAAGTACACTTTTCCTGGAGGCTCGTGGTAACCGTCAATGAATACTGTTGTGGAGAAGTGATGCCCTCAGAGGCAATTCAGGCATGCCGGATCCGGATGCTTGAGGTGTGACTTAACCACGTTTCAGGAAGGATGTACTCCTGGCTCGTTTTTCATTTGTGATTTATGGATGTTGTCTGCGCTGCTGGCCGCCTCCAGATGTGCCCTGTAAATCCCCGATGGGCCAGGAAGCTAGAGAGTGGTCCTGTTAATAGTTCCTGTAAATAACGAGGCAGGTAGGGCCTGAGAGGGCACCAGGGGCCTCCCGGCGAGCAGAGTGCGTGAGCAGCAGACGCAGACATGCTGGCGTGGTTTGCCCTTGGTCCTTGGCTGGTAAATGACGTTTGCTGGACAAATGACCTCCAGATAGGAACATGTGAAGTGTAACACACACACAGATCGCTTTTTCCTTTTGAGCCACGAGTTTCATAAGCAATTTGTGGAGAGAATGAAATGGAAGCTGGGATAGAATGCACAGTCTCTCAGGGAAGGTTTCTTGCCCCATGAAGTACCTTAATTCTGAAACAGTGGTGTTCTTCTCTGTACCTCATGCCTCCGTGCTTTCCTCTGGGTTTGGAATAAATATTTCATGTGGTGCCTGTGCTAACCAGTGGCTGACTCTCTGAGGAAGTGCCTGGGGCTCAGTCCATCCCATTGCTTTATGAGGAAGACGTGGGTCCCCCTGCCCATTGATTTGATTTTCTTTCCTCTCTAAGTGTATTGCGCCAGGAGTTTCCGGAGTTCCTCTGATGACCAGTGCAGAGGTTCAGAGGTGTTCTGTCCTCTTATCTTCCTTCACATTCAGGCTCCTTTGCATTTTACCTGTGAGTTTGGTGGAAATAAGGCTGTGTTGACTTCGTCCTCGTGTAGGTGCCAACCACTTTGAGGCACCCAACAAATTGGTATTGGGAATTGTAGTTGATGTATTTGCTTTGTGGTTTTCTTTTATTTCTTTGTATTTCACTATAGTTAATATGTTTATATTCCTTAAAACTATTTATAAACATGGCAGCTAGAGCTGAGAGTATCAGCTAACAGCAGGTTACTGTTACTGAATCATGTTGGACAGGGGCGTAGGTGAGGGGACAGTATTTCCCGGGTCAGGAGACCTGTTAATTACAGTGTTCGGAGGTGGGGGCATTTCCTGCCTGTGTTCCCAGGTGTGCGAAGGGGCCCTGGTTGGCATGTGTCAGGATGGTCACTTGGTGGACCGTCTGCACCACAAGCCACCTGGGCGCTTATTAAGAATCCAGACCCGGGAAACTGTCATCTCTGGGAGTGGGTCTTGGAAATCTTTATTTTTGTCAGCTTCTCACATGAATTTTACCCAGACTTCAGAGCCTTCCATTGGGTCTTAAAAAGAAAAGCAGAAGTGATGGAAATGGTGGAAATGGCCTCTTGACTTATCCCAGGAGACATCCCAATCCCAACCATCCCCAACGTTCCGGCCATTTCTCCAGGTGGTGGGCTGTGAGCATCTGAGAAGCCATCTCGGCAGCAGCCCAGTGTGACCCCATCAAAAATCCAGGGGCCATCTTCTCAGATCTGCATCTTGTGACGAGCAGGCGACCTCGGGTACCCAGATCTGGCAGATTGGAAGAAGGCCTGGGGAAGAACTAGATGAGTTCTCACCTGATTTGTTCCAGTTGCAAACTCTCAGATCTGCTTGTGTAAAACTTGGAGGCGCAGGCACAGAATGAGGGCGGGAAAGACTTGGGGGCAAGAGTAGGTAGTAACAGTGGTTGCCTTAAGACGCTGAAATGACCTCTTCTGGAAATCCGTTCTCTTTTTTTCTGGGGGTAAAATAAGTTGGACATTCTGTGTGTGATCCCATCCCCAATCCTCCAAAGTAATACAAGGCAACATGGCAAATGAAGCAAACCCTAAGTGTATGCCCAGTGTCCTACAGAACCCACGTCTTGGGGTGCAAACTGCATGCGTGCACATGTACACACACACACACATGCACACGTGTGCACGTGAAGTCAGGTCCCTTGTGTCCTTGTTGAGAGCTCTGGTAGCCTCTGCGTTTCCTCCTTAATGTCAATCACACCCTGGGATTTTGTATTATAGATTATGCAAGCAATGATGACCCTCTTCTCGAACACATGCCCCACACGGGCAAAGACCAGGTCTGTTCGCTTCGCTGCTGCATCCCAGCGTCCAGCACAGCATCAGGTATATAATCAGTGTGATGGGTCAGTATCGATACAAACCATTGGAAGGCCCGATCTTGTTCAGTGTGTGGACAAGAAGGCTGCCACGCTTTCTTAGGCTCTGAGGACGACATCTCGTGACGGAGCATGATGGCACATGACGGCATATGTAAGTGCAGAGTTAGAAATCTGACTCCCATAGAGAAGACTCAATCAGGATATTGCTTCATGTGGTTGATGGGAGGGAATTTCTATTAAGGATAAATTAAAAAATAAATGTTGGGCCCTAACCGGTTTGGCTCAATGGATAGAGCGTCGGCCTACAGACTGAAGGGTCCCGGGTTCGATTCCGGTCAAGGGCATGCACTTTGGTTGCGGGCACATCCCCAGTGAAGGGTGTGCAGGAGGCAGCCGGTCGATGTTTCTCTCTTATTGATGTTTCTAACTCTCTATCCCTCTCCCTCTCTGTAAAAAAATCAATAAAATATATTTTAAAAAAATAAATGTTGGTGCTTACAGGGGGCCTCCTGAGGCTCAGCTTAGACCAAAGCTATCCCTGGCAGCATTCTCGTGCCTGCGGAGTGCTTGGCTGCCCCACCGTACCTGGCACAGAGCAGCTGTCAGTTAAGTGGGGGAACTAAGTTTGCATATTAAAGCTCAGGAATCCTGCCCAGACATGCCTGTTTGGCTTCAGGAGCCTGTGTCTGGAGCTAAGTGTCTAGGGCTTCGACCCCGGCTCTGCCTCTTGCCAGCTGTGTGTTCCTGGGCCAGCTGCCGAACCTCTCTGTGCCTTCGTTCCTCATGTATAAGACGTGGCAGGACCCATCTTGGAGAGGTCTTGTGAAGATGAAGTTCGCCACTCCATGTCAAGTTTGAGCATGGCGCTTGGTAGTAGTGAGCAGGGAGATGTTAGCTGCTGCGATGCAGATGATAGCGAGGATGCACCTAGAAAAACCTGTTCCACCGACCCCGGGCTGGGACCTGCTGGTAACATGGAAGAGACGTTAGGACGGTTTTCATTCCGTGTCAGGCGTGAGTCTGTGGGCGCCCAGTAGTGTGGCTGGGCCGCGTGTCTGCCCCGCAGGGAGGGACCCCTCACAGAGCCAATGAGTGGGCCTCAACCCGAATGGAACGCAGGGTCTCGGTGCTGCTGAGCAGCCCAGAGGGTCCACCAGCTGGGCCCGGTCATTTAGCACCTGTGGCCGCCTCTGTCCCCTCTGTGACATAGGTTGATCTGTCCCATGTCCAGCCCCAGCCACCCGAAGCCTGTTTGAGGTCAGCCAGGAGACAGGGCGAGGGCTTTGGGGCTCTGGGGTGAGAGGAGGTGCTGGGCGCACTGCTACCCAGTCCCCTGCACCCTCTGAGGAGGAGTTCCCCTGGCCCACAGCCCACGTGTGTGCCCTGGCCCTTTACACAGCGTCCTTGCCCCGCTGACTAATGCCCCGTTCAGACTCAGCAAGCGTGCCTTTCCCACGGCAACGCTAGCCTGTGCCTGGGACGCCCTGCCAGCCAGACACACCCAGGCCTCGGAGGCGCCTCGGGTGGCAAAGGAGCCCCCCGAGCTCCACGAGGCTTCTCCATCAAGACGGGCGCCTCAGACCCCAGGTTCCGGAAATCCTGTCACTGGGAGATGCCACACAGGCCTTCCGAGACCCTGAGTCCCAGTGACTCCCAGATGTGGAGGTGGTTCCTGGAGCTGACTTAGCCATCTTTGTAACATCTTGGTCTAAGTTGACTTTAAAGGACAGAGCGGTTGCAATAATGAAGTCTTGGCGTCCCTTATAGAATTTTTCCCTTTAAAAGAGCTTTGCCCTCGGGACCTCGTGGGGGCCTGGGGGCCTCTCTGCCCCGCGCTGGGAATCTGCTTTCTGTGCATTCATGTCCTGACACACGTGTCCTGTGTTCTTTTGGGCTTCCCTCCCATTCGTAGAAGTTTCCTTTAAAGAGAGCCGCTGTCTCACTTGGCTAGAGGAGGAGGAAGGATGGCATCTGGGCACTAGAACTGATTGGGGGGTGGGGGTTGGGGGCAGGAGCCAAGTGCCCTGAGAGGCAGAGACTTACAGGGAGCGGAGCTGGGTTCCTCCCTCCTCGCTGGGCACTGCACAGCTGATGGCTGTTGCCTGCGGGCATGGCGTCTGAGCCATGGCACTGAGCTGAGCCAGGGGTGTGGTGAGGGAGGCTGTCGGAGTCGGGCTCCAAGAATTGTCGGGAAGGTAGGCACCTGGTCACATGGTTTGGGCGGGGCCTTGGCGGTGAGAGAACCTCCTGGAAGTCACTTCCTTGGACAGTTTGGTCCTTGAGCGCCATGGACGAGCACATTTGGGTTTCCACTAGATGAGGAGCCTGGTCAGACTTGCCCTTGACTTGTCCAGGGACCGTTCTCAGAGCCCACCCTGTGCCAGGCAGGTGGCAGGCAGGTGGCGGGATGAGGCGTGAACAGACCAGCCTTCCCTCTTGGGGCTCAGTCCAGGGGGGGCAGCAGGGGTTGGGGACAGTCACAGAGCACCAGGTGCCCTCGCCAAAGGGCACCACCTTGCCTCCTGGGGTTTCCTTCCCCAATTCCGCTGGGCTCCACGCTACCCTTGCTCCCCACCATCACTGTCCCCATATAAACAGTGAGCCCCCCTGGGCCTTCTCACTTCTTCCCAACTTGCTGGGTGACCCCTCCCTCTGGCTTCTCCTGTCTGAGCGAAGGGCTGCTTGGCCTGGACTCCGGGGTCCCCTGCCCCCCTCCTGTCCTGGCAGGGTGGCAGGCGGCCACAGCAGGGATGTCCCCCTGGCAGCTTCCTTTGCCCGAGGTCATGGCCGGGCGGGACAGCCCTCTGTTGACTGGATTACGAGCTGCCACACGCTGGGCATTTGGAGTTCAAGCCAGACATGTTTGGGGAACTAATGGCCCCTGGAGGCTGCAGAACCTGGCGGAAAAGCCGCGCGGGCTAGGGATGTGATTGGTCTTTGGACACGTGGAGGCCACGCCAGGAGCCAGCATGGGAACAGGGCCTTCCGGGAGCGGAGAGGGAAGGAACTCCGTCTGCTAAGAGGCGGATTCAGCTCCGGAGTGGAGTCAGCTCCGCGGATCCTCCCTCCCGCCCTCCCGCCCTTCTAGTCGTGTCCCTCTCTGTGACCTTAAATGAGTCAATGACCTTAACTTTCTGTGCTGCTGTCCTCTCAGCCTTTTAAGGGTCACAGGACCCACCTCAGTGGGTAAAGGATGATTAAATGACAAAGCCTCCAGGCATTGCTGGCAGGGCTCGCGATGCCAGCTCCTCACCGTCCTCAGTAGGTCACTGACTGCCCCGCCAGTGGTCTCAAACCTCAGCCCCAAGGACCACTTTTATTTTCCTCCCTCGAGCCCTCACATTGGAAAGACTTTTACAAAACGTCCCTAAGCACTAGGCCCCCCGACCCAGGCCCCTCCTAGACACTGCCATCAGCACGTGGCCTGCACTCAAAGGTGCCCCCTAGCCCACGCTCCCCAACTCCTGTGTCAGATGCCTCTCCAGGGACCTGGTTAAATGCGGAGGCTGAGCTGTGCTTTCCAGGAGGCTGGGCGTGGCTGCGTGGCTGCACTTTAACCAGCGCCCCAGGACTGCCTGTGCTGCTGGTCTGGGGACCGCACTGAGCGGGTGGGTCAGAGACCAGTGGCTCTGAGAGCCCGGGCTGCACCCCAGCGAGCTCAGTCAGAGCCCAGGGCTGAGGAGTGGGCCTCGGGGTGGTTCTCACCTCTCCTGGGACTCCAGTGAGCCTCGGAGAGTGAGACCCCACGCCAGGGCTCCTCTGAGCCGACGCGGCTCCAGCACAAGTCGACGCCTGCCTTTGTGGGCAACGACTCGACTCCTGATGGGTTTTTGGGATATTGACAAGCGCCCCTTGTCCCCATCACGGCAAGGACTGTATCAGGGAGGGGACCCAGAGTGCGGTGTCCAATGGCCCTGGGTTCAGATGCCTCTCCAGGGACCTGGTTAAACGCTGTACCCCTATTGGCTGAGACAATATAGACATTGGGCTGTCTCGCCTCTGAGCCACAGCCTCCTCCTCTGCGAGATGTGCATCAGCACAGTCCCTGCCTCGGGGCTGCTGGGAGGGTTTCAGGAACTCCAGGAAACCCCCGAAACGTTTCCCGCATATCACATGCTCAGTGGATGATGCCATACATTTTTTTCCTTGGGTGCCATCCTCATTTTACAGGTGAGACCACTCTCACCCAGAGAGGGAGAGGCATTTTCCTGAGGCCACACAGCCAGTAGCGGGGAACCTAGGGCTGACACTCCAGGCTCCTGCCTCCCAGCCCAGGGCCCTCATTTGAGTAGGAGGGGCCTCCCTGGAGCAGAAGGGGCTGTCCTGTTTGGGAAGCTGGGGCCAACCATTTCTGGAAGTGGTGGTGGCTGGTGCCAGGAAGCAGGCAGTGGTTCCTGTAGCTTCTACCTGTGGCCTTCACCCAGCCTGGGGCCATTCAACATCATCTCAGGTTGTCTTACCTGCGTGCCTTCTTTGCTTCTCCCTTGCCTCGGGCAAAACTGTGGACCGTCAGACGCTGACTTAGATGTTTGCACTCTGAGGATTTATGGAGAGTTGTGTAAGACTCCTGGGCGGGCGGCTGTGTGGCCCAACCAGCTTGGCGATTGCTTTCCAGAAGGTCCCTCCTGACGCATGCGGGAGGGTGAGGTGGAAGGTGGCCATGGCAAGCAGGGTCTCCACTCAACACCCAGGCAGCCTGGCGGAGAACGTGGATGAGCGGGTTGGCCCGGTGGGGACTAGAGAGCTCTGGGGAGCGTCCAGGGGCTGGCAGCTCCTTCCTGCCCAACCCTGTCCCTTCTGTGTCCCCCTTTACCCAGATCTCCGTGACTGGGCTCTCTGGACCCTGACCGCTGTCCTCCTCTCCTCTCTTGAACTCACCTCTTTCAGGTGTTTGTCTCTTCCTTGTCTTGGAAACTGCTGTTACCACGGTTACCGGCAACCTCTAGGCTTCTGAAGTGTCCTAGTCGGCTGGTTCTCGGTCCGTCTTCACCCATCGGCAGCTTTGGACGCTGGTTCTTCCCGCTTCCCGTGACACCTCTCTCTGGGCTTGTGACACCACCAGTGCTGCCCCGATCCCTTCCTCAGTGCCTGGACTCCTCGTCGTCTCCACCCCCGTAGGAGCCACCCAGTCCCCCCAGATGCCGATCAGCCCCAAATCCATCAGCGGTGCATCTCAGCCACCCACTTGATTTCCCCCCTGGGTGCCTAACACCATTTCACATTTAGTCCTTCCAGAGCGGACCCCCCAGGAAGCCACGCTCTCCTCCTGCTGTCTTCCCCAGCTCGGTTAAACGGAAACCATCTGGACTCCATCTCGACTCTGGTCGCTTTCTCATCCCTGTCCCAGCCCTGGCATCCAGCTCCTCAGTCCTGTGGGCACTGGTAAAGGTGTCTGTATCCGGCCACTTCTCACAGCTCCACCTCCCCAGCCGGCCCCAGGTCCACGCTGCCATCATCTCTCACCTGGATGTCGGCAGTCGCCCCCTCACTGGCCTCCTCCATCCCATTCCTGCCATCCTGCAGTCTGTGCCCAGCACAGTGGCCACGTCAGGCCAAGTCACTCCGTGCCCAGGAGGACAACCCGGCTCCATGCCTACCAGACCCTCCCCGCTGCCCCATCTTACCTAACATTCCGGGCAAGTTTCACCTCAGGGCCTTTGCAGGTGCTGCTCGCACGGCCTGGAACACACAAGGCCCGGGTGTCCAAGTGGGTCCCTCGCCCACCTCCTCCTGGTCTTGGCTCACCCGTTTCTGTGAGGTCTTCCTCCTCCACTTCGCAGCCCATCCGCCTGCCCCACCGGCCACTCCGAGCTCTCCCCTCTGCTTCGTTTCTCTCCACAGCGATCACTGTGGCCTGACTGCCACCCGCTCCTTTATTCGCTTTTGTCTCTGCCAGGAGGGGAAGGCGGGGTTGAGACCCCGGGGCTCCCCGCTGTGTCTCCGGTGCTCACAGCGCTGAGGGATGTAACTGTCCTCCATCTGGGGGCTGCGAGGAGCAGCTCTGAGAGGGCGTAGAGGAAAGTTCTCAGGAGGTGGGGCGGCCGGGCTCCGCCTCCCCAGGTGTCCAGGAATGGGGGGCAGTCCTCACCCTGTCACATCCCCTCGCCTGCAGGCCCCACGCACCCGCACCCGTCCCAGGCCCTTGTGCTAACAAGCTCTTCTCGGACAAGCGGCCAGGCACCTCTTCATCCTCATGGGTTTTGCTTCCTCTGGGAATTGCCTCTTCATGTCATTCTGTTCTCTGTTCAGCGATCGGCTGCACTTCGCCCGTCTTTATTTAGTGTTTACGTCTCCCTGGCCCAGCATCCCCTGGCCCTGGGCAGTCCCTGGAGGTGAGGGGCTCTGGTGTCTGGTGGCCCCTCTGTGATGTCACCTGCTCCCCAACTCCCACAGCCTGGTGACATCGGAGCTCCGGGAAGACCCCTTGGGTGAGGGGCCTCCTCCCCTCAGGGCTCATGCGCCTGTGAGGAGCCGCAGCCAGGCAAACCCAGGCTCAGACCCTTTGGGGTCCTTGTTGCCCTCCACTCAGGACTCCCGGAACCCTTCGCAGCGTCATCTTCTCCCCGGCCCTGGCCTCCCCTGCTGTTTCTTCAGTGTTGTTTTTGAGTGTAGCTCAGCGTATTCGGACAGCTCCTTTACCAGAATCCCATGACCGAGATGGCCCCCTGGGAGCCACAGGCCCAGTCCCGGCCTCGCACTGGCTGCGAACTCTCCGGAAACAGCATGTTCCTCTCTGCGCAGTCACAGGCAGACGGCGAGGCGGACTCGGTCTCGCCCCTGAAGCTCCCTGCAAAGAACCGGACAGGTAGCAGACTTCCCACTGTGCCGGGCTGCGTCCAGGTGCCGGCCCGTCAGCGACAAGGAGCCCCAGTGGAGCCAGGACACAAAAACCCAAGTGGACACGGCGTGGTGACGAACACCAAAAGGAAGTGCAGTAGCCCCTCTCATCCGAGGGGGACACATTCCAAGACAGACCCCAGTGTGGACCCGCAACCACAGGTGGTGCTGAACCCTATATTTTCCCCATCCATACGTCCCTATGATAAAGTTTAACGTATAAACTGGGCACAGTAAGTTATGAACAACAGTCACTACTAAAGTAGAACTATCGTAACGATATGCTGCCGTGGCAGTTCCGCGAATGTGGCCTCTTTCAAAGCATCTTATTTAGTACTGGACTCGCAGCAGGACTAGGCTGCACGAGGGCGAGGCACCTCGGGTGGGTGGGAGCGGGGATGGCATCATGGCTGCTCAGGCTGGCGCCTGGTTTAAAACTTGAGAACTGTGCGTTTCTGGGATTTTCCATTGAATATTGTCAGACCGTGATTGACTGTGGGTAACTGACGCGGTGGTGAAGGGGGGGGGGGGGGCGCGGAAAGGGGCTGTAAAACGCACTGTGGAGCCGGGAGTTGCAGGAGAGGCTGGGAAGCTCACTGAGAGGTGAGAGCAAGAACGTGGCGCCGGGCGGGGCTCCTCGGGCCACTTTGTGTAGCCATGTGTCTGTTTATACATTCATTTGTCTTAACAGATCGTTACTGAGGGCTTCCTTGTTGAGTGGGCACTGCTAACACGGGTGGGGGGCTGGATCGTTCTTCCTCGTAGGGGCCGCCCTGTGCATCGGGGGAGGTTTAGCAGCATCCCGGCCCCGCCCATGAGATGCCAGCAGCATCCTCCCTCCCCCAGATGTGACAACCAGAAATGTCTCCCGACATTGCGTGCCCTGGCTGGGGACCACTCACGTGAACCCTGCTGTTTCAGCTTGTCCCCGTCTCTTGCTCCCTCGGGCGGAGCAGGTGACGTTCGCCTCCCATCTCTCCTCACCTGAGGCCCTGCTCTTCCATCTCGAGGGCGCAGACCCGGGACCTGGGACCAGTCACTGTGCCTCTGTTTCTCCATCTGTAAATTAGGGATGTACAGTATCCGCTGGGGAAGGTTCTATGAAGACTAAGACATACAGAAAATACCTAGCACAGTGTCGCTCCTGTTCAACACATATTTGTTTTTGTCATGCCAAGCTGGGGGTGTAGCAGTAAACAAAAGAAAGGCCCTGACCTTGGGGTCACAGCTCGTGAGGGGGCAGACTCATTATCCTGCGATTGTGATTCATGTAACAAGTGCTGTGATGGGGAAGGCGAGGGGTGGTGGGAGCCGGGAGGAGGGACACTCATCCAGGAGATGAGGAAGGAGGGCTTCCTGGAGGAGGTGGTATGCCAGCCGGGACCTGAAAGATGAGCACAGGTTACTGGGTGAAGGAAGGGGAGGAATAACGAGATCTGGGAAACCTGTCTTAAAAGAAATTAAAAGCTTTCCTGAAAAATCAAGTCCAATTTAATGGGCTGTAGCAGCAAACAGGATCCCGGTTCACACCCCCTCTGTGATTCCTGACATGGAAGTGGGGCCAGGGCAGAGGTCAGGTGCACAGTTAACAGCCTGGAGGGGACGGGCCCTCCCTCCTCTCCCCACCACAGACGATGGAGGTAACTTGGTGCTAAAAACCTCCCCAGGTGTCTCGGAGGGAACAGCGCAGTGTCTCAGATCCACGGGTGGGCGCTGCTGCTAGCGCCACCTCTGGGGGAGGGAAGGTGGTGGACAGAGCCAGGGGAGCTCACAGGCTTGTATCAAAGCTCACATCCCATTGGCCTCAAGGGGCCGGAGAGGTGGGGCCAACACCAGGCCTCCAGGTGCTGCCTGGCTGGGCCCCGGGTGATGGTGTGTTGTTTCTCTTTGTGCAGCTACAGTCTCCGCCTGGCGACCCGATGCCCCACGCCCGCCGCCCCGTACATCACCAGGCAGTGCAGGAGTGTCAAGGCCACGGCCGCAGCTCAGCTCCAAGGACCCCTCTTCAAAGAGTAGAAGCTTCACCTGCTCCCTGACAGGTGTGAAGAGGGGGGAGCAGCTTCTGGATCCTTTTGGTGGCTCTGGGGGGGAGGGGAAGCTGGGCTTGGGGTGGCTGGGAAGGAGAGAGAGGGGGTGGGCATGATGGCTTGTGGAGTACCCCCTGTGTGCCAGCTGGGCACGGGTCTTCCTGCAAGAAGGGCGCATAATGATGCAGCGTGCGGACCCTGGATCACCTGGGTTCACATCCCAGCTCTGCCACTTACTGGCTGTGGAGCCTCAACAAGTTAGTCTCTTCGAGCCTCAGTTTCCACATCGATAAAATGGGACAATAGTATCTACTTCGTGGGATTGTGAGAATTACAAGTGTAAAATGCATGCAAAGCACCTAGAACTGTGCCTGGCACATAGTAAGCAGTAGGTAAGTATTAGCTGTCATTGTAATAATCCTAAATAATAAAGAGGTAATATGCGAATTGACTGTCACACCCTCATATAAGATGGCCACCCCCATGTGGTCAAAAGATGGCCGCCACAAGATGGCCGGCAGGGGAGGGCAGTTGTGGGCGACCAGGCCGGCAGGGGAGGGCAGTTGTGGGCGACCAGGCCGGCAGGGGAGGGCAGTTGTGGGCGACCAGGCCGGCAGGGGAGGGCAGTTGTGGGCGACCAGGCCGGCAGGGGAGGGCAGTTGTGGGCGACCAGGCCGGCAGGGGAGGGCAGTTGTGGGCGACCAGGCCGGCAGGGGAGGGCAGTTGTGGGCGACCAGGCCGGCAGGGGAGGGCAGTTGTGGGCGACCAGGCCGGCAGGGGAGGGCAGTTGTGGGCGACCAGGCCGGCAGGGGAGGGCAGTTGTGGGTGACCAGGCTGGCAGGGGAGGGCAGTTGGGGGCAATCGGGCCTGCAGGGGAGCAGTTAGGCATCAATCAGGCTGGCAGGGGAGTGGTTAGGGCAGGGGTGGGCAAACTTTTTGACTCGAGGGCCACAATGGGTTCTTAAACTGGACCGGAGGGCTGGAACAAAAGCATGGATGGAGTGTTTGTGTGAACTAATATAAATTCAAAGTAAACATCATTACATAAAAGGGTACGGTCTTTTTTTTTTTTTTTTTTTTTTTAGTTTTATTCATTTCAAACGGGCCGGATCCGGCCCGCGGGCCATAGTTTGCCCACAGCTGGGTTAGGGGGTGATCAGGCTGGCAGGCAGAAGTAGTTAGGGGCAATCAGGCAGGCAGGCAGGTGAACGGTTGGGAGCCAGCAGTCCTGGATTGTGAGAGGGATGTCCCCCAAGGGGTCCCAGATTGGAGAGGGTGCAGGCTGGGCTGAAGGACACCCTCTCCCTAGTGCATGAATTTTGTGCACTGGGCCTCTAGTAATAATAATAGTAATAATAATAGTAGTAGTAATAATAATAATAATAATAATAATAATAATAATAGTATTCAGCACTTAATTGATTCCCTAAGAGGCTTTAAACCTAGAAAAGATTTGAAAATAAAAGAAATACTCATCTGTAAAATAATAAATTTAGATTTATGTTGACCCAGAAGTCTCTTTTCTAGATTTTCTGATGGCAAAACCTGAATCATTCATAGAAACTGGACTTTTCATCTTCAGGGGGCTGAGCTGGGTCAGTGATTTGGGGCAGGCTTAGGTTTCCCTGTTGGTGACACAGCGTGTCTTCTTTCATTGTGTCCCCAAGACCAGCCTCTCAGCATAATTGCAGAACCTTGACATTGGGGCACCCATTAAAGATACAGACCCCAGGGCCCTACTCTGATGTATGAACAGCATGCTGATGCGCAGGGCCTGGGAGCCTGGTCAGCCCTGGGTCAGGGCATGGCCCTGGATGGATGCCTCCTTTTCCCTTATCTTCAAACATGTGCAGCTTCCCAGGGAAGCCCGAGATCAGGGTGAGGACTCTTGCGGTCTTGCAGATGCCCCTTCTGGCTGTGTCCTACATGTTGGAGAGCTCCCACTGCTGGCAGCTCTCTTTCCAGCCCCATCAGAGGTTTGGGGGAGGTTGAAATGGACAGTGTGGTTAAGTGCACACTTTCTGGAATTGAATCCTGGCGCCAGTAATCCTGGTGGGTATTTCACTTCTCTGTTTCACTTTGCCCATCTGTAAGAGTGTCAGCGGTTAGTTAGTATGTGAAAAGCACTTAGAAAGTAAGTGCCTCGGATGTAGTAAGCCTCCCATAAATAATCACTGCTATTATTATTCTCATTGAATTATTGTGTTATTATTAGTAATACTTTAATACTTATTATTACTAATAGGAATGACAACCAGGTTCCCTGAGTGAGAGAATCGAACCTCTGAACTTGACTCAGCCCAATCCCAGGCTCATATTCCACCCAATGCAGCAAACACTGTGAGCTGCTCACGCGTGCCTGGCTCTGGGCCACGTGCTGTAAATGAGGCTCCCACGGAGGAAGCATGGCCACGCCATTCCCTCGCACACTCAGGCAATGGAGTGTGCTGGACCTGGGTTCAAGTCCCCCCTCTGCCACTTGTCAGCCGCCTGACCTCGTAAAGGTTACTTTTCTCTGAGCCTCCATTTCTTCCATGCAAAATGGGGGTCCCTGTCACCTGCCACGAGGGCTGTTGCCAGCATTAGAGTGAAATGCAGTGGCAGCCTAGCCCCTTTGGAAAACTATTTGGCAGCATCAACTGGAGCTGAACAGATGCCAACTCCCGGACCCAGCGATTCCACTGCCAGGGACACACTCAGAGAACACGTACAGGAATACTCACATGTTATGTAGGTACAGCCTGCTCCCCAGCACTTCCGCAAAAACATGTGCACATGTGCACCATACGTGTGATTTAGACCGTGTAAGAATATCCCAGCGAGATTATGCGTGATGGCCCCAACTCCCGGACCTGCATTGGCAGTAGCCTCGGGCAGGTGGAAGGGTGATCCTCCAACAGACTCCTACAGCGAGGAGAGTGAAAATCTACACCGCGCTTGCAGACACGTTCAGCAGCAGAAGCCAGGCACATAGGATGTGTACTGAGACATTTCATTTATTTAAGTTAAAAAATGGGGGAAATCAGTCTGTGATGCCAGAGGTCAGGATATTGGTTATTCTGGGGGTGAGCATTAGTGGTTATCCTAAAAGGGGGGGAGGGTCCGGGGCTGATGGGAGCTTGGTCCTCCCGTTCTACTTCCTGACCTGGGTGCTGGTTACGCAGGTGTGTGCGCTGTGAAACCTCATCATGATCTGCTTTCCTCTGGATGTGTGCTGTGCTCCAACAAACAGTTAAATCATAAAAATGAAGTGGGAGAGTGCCTGAGCAGCCCATGGCCCTGAATCAGCAGCCACCATTATCATTGTTCTTTTCTTTGTCTCCTCAGCACCTGAAGTGACCTGGAATCAGAGAAGCCAAAGGGACTGGCCTTCCGCCCTGCAGGGAGTAGCGACCTATTCCAGTGCTAGAGTTTGTGAGAGAAAGGGAGTGCACGTGTGAGCGTGCACGTGTGAGCGTGCACGCCTGCCTGCCTGCGTGTGGTCTCCAGAACCCTAGGGAGGCAGGGCACCAGCTGATTCCATACCAACGGGCATGTTCTGCAGCTCGGCCTTCCTGCAGGGGCGGGACCTCTCCTACTATGCAATTTTTCAAGAGCTCCTTGATCCTGCTTTTTGCTTCTCGAGTTGTCCTTCACCGCGGCGAGGACCTGGGTCTGGCCCAGGGGTCAGCTCCAGTCGTGTCCGAGGAAGACCTTCAGGAGGAGGCCAAGCTCCCCTTCCAGCCGCCCAGCCCCCCCCTCCCCCCTCATGTCCCACATCCCTCACGATCTCTGGGAATCGGTAGCGTGCAGACATGTCGGAGCCTCGCTGACCCTTTGGTCTGTGCACTTGGAAAACCTTCCTGGCCCGCTAGCCTGAGCTGTCGGCGCTTGAGTCATTTCCAGATTTGAAATCGTGGTTAGTCCATGTGCATCGGAGAAAGCCCTGGCCCCCTTGTATGGA
The DNA here is from genome assembly GCF_963259705.1 of Myotis daubentonii. Lineage (NCBI taxonomy): Eukaryota > Metazoa > Chordata > Mammalia > Chiroptera > Vespertilionidae > Myotis > Myotis daubentonii. The sequence goes on along the minus strand of NC_081842.1, from coordinate 212,401,040 downwards.
TCGGGTTCCTCCATGGGAGAAGCAGGGGGCGGGGAGGGTGGTGTCCTGTGTCCGGGAGCTCCTCTGCCTCACTCGGTGGGACCAGCAACACTCTTAGTGTGTGAGCTTCTCAAATGAGCTGATAAGGGAAACAAACAAATAGAAATGGGGAAATGAAAGTTAAGGTGGAACATGAAAAAGCAAAGGTGGGGCGGGGAGAAAAAGAGATTTCTGGGAGTTCTCCATCGCCTGCCAGGGGCGCTGGAGGGGGCCCCTGCTCTGGCGGGACAGGCCATGCCTCGGAGACACGGGTGAGCTGAGCTAGGAGTCGGGACGGGTGCGGGTCTTGGGTTTGTGCCTTTGGGGCAGACCCCAGACGAGGATGCCCGAGGCCCCTCCCGCCGGTGCCTCGCCCCGTTTTCAACAGTAACTGAACCAACCCAAAGTGGAGGGAGGGGACCGGGAAGCGTGTGCGTGGTCACACACACAAAAAGGGACTTTTTTTTCAGGGCTACTATGGTTGATCTTGCAACTCTGTACATATGTATGTAGACACTTTTCAAAGCACGTATTTATGTCCCTGACTGTAAATGCCCCGTTTTTAAAGTTTTATAACTCGTGTTATTTAATTAATCAGTCGACCGGCTGCCGTGCGGGCTCTGATAATGGCCCAGGAGAAAGTTCTCGCGAGATCCTCACATGGGCAGAGAAACACTGATCGTTGGCCTACGTCCCAGTTTTCCTAGTTCCCACCCGGCTGACAACTGCTGTTCGTTTTAAATGTTCGTAAACTGGAAGGAACCCTGTTGCCCGCTTGAGCATGAACATCCGTGGCTGTCCCTTATCCTCACGAGACGATGTTGTCCCATAAATGTCAACACTCACGTACTGTACTGCACCCAGCCTCTCAGTTCTTGAGGGTTTTCCCCATTCAGCAGCGAGGGAGGCTTAGGAACCCAGAACTTTGGAGGTCACCTTCAGCGATGGGCAAATCCTGGGAGTGTTGTGGGGTGGGGGGTTGGGGGCCACTCCTTTTTTGCATGTGCAAACGTGCTGGTCAGCTGTCAACCTCCGGAACCTCAGGGGAAGGGGGAGTGCTTCACAGAGTGGCTTCCCTGGCCCGCGGGAGCTAGGGGGGGTGGGTTTGGCCCTCCCAGGGAGACAGTTCTGTATCTGCCATGTGAAGAAAATTAACAATAAAAGTGTGAAGTGCGATTGTAAGGAAGAAGCGTGGGCGTGGTCATTTGGGTTCCTGTGTGTTATGTCTTTCGTTTTGGTGACATCTGTGTTGTTGGGATGGGAATGGGCTGGGGAGGGGGGGGTCCCCAAGGGCTCCACTCCTGCCATGAGAGGAAGCTGAGGGAGTGAAGGAGCTCACGGTGGAAACGTCTTACCTGGTGGTCAAGGTCACCTGCCTTCAAATCCCCCTCCCACCTGCCGGCAGTCAGTTAAGCCATTGCACGACTAGGAAAGCCACCTGTGACTGCAAATATGTCCTCCTTAAACAGTTTTATTGAGATCTAGTTCATATACCGTATAACTTACCCATGTAAGCGTACAAAGCTGTGGTTTTAGGTTCACGGAGTTGTGCAACCCCCCCTATCAATTTTAGAACATTTTCACCCCCTTTCTCCCCGAGCCCCCGGACTTTTGCTCCCCCCCTGAAGCACGGCCAGCCCAGAAGCGCAGATTTAGAAGTACGGACTCGGGTTTCCAGCCAGGGTTGATTGGCAGCTGTGCTCCCTACTGGCTGTGTGACCTGGGGCTGGTCACTGACCTCAGCTGGGTTCCTTGTTTGTGCCCACCTTCCTATGTCCTAGCGAGGATTAAATTAGCTACCACTGGGTCTCCTTAAGGCGAGTTTACTTCCCTGCTTCCTGGATCACTTGGCTGACTGTCGAAGGAGAGATTCGTAGCCATCACCCCCACTCCCCCTGAGTCAGAACCATCCCTGGGTGGGTCTTGGTCACCTATGTTTTTGTTAACTAGTTCTGTTGTCCCACCAAGTTTAATGCCCGCTAAGGTCAAGGACGACAGCCATAGCAATGACGGAAGATAAACATCCCTGGCTTGAGCCAGATCACCGTGGTCTCGGGGCCCAAGGGCAAGCCAGGTGCTCCTGGTTAATGCTGGTTAAGGACAAAAGGAAGCTTGAGGCCACAGCTAGCTGCTGGGCCCGGGGGTGGAAAGTGTTTCTCTGAGCTTCCTGCCCCAAGGAAGAAAGCCTGGGCTCCCTTTGCTGTGAGGTGAAGACAGAGAAGCAGTGATCTGGGCGGGGGTGGTGGGGTGTCCAGCTCCCTCTGACCTGCTGGGTCCAGAGGGTGTAAGTCCACTAGGCTCTGGGACTACACGTGTCAGAATGCCCCATAGCTTTGCCTTGCTGCGGCTCGGCTGAGGAGACCAACTGCGGACGCCTCACTGGAGGGGACCTGCGTGCAGAGGGGGACCTGGCCCAGGGTCCACCCCTTCTTTACAAAGCTGAGTGGGGTCAGGCATGAAGTTGCCAGCCCGGTGGGAACCAGAGGCTGCAGCCCGTCCCCATCGATGGAGCACAAAGTAAGTTTCTCCCTTCTACTCTAGCTGCAAGGGCAGGTAAGGGGAGGGGCGCTGACTTCCATGCAGGGCCTGGGCTGGGGCCACGGAGAGTCCACAACTGGCACAGATCCAAGAGTGAGGGTCTTCCTAAATGTGGTGCCCTAATGCCTTACTTATTTCCCCCTGGCCCTGGTCCTGCCGCCTGTGATGCTGCGTGTTTCTCTGGACGGGGAGGGAGGCGGCGAACGTCTCTGAATCTCACCATGTTACTCTAAGAACCCTCCAAGGGCTTCTCCCGCACGTAGAATATAATCCAACTCTCTTTTCTGGTTTAGAAGGCCCTCTGGCCCCAGCCTCACCTTGCACACCACCACCCCCGTCTCTGCCCTCTCTCTTCCAAAGCCATAGCAATGGTCTTTCAGCTCCTGGACGAAGGAAGCACCCTTTGCCACAGGGCTTTTGCACGAACTACATAATCACTCTGCCTGCAATGACTCCCTCTCCTCCAATAGCCACGCAGCTCTCAGCCTAAGTATGGTCTCCTTCCCTGACCTCTCACTTGGCCTTGTTGCTTTAATTTACTACCTGAGATTTTCTAGTTTCCCAGCTTCTCTAGAATGTCAGCCCCCGGGAGCAGAGGGACCGTATATGTCTCTTCCTGTGTTGGCTTCAGCGTCCAGCACCCAGCAGGCCCTCAGGATTCACGGTGGGACGCACTGAGAGGCATTCCTGGGGAAATTTGACTGCACGGGAGTCCTTGATGAGTGGGAATCCAAAGCAGCTGTGTGAAAACGGCCGGTTTGCAGCTCCCAAGCCGGTGCAGCATTCTGCCCAAGTATTAGCCCCGGCCTGCTTCTGTGTAGGCCGGGGGTTTCACTTTAAATGTCACTGCTTCAGAGGAAGGGTTTCCAGATAAGATCCAGCATGCCTCGTTACATTTGAACTTCAGATAAATAAATGATTTTTTAAAGTATAAGTATGCCCCAAATATTCCATGGGGCACACTTACACTGAAAACAGACAAACAAAAGCTCTGGGCCCAAAACGAAAGTGTAACTGGGTGTCCTTTATTTTTATTTGCTAAAACCGGCAACCCTACTCAGAGGGCTCAGCCTCTCGGGATGCCCTTCTCCTCCGGGACCTCCTGCCGGGGCCAGCTGGTCATTCTGAGCACTTGTCGGCCAGTGCTGGCCCTCAGCCCAGCAGCCAGGGCAGCGGGTCCCCTGCTGTTAATGACAGCTCCTGCTTTGGATGGGAAGGTCACCAAGTATCAAGTGGGGCCCTGAGGACTCTTTTAGAGGGTTCAAGTGGCTCTTGACACCTGCCTACAGCTTGGGGTTGTGGCTCTGACGTATCTTTGATGCATAAGATTAAAAACCAAAAAATAAACACCTTGCCTTTCTTGCCATCTGATGCGAGATTCTGGGACACAAGGGCAAATGGTGGGGCAGCTTGGGCACTGGCTGGGAGGCTGTTGCCAACTGCCATCTCTCTTGGGCAAGGAAGGGCTCCTACAACTGAGGGCCCCGGCTCCTTCCCAGAGCCAGGCTGAGTGAGCCCTTGCGAGCCAGCTGTCACATGGTCCACATTTGCTCTGTGTTACCCAAGAGCCATTTGATGATGCTGGCAGGACTATAGCCAGAGTGGAGGCAAGGCAGGGGCATGGGGGCCCAGGGAAGGGCGACTGCACGGTGGGCCATCCATCCCGGGACCACTTAGGCCAGGGGTGTGCCCAGCTCCTAGTGAACTCTTACTCTGTGTGCTACCTCAGCACTAATTCTTGCCCCAGAGCCAATTCTCGTGACTCCTTAGACACAGAATGTTTAATTTTTTTTGAATGTTTAATTTTTTAACTAGAAAATGTACTTTATAGTAACCTGAGAAAAATAGAGAAAATCCAAAGAAATCTCCAGCCACCAGAGGAGTCTTTAATCCTTTAGGTTTTTATGTAAACAAATGTTACCTAACTGGCCATGTCACCAACCTGCTGGGTGACGTTGAGAAGTTATTGAAACCCTCTGTGACTCAGTTTCCCTTCCTTGTAAGGTTATTGGAAAAATTAAGTTGATTGTAACATGTATGTGGAACAGTGCCCGGCTCCTGGTATGGACTGTGTTAGTTTCCGTGTCATTCATTGCTGGGGTCCAACCCCAGCAGGTCCAGGGGTCCCCAAAGATGTGGACGGAGTCGGCGAAGAAGGAATGACACGGAGACAGTGTTCAGTTGATCAGCAGCCTAGCCAGGATCTCTAGCCAGGATCTCCAGCAAAGTTCTGGTCAGGATCTCCAGCCAGGTTCTGTGTCCATATTCTCTTGCTAGGTTCTCCAGCCAGGTTCTGTAGCCATGTTCCCTCGCTAGGTTCTGTCCAGGTTCTCCAGCCAGGTTCGGTCACCAGGTTCTAGTCAGGTTCTCTTGCCATGTTCTATCCAGGTTCTGTCTCTAGGTTCTTCAGCCAGGTTCTCTCGCTAGGTTCTGTGGCCGGTTTCTGTGCAGGATCTTTTGCCATGTTCTCTCCAGCGAAGTTCTTCTGTCTCTAGGTTCTGAGTCTAGGTTCTGTGTCTAGGTTCTGTGTAGGTTCTGTGTCTCTTGGTTCTGTCTTCTAAGTTCTGTGTCTTTCTGTCTTGTTACATCTGTATTTATACCAGTTGATTCCAATCCTATCAACCTCTATTACAAAGGTTAGGGCGTTTCTTATCTCCATTCCAGGGAGTAAAGATTATGTAGCTTAAGCATGATTGTTCGTAGTTAAAGTGATTAATTACCCGCCTGGCACTTAGTTGAGGGGTTTTATTCCCTCCCTAACTTCAGGGGAAAATCCCTACCTGGGGAAACAACCTTTCTCAGAGAAGAGACCTTGGTTAAAACACATAGTGCCAAGAAGGTGAGCAAACATTTTAAGAACAGTATGCCATATATGCCAGGTCCTTTGAAACAGCAAGGATGGACCGGCTCCCGGCAATTCATCCTGGGCTTTTAAACTTTAATATTATTATTCCTCTGTGTTCACTTTAATGATGGTGAGGGAGTCTAATACAGACACTTCTAAGTTTTCGCGTGGACACTGGATATCTTTGTACATATTTGCTCACAGTATGATTACAACCATGGGAATGAAATGACTGTGTTAAAGTCCACTACAGTCATATGCCACTGACCCATGGGGAAACGCTCTGAGAAATGTGTCCTTAGGTGATTTTGTCATGTGCGAACATCACAGAGTGCATTTGCACACACCTAGATGCTACAGCCCCCTCCACACGTGGGCTGGCCCTACAGACTATTGCTCCCAGGCTATCAGCCTGGACAGCATGTTCCTGTACAAAACAATATGAGATTAAATCAAGCACAAGAGAAAATGATGCAATCAAGAGGTGCACTAAATGAGATGTATGAGGCTGTTGAAGGGATAACGTGTCAGACTGCTTTACAACAGACTTGTTTTCCCCTGGCCAGCTTGGCGTTGACCTATGTGAACCAGGAGGTCACGGTTCGATCCCCAATGGGGGCCTGCAGGAGGCAGCCGATGGATGATTCTCTCTCATCATGGATGTTTCTCTCTTTCTCTCTCCCTTCCTCTCTGAAATCAATAAAAACATATTTTAAAAAACACACACAAAAAGGCTAGTTTTTATAAGTAGGAAGGATACACTCTTAACAATAAAAAAAGGATAGACAGTAAATGCATAAGTCAATATCGTCGTCTATTATCAAGTGTTATGCCCTGCACATAACTGCACGTGCTGCGCCCCTGTGCCTGGGAGCGTAGTAGGCGCATTTACAATGGCATCACGACAGTCACGTAAGGTGTCACGCTATGACGTTATGACGTTAAGGCTGCTGTACGGCTTGACGTTCTGGCTGCGACGTCACCAGCTGAGAGGCGTTCCGCTCCGCCTTGCCTTGCCGCCTTGTGTCCCGCAGGTCCTCGCGGGGAAGTGCTGTGGCGCTCGGTGACCGGCGACCCGCGGACCACGCACCGGTGCGGGAGCCCTGCGCAGGCAGCCGCGGGGGTAGGTCCATCCCGCTCCGCCGCGTCCGTGGAGGAGGACTAGGCCGGGAGGTTGCAGGCCTCTGAGGTTGCAGACCGTGGCCCAAGCCGCAGGTCCGTTCTGGAAGGTCCAGGTGGAAGCTGCCTGTGGCCAAACCCCCATGAGGCACCCCCAGGTGCTGCGCATGTGTGCGGCCCGCGGCTCTTCCCAGCTTCCCTAGGCCAGTGGCCGGCAAACCGCGGCTCGCGAGCCACATGCGGCTCTTTGGCCCCTGGAGTGTGACTCTTCCACAAAATACCATGTGTGGGCGTGCACGTACAGTGCGGTTGAAACTTCGTGGCCCATGCGCAGATGTCGGTTTTCGGCCTGGGCGAGTCTATTTGGAAGAAGTGGCTAGAAGAAGTTGGGGGGGGGGGGTGGTGTTGGTCAGGGGGCGAAGGGAGACAGGGTGCGGGGGAGGCGCGCGATTCATGCAGGGGGTGAGTGAGCCAGTCGGTCAGCAGTCTCATGTGCAGTGGTTAGTGCTAGTCGCATCCGCAAATCGCGCGCGGGTGACAAAAGTACCTACTCGAAGCATAAAGTTACCTGTATTTTTCCAGCCAGCTGCAAATCCTACAGGTATTTTTGTCATCAATTTAAGAATTGTAATTCTTTTGTGTTGGTGGCTTTCTTATTATAAAATGAAACTTTTTTTAGGTGCCCTGTTTGACATGGTTACAAAGAAGAAGCAAACTACCTATATAGTTTAAGTTTAAAAAATTTGGCTCTCAAAGAAGTTTCAATCGTTGTACTGTTGATATTTGGCTCTGTGGACTAATGAGTTTGCCGACCACTGGCCTAGGGCTCCGCGGACTGCCTGAAGCCAGCCCGGGTCCTCAGGGCCGGGAATCGCCTTTGAATGCGGGCGCTACCGGGAGAGGCTCTGAGCTGGGGCCCCCGGCACAGGGCGGGGTCCAGGTGGAAACTAGCTGCCCTGGCTCTGTCTCCAGCCGGTTCTGCAGGCCTATGGAAAGTCCATCTTGCTTGCAGGCCCTCGGTCTCCTCCAAACAGCTCCCTGGAGAGAGGCGCGGGGAGAGCTCCATGCAGAGCTGGTGCAGGCAGCATTCTCCCTTCCCCGGTGCCGTGGATCCAAGGGGCCTCCCCGCCAGGTGTCCCGGGTGGGCTATCCGGACCCAGCTCTGTGCACATCTCCGCTGCTCAAGGTCTAAAAAAAAACAAAAAACAAAAAAACTCCAGGCTCAGCATCCCTCACAGGTGCCCACGGGGAGCAGTCCCTGGTCAGGGGGATGTGCGGAAGGTGCCCTCCATGTGGCAGAAGAGCCGTACCCTGGATAGCCAAGGCCAGATTGCATTTTTATTCCAGTTGTCCTCCTCCTTCCCCAAAAACATACTCGCGGAACCTTTTCCAGGCACGCGCCTCTTGCTTGGGACAGTGTCCCTCCCTTGACCGTGCTGCGCAGTGGTTGGGAGAGGAACCTAGTGTGGCCTCACCTGACAGTGAGCTGGTGACAGGCCCTGGGGGTCCATCGCCTCCTCCTGACTGGGGCCTGTTCTCTGGTACGTCTCTTCTGAACACTGTTCCTCTGTAGGTTCCCAGTGATTGGCATCAGTCCAGGTAGGAGCAGCCATGGTGGGTGGAGCCCTGGCTGTCATAGGAGCACAAGGTTCTGTGATGGTGTGCACAGGAAGCAAGGGACACACAGGGTGACAGGAAGGGTATAATTGTCTCCAAGTGCTTAGGATGTTTTCCTCCATAAAATTCACCAGGTGTGGCCTTGGAGCAGAACTAGAATCTACGGCAGTGATGGCGAACCTTTTGAGCTCGGTGTGTCAGCATTTTGAAAAACCCTAACTTAACTCTGGTGCCGTGTCACATACAGAAATCTTTTGATATTTGCAACCATAGTAAAACAAAGACTTATATTTTTGATATTTATTTTATATATTTAAATGCCATTTCACAAAGAAAAAATCAACCAAAAAAATGAGTTCGCGTGTCATAGGTTCGCCATCACTGATCTATGACGTAGAAGGCTACGTGCAGGCCTGCTTGTCTTTTAACTTAAAAACATGCCAGTGATCGAGACTTTACAGTGGACCCGTCGCGATACCACACTGAGGCCAGCGCCATCACAAGGCCCCCCTGTGACTAGGACCAGTCCCTGCCGGGCTGTAGGAAGTTGGGAAGGGCTGGGGTTTGAACTCAGGGCTGCCAGGCCTTTCTGTCCAGGACTCCAGGAGCAGTGGGGGGAGACCAGACAGCTGCTTTGTACGTCTCTGCAGTCTTTCATGGTTTTTGTTTTTAATCAGGCTCCTGCAGCATACATGCTTGTGACAAATGTTTCTTCCATTTGGGGTGCTTTCTCCCCTCTGAAAAGCAAGGTGTGTGTCCCCGCCAGCTGGACCAGTGAGAGGGGTCGGATGACCACGTGGTGGGACATGATAGGGAGTAGGCGACGTCCCTTCTGAGTCGGGAAAGAAGCTTCCTGTACTCACAGAGGGGAGATGGTCCCCAAAGAAGGTCTGGATCATCCTCTCCAGACCTTGGTAAACCTAAGGACCCTTGAAACTTACCATAGGAAGCTGAGTGACCCTACTCCAGGAGGGGTGCTCCCTGGAATCGAGTCTGTTTGAAAGGCCTTTTATGACATCCTGCTGTGCCCACTGTGACACTGGGCACCCGGAACTGTGTCTGGCCTGTGGGTGTGAGCCCTCATGTCTAGTGTGGGGTGTTCTGAAGAGCAAGCGAATGCACGTAGACGATGCAAGTTGTGCATTCAGCGGAGGGAAGGCCGGCTGGAAACTTACAGTCTGTGGTTATCGGCACACGATTGTCTCCTGTTATTTTTGTGGGTAACTTGTTCTGGGTTGCATTCTTTCCTCTGTGCACATGCACCCCTGGTGTCTCCCCCTCTGCTTGTAACCACAGCAGTCCTATTGAATTAAGGCTCACCTCTATAACCTCATTTAACCTTAATTACTTCGTTAAAGGCCCTATCTCTAAATACACACTCTACAGGGTACTGGGAGTTAGGATTTCAACATGTGAATTGGGTGGGGTGGGGAGGGGGTGGGGGTAGACACACAATTCAGTCTGTAACATGAATAATCTGATATTTTCCTGTCCAGTTGACATTACGAGGGAGGGCCGTGGAAGAGAGAGCTGAGTCTAGTAGGTGTGGGCCTCCAGTGCATGCAGGAAATTGGGCTGAGTCTTTGCTTTCTTAACCTCACCAGAAAACCTCTCTCAACCCTCTCCAAGGGCACATTATTGCCCTTTGCTAGGCTCATAATTAGTAGGAACTAGATAGCTTGTATCTTTGTACTCTCCCACCGTGTATGTATCAGTCAGGATGGGCTATTTATGCTGTGGTAACAAACAAAAGCTTAGTTGCTGATAACAAATGCTTATTTCTTCTTCATATAACATACTAGGGTCCCAGTGCACGAATTTGTGCACCTTGGAAGGAGCTGTGGGCTGCGAGGCTGCAGTGAGCACAGGGGTGGGTCTTGGCCAATCCTCTGTGCCCTTGCCTGGCCCTTCCCACCACGGCCTCCGGTTCCCTGTCTGCCAGCAACCCTGTTCCCACTACTGCTGCTCCCATGCCCTGATGGCGCCAGCCCTGCTCACACCCTCTGACGGCATGGAGTGATTGGGGCCGATGCCAGCAGTGGGTGCGAGTGGTGGCTGCTGCTCTAATCACCCCTCAAGAGCAGGGGGAGGTGGAGAAGCCCTCAGGGGCTATCAGGGTTGGTAGCCGCCGCTCACACCTGCTGATGGCACGCAGTGGTTGGGACCAGCGCTGGGCGCTGGCAGCAGGTGCAAGCGGGGCTGGCACTGGTAGCAGGTGCGAGTGCCTGGCAGGACTGTGGCGTGCGAGAGCAAAGAATTTTTAGTAACCACCAGAGGCTTGCCCTGATGACAGCAACCGGCGCCCCACTTTGGTCTGGCGCCCCCACTCACCTGCTCCATCATCCTGCTACAGCTGATGCCAGCCATGTTTCACGCTCTGCCACCTGCTGCCAACACCTGCCATGTTCCACGCGTGCCCCCTGGTGGTCAGCAGACATCATAGTGACCGGTTGATTGGTTGTTCTGCCGTTCGGTCTATTGTGGCTCCTTTGTTGAGACAGAACAGCTGCCTGCTATCTTTTCTTCTGTAACTTATAAAACAAAACACAAATACCAAAAAAACAAAAAATCACACAAAACAAATGTACAGCTTGGTGAATTATGTAAAGTAAACTCCCTCCTCACTACCACCCAGGACAGGAGTGGAACTTTGCCAGTCCCAGGGCCACTTGTCCTCATTCATCCAGAAAGTAACCACTGTCTTGACTTTCATACCAATCTGTTCCCTGTTGTTGTTTTTTAAGTAAACTTTTTTATTTTTAGACTAGTGTCCCAGTGCACGGATTCGTGCACACTGAAAGGAAATTAATTAGAAGAAATATTTTAATATCGCTATTCGCCCTTTCTCTTTAATAGAAGTGTCAACCAAATTCATAATCAACAATGACAGATCGAAACACAGGCATGCTATTGGTGCCAGCGAGAGCTGTGTATGTATCGCGCAGGTGCGAGTCAACTTAGCCTTTTATAGATGTAGATAAACTTGCTTAATTAGACCAGCTTTCTGATTTAGCTAAACTTTTTCCAGCCCAGTGAAACACCTCAACTTCTCTTTCAGGTAATTGTCAGCAACACAGCACTAAATATTAACACGAAGCAGATTATTATTGTAGATCACACAGGGAGAACAAAGGGTAAAATATTTAACTGCAGCAGTGTTTGACTATATTCTGCACAGTGAGAAAACCTGAAGTCATTTTCAGGGCCCATCATTTCTTAGTTCTTTTCAGTCGGGTCAAGTTTCTAAGCTTTCTAAATCTAAATTTTCTGGCTAATGAAAAGAAAATAGAATTCTACTGAGTCTCCTATCTACCTACTCCAGGACTTCTGTGAGGATCAAACGAGATAAGGCAGGTGAAAATGCTTCACAGACATTTGGTTAAACTGTAAAATGTTTGCACCTGGCTATAAAGCAAGTTGGGTTTCTGGGCTGAAGAAACTGCAAGGAGGCTAGTTGTTGCTAGGGAGAGGAAGCTGGGCATTGCTATGTGATGTCATTACCTGGCGCCCACAATGACCATTTCAGGGCTGGGCTGGGGCTGCATTTTGTGACCTGGGGTCTTGGCAGCATTGGCTGCAATTTGGTGGGGTGTTGCTCTGGGGTGGAGGCGGGGCTTGTGTCCCACTTGGGGGAAGCTGAGTGTTGGTTAGCACCAGGTCTGTGGTGCTGTTTATTTTTCAGTGGCCAGTGTGCGTCACGGCGGCTCCTGCATTGAGTGTCTTCTCCCTGGTGGTCAGTGCACATTATAGCTACTAGTCAGAGGGAAGGACGGACGCTTAGCCTTTTATATATACAGATTCTAAATTCACATGTAATTGTAAGAAATACTACAGAGATTCCGGGTTCCCTTTTCCCAGTTTTCCTGCCATGGTAACTATGGTACAAGACTACAATCAGGATATTGACATTGAAAAGGTCAAGATGGAGAACATTTCCATCACCAAAGAGATCCCTCACTTTGCCCTTTTATAGTCACACCCACTCCCCCACTCTTCTCCTCCTTCACCCAGGACAACTGTTCATCTGTTCTCCATCTCTGTAATTTTGTTATTTTAAGAATGTTATAAAAATGGAATCATACAATGTGTAACCTTTGGGGATTAGCTTATTTTCACTCAGCATAATTTTCTGCAGTCATCCAGGTTGTTGGGTCATCCTCTTTATTGCTGAAGAGTTTTCCAGGCTGTGGATGCACCACAGTTTGACCTTTCCCCCACTGGCAGGCATCTGGGTGGTTTCCGGTTTGGGGCTGTTACGGCGAGAGCTGCTGTAAACTCCTGTCCAGGTCTCTGTGTGAACGTAGTTTTCATTTCTCTGGGATAAATTTTTGGGAGTACAGTTGTTGGTTTGTGTGCCTCGTGTTGTTTTGTTTTTAAGAACCAGTCAGACTGTTTTCTAAAGCAGCTGAGCTGTTTTATGTTCAAGATATGAGTGATCGATCCACTTTCTCTGCATTCTTGACAGCATTTGGTGCTGTCACTATTTTTATTTTTTTTTAGTCATTGCTATTTTAATTTGCATTTCTCTAGGGGCTAATGAAGCAAGTCTTTTTACATGCTTATTGGCCATCTGTATTTGCTCTTTGGAGAGATGTCTACTCATGTCTTTCACTCATGCTATAATTGCATTGTTTGTTTATCACTATTGAGTTGTGAGAATTCTTTATATATGATAGTCTTTTGTCCGGCATGTGGTTTGAAAACATTTTCTTGTCCTTTTTTGTTCTTTTAACAGGGTTTTTCACAAAGCAAAAAAATTTTTTGATGAAGTTTAATGTACCAATTTATCCTTCTATGGACATGCTTTGGTGTCAGTCCAACAACTCTTTGCCTAGCCCCAGATCCCTGAGTTTCTCCTGTTTTCTTCTCTAAAAGTTTCATGGTCTTATGTTTTATACTTAAGCCGGTGATTCATTTTGAGTTAATTTTTGTGGAATGTGTGAGACTTAGGTCAAGGTCTTTTTCTTCTTCTTCTTCTTTTTTTTAATGACTTCACTTACCTCAGCATCATTTGTTAAAAAGGTTGTTTCCTCCATTGAATTGCCTTTGCATCTTACGAGAAATCAGTTGGGCATATTTGTGTGAGTTAGACTGTTTCTGGATTCTCTATTCTGTTCCATTGATCTACATTCTATCTTTCTCCTGCCTTTCTATGGCAGTTGACTCTATGCCAGTATCACGCAGTCTTGAAGCTCTTATAGCTAGCTATATAGTAAGTCTTGAAATCAGGCAGACTAATTCTTCAATTTTATACCCCCTCTCAATTATTATTTAGCTGTTAGGTTCTTTTGCCTTTTCATATAATTTAAAAATAATTTTAGAATTTTAGCATAATCTTATCTATATCTGCACAAAGAAATCCTACTGAGACTTTGACAGGAATTGTGTTAAAACCTATATATCAATTTGGGGAAAATTTACATTTTTACTATGTTGAATCTTCCAGTCATGAATACATGTCTCTCCATTTATTATGTATTCTTTGATTTTTTAAAATCTGTGTTGTGTAGGTTCAGCATAACAGCCCTGAATATGCTTTCTTAAATTTTACCCAAATATTTCAGATTTTAAATTATTGCAAATGCTATTCTATTTTTAACATTGATATTTCTGTGTTCCTTGGAAGTATAAGAAAATTCAGTTGATTTTTTTTTGTGTGTGTGTGTGTGTGTGTGTAGATCTTATATCCTGTGATTTTAATGAGCTCAACCAATAGTTCTAAGAGTTTTTGGAAATTTTTTTTATAGGCAATTATGTCATCTGCAAGTAGGGACAGTTTCATTTCTTTTCTGATCTGTATGCCTTTTATTTCCTTTTTTTTTTGTATAGAATTAATCTTAATTCTTTTTAAAATACTTGGTAGAATTTTCAAGTGAAACCAGCTGGGTCTGGAGATTTCTTTTTGGGGACTTTTGGCATTATGAATTCAATTTCTAAAAATAGTTATAGAGTTTTTCAAATAATCTAGTTCATATTGGGTGAGTTGTGGTAATTTGTGTTTTTATTTATCAATTTCTTTATCAAATGTATGTGTGTATAGTTGTTCCAGTAGTCCTTTATTATCCTTTTGATCCCCTATCCATTCCTGATATTGCTGCTGCTTTTTTTGTTTTTGTTTTTTGTTAATCAGTCCTGCTGGAAGTTTATCAATTTTATCAACCCCTTCATAGAACCAGTTCTTTGTTTCCTTGATTTTCCATATTGTTTTTCTATTTGCAGTTTTATTGATTTCTGATCTTTGGTGTTTTCTTCCTTCTACTTGCACTGCATTTATTTTGCTCTTTTTTTTTCTCTAGGTTCTTGAGGCGAGAGCTTAGATGATCTATGTGAGACTTTTTCCTCCTTTCTAATATATGTATATAGTGCTATAAATTCCCCTCTCAGTGTTAGCTGTGTTCCAGAAATTTCGATCTGTTGTGTTTTCATTTTCATTCAGCTCAATGTATTCTTGATTTCTCTGGAGACTTCCTCTTGACCCATGAGTTATTTAGAAATGTGTTGCTTAGTATCCAAGTCCTTGGAGATTTTCCTGTTATCTTCATTTGTTGATTTTCGGTTTGAGTCTATTTGGTCAGAGAATATGCTGGACAATTTCAATCTTTTATATTTGTTGAGCTTTATTTTTTCCAGTTTTATTGAGGTATAATTGACATCTAACGTTGTATTAGTTTTAGGTGTACAACATGATTTTATATATACGTATGTAATATCACATTATATATAATCATATTTTATATATATATTGCAAAATGATCACCATAATCAGTTTAGTTAACATCCATCACCTCACATAGTTAGAATATTTTTTCTTGTGATGAAAGCCTTTAAGATTTATTCTTTTAGTAACTTTCAAATATACAACACAATATTATTAACTTTAGTCACCATGCTGTATATTTCATCCCCAGAATTTATTTATCTTACAACTGGAAGTTTGCACGTTTTGACCCCTTTCACACATTTTGCTCACCTCCAGACAGCCACCAATCTTTTCTCTGTTTCTATGAGTTCTTCTTTTTAGATTTTCTATATAAGTGGGATCATACAGTATTTGTATTTTTCTGTTTGACTTGTTTCACTTAGCAAATGGCCCATTCATGTTGTAAATAGCAGAATTTCCTTCCTTTTTATGGCTTAACATATTCCGTGTGTGTGTGTGTGTGTGTGTGTGTGTGTGTGTGTGTGTGTGAGAGAGAGAGAGAGAGAGAGAGAAAGAGAAGAGGGAAAGAGGAGAGAGACCTTTTGTTTATCCATTTATCTATCAATGGACCCTTAGGTTGTTTCCAGGTGTTGACTATTGCAAATGATCCTGCCAGGAACATGGAGGTACAGATATTTTTTCAAGATCATAATTTTGTTTCCTTTGGATTTTTATTCAGAAGTGGAATTGCTGGATCATATGGTGGTTCTATCTTTTTATTTTAGGAGAAACCGCTATCTTGTTTTCCATAGTGTCTGCACCAATTTATATTTTCACCAATAATGCTCATCTCTTCTCCACATCTTTGCCAGCATTTTTTATCTTCTGTATTTTTGAGGGTAGCCATTGTAACAAGTGTGAGGTGGTAGCTCATGGTTTTGATTTACATTGCCCTGATTAGTGATGCTAACATCTTTTCATGAACCTGTTGCTTGATCACGTAATCATGTTGCCTGATGCTATTCTGATTTTTATACCTTTAGAAAAAAAAGAAGTTTTAAGGATCTCCTCTTTATCCTTGATGATCAGAAACCTCACAGTGTGACCAGGCAGGCCTCTTGTTTTTATTTGTTACTAGGGGCCCGGTGCACGAAATTCGTGCACTGGATGTGTGTGTGTGTGTGTGTGTGGGGGGGGGAGCGGGGGGGAGTGTCCCTCAGCCCAGCCTGCCCCCTCTCACATACTGGGAGCCCTCAGGCGTTGACCCCCATCACCCTCCAATCGCAGGATCGGCCCCTTGCCCAGGCCTGACACCTCTGGCCTAGGCGTCCGGCCCGGGCAGCGGGGACCCGCAGCTGCAGCAGCCCCACGATCGTGGGCTTTGCTTTAGGCCCAGGCAAGGGACCCCTAGCTCCTGGGACTGCCAGCTTCGACCGTGCCCAGCTCCATCGCTGGCTCCACCCCTACTTCCTGCTATCACTGGCCAGGGCGGAAAAGGTGCCTGATTCTCCGATCATGGCTGGGGGGCAGGGCAAAGGCGGCCCCAGGGCCGCCTTTGCCCTGCCCCCCAGCTCTTAGCTCCCCCCTGGGTTTCCAATCACTGTCAGTGTCAGGGGGCTTCTTCCTGCTTTCCCTTTCGCCTCCCTGCATTGTGCCTACATATGCAAATTAACCGCCATCTTGTTGGCAGTTAACTGCCAATCTTAGTTGGCAGTTAATTTGCATATAGCCCTGATTAGCCAATGAAAAGGGTAGCTCGTACGCCAATTACCATTTTTCTCTTTTATTAGTGTTGATACTAGTGGTGGGTCCTCTGTTGGAAGTTTGAAACTTTCCTATTTTAAAAAATATTATAAAAATAAACATTTCATTTATCTTTCTAGAACTTCTATTGGTTCAATGTTTAGCTCCTAGATCTTCTAATTGTCATTATTTTTAAAATCTTGACTCTTTTCTATATTTTTTAGTTTCTTAGAACTCTTGCTCTTCTGTTCACTTTCCTTCCCCCTCCCCCCACTGCTGGCACCGGGCTCCCAGCTTGCTTAGGCGTTTCTCCTGGGACCTCACTCCTCCAGCTTGCAAAGTCTGTTCACATTTTGTCTTCTAGCTCGTGTTTTCTTCGCCCCTGTGGGTTTCTACCCTTTAAAAAAATTACCGTTCTACTACAGGTTTTGGAAGGCACTGAAAAAATGCATGTCTGAGCTATCACGTTTAAATTACAGCAGATCCTGAACAATGCGGTGGTCAGGGGCCTGACCCCCTCGCAGTCAGAAACCCACATACGACTTTTAACTCTAGCTGGTGCTTCGCATCCTGGGATTCAAACACCCATGGATTGAAAACAGTGCTTTCCGTCTGCGGCTGGGAATCTGCGGTTGGGAAAGTGAAAGTGACTGTCTTCGGTTTGCTGGTGGTTGAATCTGCTGATACGAAACTACTGAGTACAAAGGTCTGACTGTATTTGTTGAAAAAATATCTGGGTGTAAGTGGACTCACACAGCTCAAACTCGAGTCGTTCAAGGATCAGCTGTACTACTCTAGAAAGAAACACTTCATCCTTAAAACAGTTCCAACCTAAGCTTGTAGGTGACGGTGCCTTGAACAATTAAGGCCCAGAAATGACAGATTCTGGAAGGCAGCTCTGCCCAGTGCCTGGTGGATGGTAGCAAGTCATACGTCATTTCTGTGGAGAAGGCAGCAGTCCGTGTTAGAGAAAAGTAAGTGGAGGATGAGGATTGATCTGGGAGAAATAAAAAATGGGACAAGTGTGGATTAGGGAATTCTACTTTTTCCAAGTTCTGCATTTTCCACCTAAGACCTCCGGGAACCTGTTTCTAGCACAGGGTGTAAGGCCTGCCCGGAATCCTGTTTGCATGTGAGACTAGTTTTTTGTTTCTTTTTAAAGTAATATATTTTTTATTGACTTCAGAGAGGAAGGGGGAGAGTTATAGAAACATCAGTGATGAGAATCATTGATTAGCTGCCTCCTGCACGTCCCCTCTTGGGGATCAAGCCTGAAACCCAGGCATGTGCCCTGGCTGGGAATCGAACCATGACCTCCTGGTTCATAGCTCAACACTCAACCACTGAGCCACACCAGCCGGACGAGACTAATTTTTATGTGCTATCTTTATGTAAACACATGTTCAATCCAGAGGCGACTGGAGGATATAGCACCTGTCTGAGCTCAGAGTCTGGAGGAGAAAAATAGCTTCAACGTCTTTCAAAGGTGAACCTTCATGACGTGGGAGGGACCTGGCACTTTGTCAGCTTAGTATCCAAGTCCCCTTCCTAACAATATCTTGATGCTCTGAGGGGATAACCTTTCCCTCAGGTGGCTGGTTTAGTCAGGACAAGTTGAGTCTGTTTATTTGCCTATGGGGCATGTCCTTCCTCTCAGTAGCCTAGCACTGCCGGGAGGTGAGCCCCATCAGGTTCTGCCCTTGTCTGAGACTTGGGATTCTGAGAAAGTGATAAAACACCAGGAACAAAGAGGTTGGCAGTCATGCATCTCAGCTGTTGCTCCCTGATCAGATACTTGTGCCTTAGCATGGCTCCCACGGGCCTTGCTTCCAAGTCCCTAGAGAGGCCTTTAGGTGGTTTTGTGTCACATAGTTTTGGTTGCAGTCTGCAGTACTGACTGTGGTTTCTTAAGGAAGAGCAGACTATCTATCTGGAAACAGGGCATTGGTGGGAGGCTGGAGGACCAGGCTTGGAACATGGGCACAGACCAGGCTGTTCTGGAGGGCTGAGAAGGAGGAAGCATGACATCCAGTTTCAATAGAAGTAGTCCACCAGAACTAATTTGCAGCTGCCAAGGCAGTCAGTTACGTCATGAGGCTGTCCCCGCAGAGCTGCTCTGGAATTGTTCCTCATCGTCCCTCCATCTCGACTAGCTCTCTCCAGATGTAAAGTCTCAGCTTGGAGGACGGGAGTTGACAAGTTTGGTGGATTGCCAGGATCTGGAGCAGAAGAAGAAAGGCCCCCCCCCCCCCCCCCGCCTTTTATTTTGTTTAATCCTCACCCAAGGATATGTTTTCCATTGATTTTTAGAGAGAATGGAAGGGAGGGAGGAAGGTGGGAGGGAGAGAGAAACATCAACATGAGAGAGACATATCGATTGGTTGCCTCCTGCATGTGCCCCGACTAGGGCTGGGGATCGAACCTGCAATTGAGGTACATGCCCTTGACCAGAATCAAACCTAAGACCCTTCGATCCACAGTTGGATGCTCTAACCACTGAGCACTGGGCCAGGGCAGGACCCCTCTTTTTGACTCCCATAGCTAAAGGTGAAGTAACTAATACTGTTCACGATTGGAATTGCCCCAGAGGAAGAAAGGAAGTTGGATTTAGATAGCCCAAAATGGGCAAGCCCACCATCCTACTGATTTTCATGTCAGGTTTAATATAGGTTCTTTAAATTTCCATATTCTTTCCAATAAATGCTCTTCATTTACTAGCCAGAATCCTATGTCTTGTACTCAAAGGTCTCTAACTGAAGTATGTCTCATTGCTCTCACATGAATGCTGTTCATTGGTGCTTCCTAGAAGTTTGGGGATCTTGAAGTCTAGGCTCCTAATTTGTTCTTATTCCATCAGCTGGATTATAATGCTTAGGGGAATTAATAACCTGCATGTCTGTTTCTGATAGCAGGTTAGTGAGGACTGGCCAAGACCCTGAAAAATGTTCTTGGTCCAAGAGCTTTGCATTGAAGTGTAAGTATCGGGCCTTGGAGACAGAGCTGCGGTGTGAGTCATTGTGGCCAATCCATTCTGATTTGGCACATTCAGGCTTGAGCACTTTTCATTAAGGAGCTCATTATTGTGGGGGTGGGAGGCAATTTCACATGAAAATGAACACGAGACCACTTTGACCACTATGGTGATTTAGTTAGAGACGTCCAGCCAGCTCTGGGGGACCGGAACTCTCTGAAGCTGTGTGTAAAGTGTTCTTAGGCCTGTGTGCTTGCTTTTTAGAGAAAAGGGTCCACAGTTTTCAGGAGCTCACAGGGGCCCACAACCCAAAAAGACTGAGTCATTGACTTGTTTATTGAATTATGAGCTTGAAAATGACCCTTTAGATTGTGATATTGCCCGACTACGAGTTTACTAAAAACCATTGAATTGTATACTTCGAATGGGTGAATTGTATGGCACTTGAATTACATCTCAAAAACCTGTTAACCCGTTTTTAAGCTGGGGACTGCCTGCACAGTGGGCTCATCTTGGTCTTCAATGAATGTAGGTGTTATTGAGCTTGTTTGCATTATTGTACTTGCCTGTTTTTATAGGTAATGCTTTGGCTCTAGATACACCCAACTACAATGAGTTTGTGGTCCTTCTAAGTGAGTTATTTGGCCTCTCTCCTGAACTGAGGACCTTGCCTAATCCTGTGGTGCTTATTTCATCGATTGCCCTGTAAATTGTGATTGTTATAGTAATGGCAGAAGACATGAGCACATGATGGTTTAGCCAAGTTCCCTCACTTGAATGAACCCCAGTTCCCTCTAACTGGTATTTTGCACTGTGTTAAATGATTAAGTATTATTAATGATTAAATTATTAAGAGATTATTAAGGGTTATCTGGGGGAAAGTGCTAAGTAGCAATGTTGGGACTGTTGTGCTAAAATTGAAGCCAAAGCAGAAAAAATAAAATAGATCTGGGACCCACTGGAGGTCCCACCGAATGTATCAGAAAGTAAGGAGGTTGATATAGAAAGTATTAAGTAAGAAGAACTCAAATGCACCTTGCATGGAGCCATCAGAATGCAACTGTCCTGTACCTGGTTAGTTCTCCCATGGCTTTCCTTCACAGCTGTAGGGAGCCTATGCCCATCACCATGGTCCAGGCCTTGCAGATTGAACTGACACAAGACAGACTGACAGGAGAAAAGGGTATGTCATACGCATATGGGGACCTCACAGAAATGAAATGAAAAAACCAAATAGGTGATGGGACCTGGAGGCTTACATACCATTTTAAGGGGAGGGTGATACATTTGTGGAGAAGGGACAATTCAAAGAAAAAGGATTTAGGGCTCCTAGGGGTGGTTAAGTGTTGGAAGGTCAATAGATGGGAGAAACTAATGGAAGGTAAGGGCTAACTTAATCATTGTTACTCGTATTCCCCTGGTGCCTTCTCTGGGTTATAAGAGTCTAGAGTTCTTCTCTGGTGATGAAGAGCAGTGCTGCCCTGCCTGGTGTGAGAGGGGGGAGAGGGAGCCCCCCACACAGGAAATTTATCCCCTGCTTAGGCAAGTGGGGGCATGGGGACAGTAGAGAACTTTATTTTCAGTCTGCTGTTTCTCAGTTGCCTTCAGCTCACAGCAATCCTTACGTCAGAGTGGCATATTTTGGGGTGGCATATTCTGATCCCCTTAGCTGTTTTTGGCTTTTACCTGCTTGGCCTCTAGCGTGTCTATGAGACTTCTTATCTCTCAGGGGTGAATCCAAGGGGCATAGGTTGTGACCCCAAGAACCTCATTCTGGAATCCTGGCATTACTGGCAGTTTCTCTTCTCAGGATCGGGCATTGTAGTGAAAACCTCACACGTGGATTTTGTGCAGCCCCTGTTGAAAGGTGCAAATTAATTTCTAGGTAGGAGGCTGAGGCCTGGAAAGGTTGCCAGAGTTTCACACTGAGTGACCCAGCCTGGCCTGGCCACGGAGCCGGACTCTGGAGAGAGGTGCTCCTGACTGCTCCGCTGTCACCATCTGGGTTCTCTGGGAACTGGATTCTGAGCCAGAGCTATGCTCGGGGTTTTTTTAGGAACTGCGCTTAGAGTCTGCCTCTGTGGATGGGAGGAGGGGAATCAGGACTGCACAGAGGGAGAAGTCACACCCCACAGTCTTCACTGACCCCACAGGTTGCTTACGAAGGTAGCAGAATATGTTACCCCAAAATATAGCATGAATTCACCCACTTTGGCATGAAGATTATTTTGAGCAGGAGACGATTGAGAAGGAGCAGATGCAGGAAAAACTTTCTGCCCTCCCCCTAAAATAGGACGTAACTTGGTAAAGGTGTCCTCCCTTCCTCTCTCTACCAGGAAGGATGGACGTTAGTTACTGGACCCTTAGAACCTTATCAGTCCTTAGATGGCACCAGAGGAGTCTAACAATAGACTTTACTATCTTCTCAGTTTCCTATCCTAGCAACTCGAAGTTTTTTCCCTTTGTCTTGTTACTTCTCTAAAACTTTATTGTTCCTTCGTTAAGATGCCGTTTAAGCTGAAGTTCTAATAATCTCTTCTGTTTGTTTTCCTCTTGTTAATCTGTCTTCGATCAATCTAATTTGCTGGGCCCCAGCCAATGAACCTAAAATGGGCAGAGGGAAAAGGAATGTTTTTCCTCTCTTACACTTGGAAGCTGACATGACCCATCGGAGTGCCTTGCCTGTCCCACATTGGTCCAGAGTGGCCAGGCATTCCTGTGTCCACTGTCATTGGTCGTGGGAGGTAGCCGCCCCTGGAAGTATGTGACCTTGGGCCTCTGCAGTGCAGGCAGTCCTGCAGGGTGTGAAGCACCACCACATGTGGGGGCAGCTAGTCCCTCCTGGAAGGTAGTTTTGGGATTCCATCACCATATTCCCCCTGCTACTCTTTTGTTTTTTTGTGGGTGATTCTAAAACTTTCCACAACATACTTATAAGTGGGATTTTCCCCAATTTAGGTAATTGTTGGAGTTCTTGAAAGCAAAATATCCCTTGAAGATTGCTGGTCATCATTTCAAGGATAGTCTGGATAACCAGCCATATTGCCCCAAGCTATTAGATGAATTTATCTCTGAAGGCTAGTGGTCATCTGCTCTGTGGCAGAGAGGGCTATGTTGCAGGTCACAGACCAAGACTCTCTCTTATTCAGGGCAACTTAAAAGGGATGGCTTGGGATTTTGGGGCCCCTTAACCTGAATGCAAAGCTAAACCGCACTAGTTAGGAGGATGAAGAAAAAGAAACCCGTGCTTGCCTCCCTGAGCTGCTTCATTGGTACCTGCATGTCAGATTGACAGCTCTTGATGCAGCCAATCAAAGCAGCATCGCTCGGTGATGAAGTTTCCACTCAATAAGCCAATGAACAGTTGCCGTGTATCGGGCCCTGTGATAGGCACTGAGGTTATGAAATGAATGACAGCCATTGTTTTAAGGCAGTTGCAATAGAGTGATGGGTGGGATGTTGAGAACCTTAGGGTTTTGGGTTGTAAGAAACAGAAGCGGACTCTGGCTAACCTCAGACAAAGACAGTGCACTGGAAGGCTATGGGATGGTTCACAGGATTGGAGAAGCTGAACAACTGGGCTCGGAAAAGCTCCAGTGGTCTAAAGAGCAGGAAATAGAGACAAATTGGTTCTCACCATTTTCCTCACCTTGATCAATATCAGATAGCCTCAGCAGGAGAAATTTGACTTGACTTTGGTCCTCTGTCCACTCCTTTGGCTAGAAGTGATCAGGACTCCAGTGGACAGCTCACCAACCCTGTGTTCGGTGTGGAGCACTGACTTTCTGTTACTGAAAGAAGGGGGAGGTGCCTCTGGGCAAGTGAAAACCAGGGTCCCTGCGTGCCATGAACTATAGGAACATAGAAGAAAATGCCAGCCCAGCCCTGGAGGCACGGGAAGATTTCCTGGAGGAAAAAACAGCCACGCTGAATGCAGAATGACAGTGAAAGCCAAACACAGGGCAAGCAGCAGCAAAACTTCACAAGGGAAGGGAATGAAGGTATGAGGCCCAGAGGCAGGAGCAATCGCTCGTCTACCAAATGATGGCTCTTCTCTGTTGGGCTCTAGGTGTGACAGGTCATTTTGTCCAAGGACTTGTGCTTTTAAATAGACCACTCTCCCCACCCCCCCGGAGTCCTTGAGCTTCCCGAGGTCAACTGAACACCATGGAAACCTCAGCCATGATTCCCTCCTTCCCAGGGAGTCTGCAGGATTAAATAAAATCTTGAGCCTCCTGCACCAGGAGCTGATAGGAAGAAAAATGTCGTCGTAGCCTTGAGCATTTTTATTATCCCACTCGGGCTCCAGCGGGGGAGGCCTCCGGTCACGCGCTGCCTGAACTGATTTGCACCGGCGTTAGTCACACATTGCGGCTTGACGTTTGTAGCAGCTGCGACCCACGGTGTATCGATTATTTAGGAAAAGGAATGAAGCTGAGACGGCCCAGCAGCTGCCTTGTTAAAAATCTGTTCTTGTTACATTTCATCCAGAAGGGAGAAGGCGCACTGTCCAGTTTAGCTCTCGTCCGTGTCCCCTGTCTCAGCAGATAGCAAGCCGTTCATTCCCATCTTTGATTCATCAGGTCCTTTTCATTCATGTGAAAAATCCCCCGTCCCCCGGGGGATCCTTGGAAGGAATTACTGTTCTTTGCCTCTTAGGCTCAACTGCTTCTGTATTGTGTTCGTTGGGCTCATGAACGTGGCGCACATGTCTCTGCCAGCTGTGCTGGGTGAATTAGCACTGGGCCTGAGAACTACTGTCTTTCCCGGATTAAGCTGGTGAGTTTGCTTCCTATCCCCGCCCCCTTGCCTTCCATGCTAGTGACCGTGGGAGCTGTGGGGAGGAGTCTGTGCCTCCTTTGCCTTCAGGAAACCCTGGGTCATCCCATTCCTGTCCAAATTGGGACAGAGCCACCCAGAGATAGGAAGACCTGTTGCAGCCCCCACTCCAGTGTTGGCAGAGCCCAGGTAATGCCTGCAATTGACCAGCTGGAGGGCACCCATGACCTGCCGGGTCTGCGTCCTTGTGGGAGGCAGACAGACAGACTGCAGCGTGGATAGGACCTCAGGCCGAGCTCTGCCAGAACCTGGACACGTGCCTGGCTCTCTCTAACACAGTTGACCCTGTATACCAAGAGGATCGAACCAGATGAGGCTTCAGCCGGCTTGGCCTACATAACAACACCACAGACGGAGTGGCTTACCCAGTGCATTTATTTTCTCACAGCTCTGGAGACCAGAAGGCCAAGATCAAGGAGCCTGGGGTTTGGTTTCTGTGAGACCTTTCTGCCTGGCCTACAGGTGGCTCCCTCCTCCTGTGCCCTCCATGGCCTTTCCTCCGTGGTGTCTCTTCCTCCTCTTATGGGGGCATCAATCCTACCGCATTACGGACACAACCCTCTGACGTCAGTTAACCCCAGTTCCTTCCTTTAAGGCCTTATCTCCAAATACAGTCACGTTGGGGGTTAGGGCTTTAATATGTGATTTTTTTTTGTGGGCGTCAGGGGGGAGAAATGATTCATTTCATAACAGTGTGAAACTTGTGAACCAGAAAGGTGGTGGAGGGGAGGTTGTTGACTCCCCCGCTGGGAGCATCAATCACTGGGTGAGAGAGAGGCCCTTTTTCCAGCTCCACAGTCACTCTTTACCCCGTTCCTGCTTGAAAATCCCATGTGGTCACACGCTACTGTCACCGACGGCTGCACATCTCCCTTTCCGTGTGAAGAGTTGTGTGAACTCAACTGGTTGCCCACCCAGCTGCCTTTTAGCCCCTCTCCTTTGCTGGCAGAGGTGTCCCCCCAGGGTCATGCTGTAACTGATGAGTTCTAGGGGCACTTTTGCATTTGGGGGACCCTTTCTCTAGAAAAGAATCTTAAAAATGACAGTTGAAGTATACATCTCACTTATTATAAGAAATAAAACATTTTTTTTGTGGGCCCCTAACAGTATCATTGGCTCTAGGCCCTGTGTTTACTCTGCTTAACAGATAAGTCGGCCCTGTGCCCACCCTTCACCCACCTTTTTTAGGGAAGGATGACCTTCCAGCCAGCTCCACAGACAAATCTGAAGGGGAAACCATTCCTGTTTTCCCATCTGTAAAACGGAGCCAAAATAGCTTCTTACAGAGCTGTTCAGAATATGAGTGCTAACATGTATGAAAGGCCTGTCTCAAGTGAATTTCCTATGGCCAATGTGGGTGTTGCACTTGAGATGGGGAGAGTATTAGTTTCCTCTTGCTGCTATAACAAATAACCATAAACTTGTTGATTTAAAACAACACGGTCATTCTCTAACAGGTCCAGAGGGCAGAAGTCCGGAATAGTGTAACTGGGCCAGTGTTAGTCGGCTGCTGTCCTTCCGGAGGCTCCGAGGGGAAAATCCATTTTCAGGCCTTTCTCAGCTTCTAGTGGCACCATATTCTGTGGCTTGGGGCCCCTTCCCCCATCTTCAAAGCACATCCCTCCACCAGTCTCTGCTTCTGCCATCGCAGTGCCTTCTTTATATTGGATCCACCTGGATAATCCACAGCAGCCTCACCAAGACCCTTGATGTAATCACGCCTGCAAAGACTTTCTTGTCATATAAGGACACGTGTTCTCAGGTCCTGAGGATGAGAGCGTGGAGATCTTTGGGGTGCTATCCTTCAGCCTACCGCAGTGGGTTAGGCCATGTTGATCTTTTTTGTAGTGCGATAGCTGCTTTTCTGCTCATTTCGGCTCTTGGTGTAAAAGCCATTTTTTCTATGCCTGGACGTGGGGTGGAGGTGGGAAGTGGGGTCAATATACCCTAAAGCAGTGGTTCTCAAAGTGTGGTCCCCAGATGAGCAGCATTAGCATCACCTGGGAACCTGATAGAAATGCAGATTCTCAGGCCGCACCTTGGACCTCCTGAATCAGGAACTCAGGGATGGGATGCAGCAAGCTGTACCTTAACAGGCCCTGCCTGTGACCCTGCCTTGGTTTTAAATCTGGACAGTGCATTCATTGTGACTTTTTTTTGCATTCATTTTGATTTTTAAGGAAAACATTGCAGTATTATTTGTTTTGACTACCGAGTTTTTGTGCCTGAGGGAGTGCCTCACCTAGTCCTGTCCCTGGAAAAACCAAAGGTCATCAAATCTCACAGTGAGATCTGAGTTCAAAAGACATCTGACCTACTGGGGTGACTTACCTCGGGCAGTGCTGTCAGAACCCAGAGAGAGCCGAGGGCCAGAGGAGTTCACTCAGTGAAGAAGGGGAAAGAGCATTTCAGGCACAGAGAGCAGCAGGTACCACAGCTAGATGTCTGGAGGGGACACAGCAAATAGGAGGAACCTAGGAAGACACTGTGCCATGTGACTCACTCGACAGATGTTTCCTAAGCTTCTTTAGCAAGCCCTGGGGCCTCCTGGCCTTTAGCAACCCAGAATTTCAACCCCCATGTTGACTTGGGCGAAAGGGAGAGGCAACTAGAACAAAGGCTTGGTCTCAGCATGCCTGTGTGCCCCGGAGGTCTTTCTCCCCAGTGGTATTTGGCTCCCAGCACACAAGGCAGGGAAAGTACAAAAGGCCAGCACAAAAGATGCCTGTAGCCCAGGTTTCTATCTCAAGGTTAATAACACCAGCTGTGTTGTAGAAACTGAAAAAGCACAATTACCCTGTTTTAACAGTTAATGTTTTTTACATCCTCTTTAAGATCTCATTGCTGTCCTAGCTGGTTTGCTCAGTGGCTAGAGCAGGGGTGGGCAAACTTTTTGACTCGAGGGCCACAATGGGTTCTTAAACTGGACCGGAGGGCCGGAACAAAAGCATGGATGGAATGTTTGTGTGAACTAATATAAATTCAAAGTAAACATCATTACATAAAAGGGTACGGTCTTTTTTTTCAATAGTTTTATTCATTTCGAACTGGCCGGATCTGGACCGCGGGCCATAGTTTGCCCACGGCTGGGCTAGAGTGTTGGCCTGCGGACTGAAGGGTCCTTGGTTCGATTCTGGTCAAGGGCTCATGCCTGGATTGTAGGCTCAATCCCCAGTAGAGGATGTGCCAGGAGGCAGCCAATCAGTGATTCTCTCTCATCATTGATGTTTCTATCTCTCCCTCTCCTTTCCTCTCTGAAACCAATAATCTATATCTATCATTGCCTACCCCAAGGCCATAAAGATACTCTCTATTATAATGGAAAAGGTTTGTTTTAATCTCACATTGAAATCACAATCCACCTAGAATTAATTTGTGGTGTGAGGCTGGAATCAGGTTTTACCTCCCCGCAACCCCACCCCTTGAGCATCTCCATTGCTCTCCAGTTGTGAGTTTTCTTCTTGACCCTTCGTTCTCATTGGTGGGTCTGGTTGTGTGTCCTTGAGCCAATATCATGTTCTCTGAATTACTGAAGCTTAATAATCTGTCTAGAATGATCTGGTGGCAAATCCTCTTTCATTGTTGGTTGCCATCGAGAGATTGTGGCCCTTTGCCTTTTCAATTAAATTTTTGAATCATTTTGTCAATTTTCACAGAAAAACTATCCACATTTTAACCAGATGAAATCTGTAGATCACTAGGGGAGAACTGAAACTTTTACAACATCAAGTCATTGAATCATTTCTTTATATATTTGGATTTCTTTACTTTTCATCTTTTATAGTTTTCTGTCCAGTGGTCTTGAGTGTTTTTCATTAGATTTATTCTTGGTTATTTAACATATTGATGCTATTATGTTCTATTTTTTAAATTTTATTTGAAGGTCACCTCTCTCCTCACCTCACCTCCAGCTTCTTTTAAGACATTCTCTGTTTCTGGTTTTCAGCGTATTACTGTGATTTGTCTCGGTGTGGTTATATTTTTACTCTTCCTGCTTAGAGTTCATTGAGCTTCTTAAATCTTAGTTTTTTCAATTAGTATCAGTGATCTCTTCTGATGGAGTTTATACCCCATTTTCTCTCTTCTCTCTGGGATGACAGTTTAAAATGTTAGAGCTTTTAACTGAACCCCTGTGTCTCATTCTTTCCTCTCTCTTTTCCATTCTGTTGTTTCTCTGTGTTCCATTCTGAATTTCTTCTGTTTTTCCAATTTGCTAGCTCTTTCTACCTGGGGCTGATATCATTTTGGTTACTTACTTCTCCAATTTAATAGCTTTTCATAGTCTCCATGGCTCCGCCAACATTCTTTACCTTGTCCCATTTCCCTGGGCGTATTTAGCAAACTTATTATAGTCTGTACCTCATACCAGAGTTACCTGTTCCTTTTGAGGAAGAGTGGTATTTAGAGCCTAATTGTGGTTTCTATGAGCTCTCATTGCTGTGGGCTCCCAAGGCCTTCCCAGTGGACAGCATTCGGGAATATTGTATGAATACTGACCTACCACACACACACACACACACACACACACACACACACACACATATATACACACACACACACACCTGAATCTAGATTTATGTCTTTAATCTACATATAGAAAACCATGCGTTCACGCCAATACTTACAATTCCCGTTTAACACCATACATTTTATTCTGGCTTCTCCCTCTTCTCCAATAGTGAGGCATCTGACTTTCATTCCTGTTTGCGTACTGCCCCTCTGTGTGGAGCCAGGCTCCTGTGGCTGCTCTGCGGGATGCCTTCCTCACCGGCCTGGCTCCGACCCTCCTGACTCCCTCCTTGCCTGACACCTGCCCCTCCTCTTGCTTAGGCTCTGACTCAGCGCTGGGATCCGCCACCCACACCTTGGGCATGGGTTTCTATTCATCCATATTGCCCCATCTTTTGGGTTGAATTGAATTATTCAGAAAGGAAGGAAGGAAAGTAGATTCTGTGCTGGAAAGTACAAATGAAATTACAGAAATAATTGAGGACCTAGCATTGAGGAAATTTAATTTAAGACCTATTCCTAGGCAGACATTATGTTTACTTCCACAGGTTCTGTTTTGACGATGTAAAAGGACATTGTTATCTCTTTCTTTCCTGGATTTACGGGTCAGTGATTTCTGTAACAAAAGAAAGGGTTAGCTTTCTAAATGAATTTTAATTAAGAATCAACATTTTAATTAAGCTCCCTTTGAGCCAGTTACTATTTGCTGCCTTTCAGGTTACTAGGATAACTTAGGACCTGGTACTGTACCGAGACGTGATAGTGTAACAAGTGTTCTATGGTTCCAAGCACCTGAAAGTCCAGAATAGGGAGGTGTATGGAGACATTAGGGGATTAGTGGTTGCTGGGGGGCTGGGGGGAGAGGGGAAGTATGGAGGAGGTGATGGCTAAAGTGTATAGGTTTCTTTCAGAGGTGATGAGAATGTTCTAACAACGATTGTGCTCATGGTTATACATATTTGTGCACGTACTAAAAGACATTACATTGTACACTTTAAGTGGGTGAATTGGATGGCATGTGAATTATATCCTAGCAAAGCTGCTTAATGATTTTGTAAAAAAGAAAGACATTTATTGTGACTTGCTGGGAACCTGGAGTCAGTATGGAAACCTTCATGGCAAATGAGCCAACACCACAACTATTCAAAGAAATCGGTAGTAGCTAGTCACCAAGCAGAGAGCCAGTGGAACCATTCGTCGTGTAGATTACCTATCAATGGATGTATGATTTTCTGGCTGTGGAATCTTGGGCAAAGTACTTGGCTTTCCCTAAGCCCAGGTTTCTTCATCTGGGATGGGGGCATGTTAGCATCTGCTGTTAAGTGAGAATGCCTATGGACCTAGTCTGGCTTATGGCACCCAGCAGCCTCTCCTAGTGGTGTTTTGCTCTGAACTCAGTGTCATGGCTTTCTGAGTTGCCCTTCACGTTGCCTCTACGTGTCTACAATGCCCGGCTGTGGTAGTCTGTACCTTTTGGGAGCTGTGGGGGATGACAGCTGATGGGTTCAGCCTGATCAATCGGAGAATTAGCCCTTAACTCCCCTGGGAGTCTGAGTCGGATCAAAGTTAAGGGAGCTCCCTGGGGCAGGTCAATGCAAAGTCTATAGGATTGAACATATATCAGGGGAGAGCTTAAAAACAAAGCTGTGACCACTGATTGGACGTAGAGCAAATATATATCCATCCCGATCTAAAGAGCCCTAAGTGGATTTTTAAAACCATTTCAGTGTAACACGGCATTTAAACTGGCGTCACCAGGTGAGTGCTGGTTCCAAGCCCCCTGCTACCCACATCTGATCTTTCCCTTCTATTGACGCAAATCCAGGTATCTCCTTAGATCCAGCTGTACCGCTCCTCCCGTAAAGGTTTCCCTAAGGCACTAGCCCTCACCTGTCCTGGAATGACAAGAACTTGCCTGATCCTGTAATTCACAGTGTGGAATGTGTTCCCACTTGTTTGGTTATCATCCTTGGTTTATGATGGGTATAGAGGTTATGTGTGGTTTCTCCCATCGTTTCCTCCTTCCCCCCATTCCTGCTACTTTCCATGTCGTGACCCCTGTTCAGTCTGCTGTGGCATAGTGTCAGGCTTCAGAGAGATCCTTAGTGCACGATCTTCCTCTGCACAGACATGACAAAGGCCCTGTAAGTCAGTTAATGTCTTCTCTGCTGTGGTTTTCTTTGACCTTTATCTTTGGAGATGTTTTCGATACGTGAACACATCTCTGTGAGGAACAGGCTTGTCCTGTAAGGATGCAGACCGGGTTTGGTGTATCAGGAGGGAGGGGGTGTGTCCCCTAGAAAGGGGTCCTTTGCTGCTCTGGCTGATGGCTTATGCGAGAGACGCAGGCTCAGCGCCATCAAATGGGACTTGTGTCTTGAAAGACTTGAAATCCAGACTTCTGAACATGTTGGTCACTAACTCTAAAATGTTAGCCCGGACAGCATAGCATGATGGTGGGGGTGGGGGTGGGGCGGGGGTAGGTCAGCAGTACGGGAGAGAGCTCAGGACAGACCCACACACGTGGGACTGGATAGGTAATAACTGGGGCCATAGTGGCGAAAGAGGATGGGTTTTGGGAAAACTGGTTCATAATCTTGAGACAACAATACTTTACCTCATACCAGATATAAAAGTAGGCTCCATATAGGAAGGCACCAAGCATGGGAGAGAAAACCATAAAGGAAGCTGACTTTGCAGCCTGCGAGGAGAGAAGGATGTTTTAGGCAAGACCCTCAAATCAGACTATAAGTCAAAAGAGCAATGAAACTGACCACACAAAAAAACAAAGTACTTCGAGTCAAGAAAAGACACCATGGACAAAGGTATCAGTTGGATGACTGATCAAGAGAAGATAGTGGCACACGCTAAACCAGCGGTTCTCAACCTGTGGGTCGCGACCCCTTTGGCGGTCGAACGACCCTTTCACAGGGGTCGCCTAAGACCATCCTGCATATCAGATATTTACATGATGATTCATAACAGTAGCAACATTACAGTTATGAAGTAGCAACGAAAATAATTTTATGGTTGGGTCACCACATGAGGAACTGTATTTAAAGGGCCAGAAGGTGGAGAACCACTGGAAACGAATATCTAGCAAAGTCAGGGAACCTGTGCAAATTAACAGGAGTAAGAAAAGAGAAAAGTGACTGGAAAATTGGACGAAGGTTCTGAAGAGGAAATTTCCAAAACAGGAGATGTCAGTGGTTAATGAGCTTCTCCAAGGCATGCTCACCTTACTGGTAATTAAGGAAAGGCAAACCAAAACAGTGAACTATAACTTTGTACCTAGTAGGTGGCCCAACTTCCCAGTTTTGGCCGACAACAGTGATTGGCAAAGATGTGAGGAAGTGGGCACCCACGTGCAGTCCCAGGGAGAGTGGGAACCAGGACTGCCAATCTGAGTACGAGCTGGCAGTGGTTAATGAAATTAGGTGTGCATACATGTTGGAATAATTCCCCTCCTGGGTATGTAGCCACGGAATTCTTGCGTGTATCCCTCCCTCCCGGTTAATGCCGCTTCTCCTGGTGTAACTGTTAGCAGAGGTTCCGTGTGTGCCTTGTCCTGACTGGATGATATATTGGTGACTCGCCATTAGGTGGCATCATAACTGTGTTTACAGGAGGTAGCTCAGTGCCTGGTGCTAAGGAAGCAGACAGAGTCAAATGTTGCTGATTTGGTGTATGAAACACGTGGAGCAGTGAGAAGCAGTGAACTAGGTGTACAGAGAAGGGAGAACAAACAAAAGACATCTGCAGGTTGAATTAGTGTATAAAGGTTCACCTTGGATCTTTTTTAAGATTTTTTTTTTTAAATCAGTTTTAGGTTCACAGCAAAATTAAGAGGAAGGTACAGAGATTTCCCGTGTATCTTCCCCGCCCCCTGCCCCACACACATGCGTAGATTTCCCGATTACCAACATCTCTCATCAGATGGCCCATTTGTGACTGCCCTGGAATCTGACACATCATAATTACCCGAAGTCCATAGTCTACAGTAGGGCTCACTTGGTATTGCACATTTTTGGGGTTTGGACAAATGCATGATGACATGTATCTATCATTATAGTAGTATCATACAGAGAATCTTCACCGTCCTAAGAGCCCTCTGTGTCCCCCTGTTCATCCCACCTTCTCCAGAACCCACCTTCTCCAGAACCCACCTTGGATCTTTTCATGGCAACGAAGTAGCCCAATGCTAGGCTGCAGTAAAACTTCCCAGACGTGGGAGGCCGATCCGCTTCCCAGCCTGCATTGGGTTTCTGCAGTGACCAAGAGACCTGTCTTCTCCGGACCTTAG
This sequence comes from Myotis daubentonii, assembly GCF_963259705.1. Taxonomy (NCBI): domain Eukaryota; kingdom Metazoa; phylum Chordata; class Mammalia; order Chiroptera; family Vespertilionidae; genus Myotis; species Myotis daubentonii. The sequence continues at coordinate 212,367,898 of NC_081842.1, read as the reverse complement.
TCCTTGATCCTCTCAGACCTGAGTTGTCACAGGGAATGGCCTCTGATGTCCTATAAATTTATGGCTCGTTCCATGCAAGGAAAGTTCAAGCTACTGTAAACCATAGACTTCATTTAACTCTTGGAAGTATTTCAAGACTTCCTCTGCCTCGCCTTCACCACCCCAGGTAGCCCAGCAAACGTCACTGAGCTGAACGTCTTGCTGGCAAAGAGTTCAAATGGCAAAAGCTTGTGTTTGAGAGTCTTCCTGGCCCGCACATCAGCTGGAACTTTACCTTCGGTATCTTATGTATAGAAACCAACCAAAGCCCTCCTGGGGACACAGACGTGGGTACTTCGGTTGCTGCAGCTGTGCTGGGTGGCATTCTTTCTCTCCTGGTGGGTACGGTGCTGCCCGCCTCCTGCCAACATGGCAGCTACACCCCCAATGAAAGTATGCGAAACGCTGGCTGCATCTGATGCTGCGCGGCTCTAAAGTTAGCACCTTTGTGATCAGCAGATGGGTTAGCAAAATAAAGACGCAGCGCCCACCGAAACAGCTGTTGTGATCATGTGAAAGTTCCCTCCCTCCCCCCGCACCTCTCCCTCCTTCCAGAGGAGCTGCCCCTTCAGTGGGAGCAGGGACGGACTGCTCTCTGCAGAGTGGGTCTGCATTGGAGATGAGCCCCCAGACCATCTCTGGTCACTAGAGTGCCACGGGGGAGGCATGGCACTTGGCATCTCTTCTCTCCTTGATCTTTGATGTGTGGCTGGCATGCTCCTCTCCTGTCTGGCACCTCCTGGGTTGCGGGCATGAAGAGGTTACAGCAGCCGGGAGCCTGCTGAGCTGAGTTAGCACTTCCCTCTGCGTCCAGAGCCTCTCCAAGGAAGGGCCCTTTTGGATCACGGAAAAGGGGTGGCTGTGTGGGGTGCCCCCCCCCCCAGGCAGTAGGTCCCAGCAGGGGCTCATAACCATGTCTCCTTCCCCTCCCCACAGCCCGGCGAGGAGGGAGGAAGGAGTCGCGGGGAGAGAAAGGCATCCAGAGTGAAGGATGAACCGCGGACACCTCGGTCTGGAGCTGCAGAGTGTCCCCCCTGTGCTCGCCGCCTGCATCTGGCTGCCCTGGGGCGCACGGACCCTGGACAGCGGTGCTAGGGCTCCGGAAGGAGGAAGACCAGGGCTGGAGCTGCCCAGCAGCCTGAGCTCCCCGCCTGCGAGGCCAGCTCCCTGGGGAGCCCGGCAGCCTTGCCCCCTGCCCTCCTCCCTGGAAGCAGCCGTGGAGGAGCCGGCAGTGCTTTCCTGCAGCCGGCGCGGGACCCAGCGCTCTCAGCGGGCAGCAGGGCTGAGCAGCATCAAGGACCCTGCGCCTTCCAGGTGACCCCCCGGGAAGACTGAGTGGGGGACCAGGCCTCCGTCACTCCCCCCAGACAAGAGGAAACAACTCTTGTTGGTAAAACTTAGGTTTTCCTTTTGCATCAAACTCCTGGAGCTGAGCAAGATCTGCCGAACCCTGTAGCATTCCATTTTTCACTTGGTTGGTGTTTGAGAAAAACCGGCAAGGAGCGGGTGACAAGAGGAGGAGAGGTTATAAACTTTGGGGGCGGGGACATTTTCTTGGAAGTGACAAGTAGTGTCAGAGCTACAGTTCCCCAGCCAGTGACGTCATCCTGCACTTGGACACTCGGGAGGGTCTGGACGCTGCCCCGGGACCAATACCAAAGACCCCAGGGGAGCCATGGAGTCCACGCTGGAGACGGCCAGCCCTGCCGCAGGCCCCGTCACCTTCTCCCACGTCTTCGGCCAGCAGTGCCAGCTGATGGAAGCAGGTAGGAGCGTGTCCCACGGGTGGCAGAGACTTGCGCCTCTGTGTCTACTCCGTCTCTCATCTGTAGTTTGGAATGTGAGGGGCATCAGTGCCGTGATTGGCCGGCATATTTACTGTAAAGCGTTTAGGACACATCATGAGGCCAGATGTGCCACTGGGCAGGGTAATGAGGGCCCCCGTTTGTCTCTTGTTGTCTCTTTCCTCTGTGGCTACCCAGAGGATGAGGAGGGATCTCATGGTGTGGCCACTCTTTGGGGGTAGGTGCCAATCCTAGACCTGCTGTCTTTCGTCCGGCTGCCCCAGCGCTGCGGGAGGTGGCACCTCAGCCAGGCCTCTCCAGGCACCATGGCGTCACCGAGGTGCTCATGGTGGCATCGCCCTGAGCAGCCTCTCCTGGCCTCGGCTCTGCTGTGGGGACTCCTCACTAGTCTTTGCTCACGAGTCTGCCTTATAAGAGGCTCGTGTTTCTGTCCTGGAGGGAGCTTGGGGTGGGCTCGGCCTTGCCCTGTGCCAGCCATCTTGCGTTTGGTCATAGAGAAGACGAGTTGAGGGTGAGTGGTTTGGTGCCGACGGTCACTGTGGTGGAGCCTGCGGACTGAGGCCTGATGTGGTTATGGTTATGCTGGAATCACACAGGAAATGGGGGGTCTGGTTCCCTGTTTCCTCGGAGTTTGCTCCTGTGGTTGGGGAAAGGACCACATGTTTCTCCTGTGGTTTCCTGGGTGTTAGAGGGTTAAATGTATGTTATGGCTGTGAGTCCTGGCAGAAGGGAAGGAGACTATATTGAGTCGGTGTTAATGCCTTCATTTGGTGGCTACAGACCTGACCCCTTTGCCTTGGGAATCTGTCTCCAAATGCAAAACAAAATGACTGGACTCCAGGCTGCCTGGTCCATCTGAGCCTCAGCTTCTGTGAGCTGAGAGGAGCCCAGTGCCACGGGGCGGACAAACATGAGCTGGTTTCTCAGGGCAGGATGTGTCTGCACAGCGAGTGGGTGAATGAGGGCTCTGTTACAGGCTGTGTGACCTCAGACAAGTTACTTAGCATCTCTGTGCTTCAGTTTCGTCATCTGTAAAAGGGGGTAACTAAGCAACACTCCATTGGGTCATTGCAAGGATTAAATAAGTTAATGCATGGGAAGCTTAGAACAGCCTGGCACCTGACCAGCACTGCTTTTAGTGTTCCGTGTTTATTAATGCTTCCAGATGTACTCTAAATGCTTCTGAAAGCAATGCCTAATGTGTGTGTGTATGTGTTGGGGGTGGGAGATATGAGAAAAGTAAGGCACCGCGTAGTATTGAAGGTGTCAGCAAGGAAGGAGTCAGAGCCAAATTCTCAGACTTGCACCCTTTTACACTGTCCCACACAAATCCTGCCTCCCCCGATTCTGTGCCATGCACATTGGTCTAGGACAGTGCTCAGCATTCTTTTTTCTGCAAAGAGCAAGATAGTAAATATTTTCATCTTTTCGGGTCACAGCTACTTAGCTATACCATTGTAGCACACAAGCAGCCACAGACAAAATATATGTGACTAGACATGGCTATGTACCAATAAAACTTTATGTACAAAAGCAAGTGGTGGGCCAGACCTGGCCTCAGGGCTATAGTTTGCAATCCCTATTCTAGGGATTTGGGCTTTATCAAGTTTACACAGCTAGCAAACAGCCAAACTAGGACTGAGTGAGAAAGAACTCTATACTTTCTCCATGGCCTCAGCCATACCCAATGCCACCCTGCTGCCCGGGGTCTACTCCTGCCCCCCTAAATTCAATGTGCCCTTTTATGTTCATCCCTCACCTAGCATGCTCCATCTCTCAGGAATCAACTTCTCCTAGACATGAGATACTTACAGATACAAAGGATTAACCCCAGTCATCACCAGAGACCACAGACTTTGGAGGCCGAAGGCACAGTCATGGGCACCTGACCAGGGCTCACATCTCCTTTGGCTCTTCCCAGCTGCATGATCGTGGGTATGCAGGCAACCCGAATGCTTCCCTTGCCTGTGGAAATCAATTGGGGTTTTAGAAAATTAAATAGGTGCTCAGTGAACACATGTGACAGCTGCCTCCAGTTGGGAGCAGATGTGAGTAACACAGCTCTAAGCCCCTGGGCTCGTGGCATCATTTCCGCCTGCATTGGAGACCTCATGTGGTACAACCAGACTGCAGGCGGCTGGCTGGAGACGTAGTCATGTCTGCTGTCCACACCTTCCACCTCCTGACTGAGGGAGACCCTTGGACTTAGCAGTGAATTATTCCTCTTTTCATTTCTCCAGGAGCGTGCTCTCCCTCGAGACAGCTGGTCATTATTATTCCATGTTGCATCGCTCTCTTGACATAAAAAAAACTTTTTTATTTGATAAAAGGAGACAGGATTTCACAGCCTGATTTAGGCCTAGGTGCCTCCAAAGGTATAGAGAATAAAGCCAAGGGGGACAGCACAGAGGCACTTCAGAAATCCAATCTGCCTTCCCACGGTAACTTCAGAGAAGTAGAAACCTCGGTCCCAGAAAACTGCCTGCGCCCTCCTCTTGCAGGAGTAGAGGCAGCCGGGACCCTGAAGGTCACATAGTCACAGACACACAGAAGGGAAGACTCCCCACCTTCCGGACAAGCCGGAGTCAAGTGTGGCTGCAGACCTCCTTGCCCGCAGGCAGCTACACTGCTCTGCAGAGAGGTCTTGACCTGCCTCTGGAAAGACTCGTGCCCAGCGTCTCCCACCTCCCCTAGAAGAATAGAGTTCCCACTGCGTGCCCAGATCTATAGCTCTGAGCTGGGCAAATTCATGTCTCCCTCCTCATCCTGCAGATAAATGGTTCATTTCCTATTTAATGAGTGAAGTTTAGATGTTGGCAGCAGTTTATATGTTAAACTTCAGTCAGCTAACCTCAAAGCCTGTACTGAAAAATAGCCACAGGGTGTGAAGTACAGCTTCGGACACATAGTCACTAACATCGTAACAACTGCATATGGTGCCAGGTGGGTCCACCCCACTTCGGAATAATTAGTCCTATGAAGTGAATCTCTTCTTTTTCTGGCCCCTCGACTGAATTTCTTCCCCTTTCCTTTGGCTCTGGCTGTTGCTTAAAATGGTGGGTGAGATGCCAGCCTGGCCGGGCAAGCGTGATGGATGGAGGCCACCTTCTCCAGTCTTCCTGCCTGACCTCCTTCAGGTGGGGGCTTAGGGCCACATTCCCACTGCTGACTTCACAGAAGAATCCAGTGTCAGCTCTGGTTTCTGACAACTTTCTGAGGATGTTGGGAGGAACTCCAGGGAGATGGGCAGTATAAACTCAAGCTTCAGTCCTGTTTGTCTCCATGTAGCTGGACATGTATATGTCCTTGCTCATCTCCTCCTTGGCCCCCAGAATGTAGGAGCAGGGTGCCCCTCTGACCCGGCGTTTGGCTGGGTCTCTGCTGAGGGCTCTTGACTCACCCCCGTCCTGACAATCTGGTGGTTGGGGGGCTCCAGCTTGTGACCAGGGCTCTGGGGACTTTATCTCTTGCTGTGACTTGCTAAGCTGCCCCCTGTCATCCTAATTGATTTCCAACCTGTCCCATTTGAGTGGGAAGCATTTCTGTAAGGTTGCTTTGTCTGACCAGAATGACAAGAGTCATCCTGTTTAGTATGTCCTGCTGACCCTGCATGAATCCATGCCCAGCTCAGGGGCGAGAGGGGACAGAGAGAGAGGACAGCCAGGTGACAAGGCTGACGCACCTGAACTGCTGCTGTTCAGCTCTGCTCCCAGCTTGCAGCTGAGAAGCCTCCACCAGTTATGGACCAGTCCCCGCTCCATACCAGGTACAAACTCAGACATACGTAAGCCACGCCTGTCTGTCGGTCTGTCTCATAAATCAGGTTGATCCCTGGAGCCACGGTCTGGTCATCTTTTGACTTTATTCCCTTGTTCCTTCTGAAGGCTGCCAGCCGAATCCCTTTTCCTGCCATTTGAACAACACGGGGATCCATCTGAATATATAGCCTGTATGAATTTGGAAGCCACTTGCCTTATTTATAACCAAGCAGGGAGAGAACTAAGATTTATGGCCTCTGCTGTGAGCTGAGCACACTGGATGCTTCTGCAAAATTTTAACGGAAGAAGATGAGCAAAGGAAAGAGCCCCCATGTCCTGTCTTTCCACGTGTGGGAACGGGAACGTGGTTTTAAGGTTTCCTTTTAGATAACCAAGCGATGTCCTTCTCGGAACTGTTTCTTGCCTGGCAGTTTCTCCAGTGGGGACAGAATGTTTGGACAGCCTAACAAGGTACTATTTTCTTGACCTTAGGCAGTTGAGTCCAACCATAGCTGACACTTACTCTGGGATGGCCATTATGTAAGTGCTCCCATGTTACCTAATTTCATCCTTGTCACATCCTCATAAGGCAAATAAAATCATCCCCATTTTATAGATGAGAACACTGAGGCCCATGAAAGGAAATAGTTCTCTTAACTAGTTAGTGGTTGAGCCAGGCTTCAAATTCATGCCATCTGGATTCAAAGGCTCTACTTATTCCTGTTCTTCTGTCCAGACCTTGTCAATTTTCCCAGCTCCTCCAGGAATTCATCCACAGAAATGACTGTTGAACATCTATGCCAGCAAATGTTGCAGAACGAAGGTGGGACCTTCAGTAACCAGAGATACTGAAGACAGCGTCCCTCCTCCAGGAGACCCATGTCCCCTGTGCTTTCCCGACATTATTCATAATGTGTTGTGTTGAGTTGAGTTTCCTGAGGTCAGGGACTGTCTTGTCCTAGTTGTCTTCCCATCCTCCAAACTTCATAGGTTGCTGGTGACATTGCCGGTTTCATCAGTAAGATGCTAACAGGTTCGTTTTAAACCAAATCATTCATCCTTTTACAGATGGGAAGCTGTTAGGATAAAAGGTGTTCGTGGAATCTGGCAAAGCACAATGTGGTTACTTTCATTCTCTTTCTCAATCTGACTCTTCAGAGGCCTTGGGTTAGCTTGAGGAATCCAGGGCAGTGGGGAAAGCAGTTTAGTCCAGTAGTGTCGTGGGCTGCTCAGATGGATTCCTCTTATCTCCAGGCTCTTAAAGGGTCCAGGTCTACTTCTTGTGCACAGTGGACCAAGTGGTGGGCACTGCGCTCATTGCCTTCCTCCAGCATCTGCTCCCTGCTCAAACTCAGTCCAAAGGTAGGGCTTTCTCAGCATCCTGACCATCTTCCTAGGATGCAGGTACTCCCAGCAATATCCTTGGACCATACCTTGACCTCAGAAGTTCCCACCAATGATGCTTGAGGGAAAAGCAGTGGCGACAGGTTGCATGTGCAGAAGGCCTGGCTTGTGAGCCACATGGTCATCACAGGTCTTACATCAGGAGCAGCGGCTGGTCTCTCATTGACTTATTTCTCCAGAGACCTGCTTGTCAGAGGCATGAACTCAAATGCTTGGGTTCAAATCCCAATTCTGCTGTTCACTAGCTGTGTGATCTTGGGCAAGTATCTTAACCTCTCTGTGCCATGGTTTCCTTGTCTATAAAATGAGGATAATGGTTTACCTACTTCATAGGGTTGTGCTGAGTCTGACGATGTGTTAAAATGAGTAAAGTGTTTATCACAGAACCTGGCACAGAATGCATTATATGTAAACATTTGCTGCCTCTCTTGGTCCAGGCTGCTATAACAGAATACCATAGGCTGGGTGGCTTAGACAATAAACAACATTGACTTCTCTCACAGTCCTGAGGGCTGAGAAGTCTGAGATCAGGGTGCCAGCAGATCTGGTGTCTTCTCACGGGTCTTCACGTGGCAGAAAGCAGAGAGAAAACATTCCTTGTGGTCATGTCCTTTGCACCAGTAAAAAGTTGCTACTTCCCCTGACCCCCTGGCTAATCATTGTGGTTCCAAAGCACTCCGAATGCAACGTTTGTTCTCTTCTCAACCCCCAATACCAGGAATCAGCAGATCTATGAGAATTTCTATCCACCAATCACAGAAGGTGTGCAAAGAAGGTCCTCACTGGACCCAGCTTACCTGGGACGGGCCCAGTTCATGTCTCTCTTCCTGGTATAATTATTAACAGCACCTGCACCCATTCTCAACATGTCCTCACTGGCCTGATACAGCAGATGGGCAGCCTTAATAAGGGGCAGCTGAATACGTAAAATTCAAATGTGTTTAAACAAAACATCTGCTCTTGGAGGCAGTAGTTTAAGGTCAAAAGATAGTCAGTGGAGGAAGCGAATATTTGGTTTGGAACAGGGTCCAGATGGGCCAGGTGAGCTGGGCCCCAATTCTCAGGGTACCAGGTGGGGCATCAATGATGCCAGATTTCATTCTCCAAGAGCAGAAGAGCTCAGCTATCTATATATATAAGAAGCCAGCGACTGGAACACCATAAGGACCAGAACAACTGGTCCCTATGATGCCTACTACGGCCAGCTAATGGCCTGATCTGGGGATGGGGCTGGCTGGCCAACCTCCCTAGGCCCGTCCCCTCGCTGGCTCCACCCCCAATGGGCCCCCACTACCCCAAATGCCCGGCTGGCCAACCTTCCGCTGTCTCCTCCTCCTGACAGGCCCGGCCCTGATCTGCCCTGATTGGGGCCAGGCCGGCTGGTCCCCACCTGTGCATGAATTTGTGCACTGGGCCTCTAGTGTATTTATAAAGATGCCCATTATAGTCTGAATCTTTTGTGTTATTTTCTAGTCCACTGTATCCCTTGGAAAAGAAATATACCGAAGAAACTCAAGGCTAGAGAGAGAAATTTACAACCCACTGCGGTAGGCTGCACCTCAGAGGGCTGGAGGTGGAAGATGCCAAGGCATAAGTCCTGACTTGTGCCAGGAAGGGACTTCTGAAGCCCGTGGGGCACAGGTGGGGCTTAGCTCCTGCTAACAGGACCAGCCCACTTTCCATGGCCCACCTCTTCCCTGTCTTGGCTTTGCTTTGGCCCATTCCTGACTTTGCCCTTGGTTTTTACACGTGTGACAGGTCCCAGGTCCTGCTCCTTTTGACCCTTAGCATCTTCCACTCTGACTGCCAGTAACAGACCTTGAGCCTGTGCCTCCTTGTCCCCTTTGCTTCAGGGACTCGACCAGACAATTCACCCTGTTGTATTTCAGGAACTCACTCTGTGCCCATTGGAGGTCGCCGAAACCAGTGTGGGGCAGGCCCCGAACTGGGCATCAGTGCAGAATCCGCCTCCTCTGCAGCCATGGGTGACCTACCCACGGGGGGAGCCAGATGCGTTCCTGGAGGACGTTTTCATTCCTAGGCACAGTGGGCAAAAGGACCAAGAGATTATGTCATGCTTCCCGTGACCTTCGGAAATGAAGACGCACCAGCTGTGTGAAGACCATGGAAAAGTGAAGCACCCTGGCCCTTAGGTCACCTGTGGCTCGCTGGCTCCGTTAACCCGGAGGGAAGAAGTAGCCTATGGAGGTGGTTTGTTTCCACCTCTCTTGAAGTCACGTCCCTTCCTCAGTTAGTGGCTGGAATCTTGATGCAAAGTGATTTTACAGTTGGCACTCCCCCCGCCCCCCCCAGAGGTCACCTCCGCCATGAAATGGAATTTCTAGGACCATGAGGCACCTCATCCGGGCCCAGAGTTCTGCTGAAGGCGAGAAATGTGCTTTGTGGTTTTCCCACCAGGATTTGGGACAAATTTGTAATGTCCCTGTGCAATGAGATTGAGTGACTCCTGGGGAAGCCCCCTGCAAGTTGTGCCAGGAGTGTGGCAGGGTGGAGTCTAGGACCCATATTTATTGTCAAATAGTGCGGGCTGGCAGAGAAGACCCCTGACCAGGGCTCTGGGCCCAGACGCGGCAGGGGAGTGGCAGGACTTAGGACAGGGCCTCCTGGGGTATGTATCTGTGTGTGGGGGGCGGGAGGGGGTCCTGGAATGACATAGACTGGCACCACCTGTGTACCTGCCCCCTCAGTCCAAGCCCTCCTCTCCTGGTAGAGATTCTAAAGATGCCCAGCCAGCGTGGCTCAGTGGTTGAGCTTTGACCTATGAACCAGGAGGTCAAGGGTTGATTCCCAATCAGGGCACATGCCCGTTTGTGGGCTCGATCCCAGCGTGGGGCGTGTGGGAGGCAGTTGATCAGTGATTCTCTCTCATCATTGATGTGTCTGTCTCTCTCTCCCTTCCTCTCTGAAATCAATAAAAAGATATTAAAAAATAAATAAAGAAAACCAGTCCCCGGAGCCATTGATGTTATTTACCTCCTTGTCCACCAGCCCTTCCACCAGCAAACCAACTATCGCTGTCCTCAGTCTCAAAATGTTTTCTGGGAAACTCGAGGTTGAATTTGTCTGGTGACCTTGAGGTTGGATTGTGGCGGAAGCTCAGTCTCCCAGTGAGAAGTTTCTGAATGGGGTGGGGAGTAAGTGAAATTGTAACATTTTTTGACTTCGGTAGTTAGCCTGGTGCCCGAGCTGGGTGAGATTATAAAATGGTACAGTCCGCAGAGAACAAGAGCGTATGCTCGTCCTGAACTCTGGCTGATCCCCAGGAGATTCACCGTGTCTGAGGAAAGTGACGCCATCCATAAATTCATACTCCGGATTAGAGTAGAAATGGAAGACTGGGCAAAGACCCTTTGCTCTCAGCAGGCCTGCAGAAATGGAATAATTTACATCAAAGAAAGCTCCAGCCACATTTTAGCAGCTAGTCAATTTTTTTCCTTCCTGAAACAATTCCTGGACAGTGTTTTCTATGAAGACATAGGATATTTTCAGGCCCAGCAGGGAGCCTGTGATGTGGGTGGTTCAGAAGGCCGGCCTGCCAGCGCAGTGGAGGTCCCAGCTACATGTTGTATGTAGCCTAGACGGGCTCTCGTGCCTGCTCCGGCACGAAGGACCCGCCAGTTGCCTTGGAGGGTAACGAGAAAGATCATGAGAAAGTCAAAGGATTTCTTGCACAAAGCCTCTCACTGTAGGCCCAAGAGTAGCTCTTTGGCCTGGACGACTCGTTGGCTGGGACAGCTCCAGCTGAAGTAGCTCATTCCCCTGAGGACCAAGTGTTCATTAAAACTCTAGTTCGTCAGGTGCTACCGCCCTGGTTGTCCCCGATTTAAACAAAAGTCCCTCTGTAGCCACTGGCACTTGGGAATAGACACTTGGAGCCATGTTGAGGCCAGAAGGCAGCCGGCGGAGAGTTCACAGTTTCCCGGGTAAAGAGTTGATCCCAGATAAACGAGCCCTGGGTGGCACAGGAACGCTTTGCTTTATTATCATGTGAGGCCTGCACTTCACTTCCAAGCGTCATAAACTTCTCAAGTGGTGAAACAGGCGTGAGCTAGGCTGTTGAGCCGCAGGAGTTGTGTTTGCAGAAATCTGTGGTTATGGGCCCTGTGCTCGCCCCAAATAGCATAACGACCGAGCTGCTAAGCATTCCTGCGAGCTGGACGAGAACAGAAAGCACACCCGTGGTTTTTAAGACCAAAGAGAGGAAGGACAAGGCCCCTGCGTGGACTGCCTTCTTTTGCAAAGTGGGTAAAGCCGAGACTTTGCTCTTCTGGGCCTCGTGAGCTGTAGTCAGGTGAGATCTACAGCACAGGAGGTAGGCGCTGTGAGACCCCTCTGCAGAAGGATGGGCACTTGGTTGGGGCTTAGGTGTGCCCATTTCTTAGGCAAACACAGCGTGACCGAGAATCCTAGTACCTGCCTTCAGGTGTGGGATTGGTCGACATGCCATGTAATTGCACTGGTTCTTCAGCTACAACAAAGAATGTGTCTGCAAGCTCCCTTGCAGTCTGGGCAACATGGGGGTCATTTCAGTCAGTGACACTTCGGGTCTTTCCCCTCCTGGGATGCCTGACAGTAGAAGTGTCTGTAAAGCTACAAAAGGCTGCATGCTTCTTTCAGGGGCAGGAGGAGGAGGAGGAGGAGTGTGTGTGTGTGGGGGGCTCTCCCTCTCTTTCCAGTAATGAGGGGAGTTATGAGGGGAGCGGAGTCTAGGCTTGGAGGGTGGGAAGGTTGCGAATGAGGAAGAAACTGCTTGGATCTGTGTTTTTGTTTTTAAATATATTTTTATTGATTTCAGAGAGCAAGGGAGGAGAGAGAAAGAGATAGAAACAACAATGATGGGAGAGAATCATTGATTGGCTGCCTCCTGCACACTCCCTACTAGGGATCAAGCCTGCAACCTGGGCATGTGCCCTTGACCGGAATCGAACTAGGACCCTTCAGTCCACAGACTGATGCTCTATCCCACTGAGCCAAACGGGCTAGGGCTGCCTGGATCTGTTTTATCTCAGACCCCACCTCCCGTAGTGGTTTTGCACCTGCTTTACCGCCCACCAGTTCCTACGCCCACATGTTCTTCAGAGACTCACGAATCAATATTCAGTTCTTGGGCTTATTCAGGATAAAATGTCTTTCTTGGCTCCCCATGATGAAATCCTGGCTTGAAGATGTAGGGGCCTAATTAAGCATTTATGAGGGAGGGGAATCCTGTCAGTCTACTGAAAGATTCAGTTTGAGCTAAAACCTGTGAGAATAAAGGGGGATGGAAATTGTGGGGTGGAGACATGGCGGGGAGACCAGAGGCAGCTCTAACCCTGATTCCTGGGCTGGCTTTAGGAAATTCTTTTCAAACGTGGTGCATGAAGCCTTCATGTAAGCCTACATGGTGGTCATTAGCCTCACTCACCCCTGCAAGTTGGGGAGGCTGACCGGGACCGGCCCTGATGCTACCCCCAAAAGTGGGCATTTGAACTGCCCCCTTTTAAATAAGCATGAACTCCCACCCATGTCCCGGCTCTTCCATAAGGAGATGAGGTCATAATCCTTCCTGGCAGACTCGGAGGTGTTGGGATTCTGCTTTCAGAATGTCACTTCTCTCAAGGGTGATCATAAATCCTCTGCTGTTTTAGAAAACTCACCTTAAAACCCATCCCATGACATCCACCCCCTGGAGGCCCTGGCAAAAGCATTTTGAGTAGAAAGTTATGTCCTCAAAATCTGTAAGGCATGGTGCCGCTCTGCAAAAGGGGGAGATGGGACTGGTGAAGACAACTGTTTGCCTGATGTTGGGGCTGGGGTTGGGCCCCCGGAGGTCCCTTCTTCATCATCCCACAAAAGCATAAGAGCATAGCCCAGGGGTCCTCAAACTTTTTAAACAGGGGGCCAGTTCACTGTCCCTCAGACCGTTGGAGGGCCGGACTATAGTTTTTTTAAAAAAAACTATGAACAAATTCCTATGCACGCTGCACATATCTTATTTTGAAGTAAAAAAACAAAACGGGAAGAAATACAATATTTGTATTTGCATGTGGCCCGCGGGCGTAGTTAGCGGACCCCTGGCATAGACATTCAGGCAAGGGTTTGCTGTCAGATCTGAGTTCAGCCATGCTCTGTTATTTGTTGATTATGTGACTTTAGACAAGTTATTTTCCCCCATTGCTACTGTTTTAAATGTCTCTGAACCACAGCTTTTTGTGTAAAACGGTGATGGCTTTTCATAATACATTTTATAATCAGTTTATCATTTTCAAAATAAAATCATGATGCAGTTTGATTGGGGTATTTAGAAACAGAGGAAGGGAGAGGGAGAGAAACATCAATTGATTGCCTCCCGCACACCCCTACTGGGGATCCAGCCTGCAACCTGGGCGTGCGCCCTGACTAGGAATTGAATGATGACCTCTCAGTGCATGGGACGATGTTCAATCAACTGAGCCACACCGGCCTGGGCTGATTGGGATTTGAGTGATCATGGTCAGTTTGAGTAGAATAGGTATCTTTTCAGTGTTGAATTTTCTAATGCAGGGGTTTGGCAAACTTTTTCTATAAAGATCTGATAGTAAATACTTTAGGCTTGGCGGGACAAATGATGTCTGTGTCAGCTACTCAGCTCTGCTCATGTAGGAAGAAAGCGGCCATAGTTAATATAGAAATGATTGAGTGGCTGTTCCAATAAAACTTTATTTATAAAAAGAGGCAGTGGGCCATATCTGACTGTGGCCTGCAGTCTGCTGGCTCCTGACTCCATGAGCATCTCCAAGTTCTTTCACATCTCCCTGCTCTGTGAAATCCAGAAACCTGGGAACCTATCTGTTATCGTCCTCATAATCCCTTCCTCCTGCTTCTGTCCTGCACCATCATTATTTGCAGTTTTATTGGAGTCTCTGATCAGGTCATGAGCCACTGGAGACCAGGATGGGCTTTCCCGCATTTCTCTTATTTCCATGGTGTACTGTGCAAGGTCTGGCACACATACTGGTGTATGTAGTAAGTTGCTTGGATCTGAACCTGATGTTGAAGAGAAAGTTGGAGAGGAGGGGTTTAGAGGCTCACCCATGGGACCTGGCTTTCTCTGACTTTTTAAAATAGTGTTTTAGGGGAAATCCATGGTTTTGCAATTTGGCTCTGTCTCATCCTTGTGGATCATCAGCTTCCCTCCTCTTGTATTCTTCCAGGAAAGTCGAGGTCCTTTGGGTACACAGAAAAAAATGTGTATGCATGAGATTTGGGGCCCTTCATTTATTTATCTCCTGCCCCTTCCATGGCACTCCATGAGCTTTTGAATGAATGCATGGGCTGATGGAGGGAGATGGAGGTGCTATTTCTGTTTCCAGTTAGAAGTCATTGGTCATATCTTCTGGGACCACGTTTCTACCAGCATGGTGGCACTCTGTGCCTGCTTCCCTGGCAGGGTCTATTTGGGGCTGCTCTCCCAGCTCCACCTGGCAGAGCCCCTTAGGCACCCTCTCTGTGCTTTGAGTTTTGCTGTGGTCTGACCCTGAGGGAAGGAAGACAACTGTGGCTGAGCACAGCCCAGGTGACCTGCTCTCCCTGACTCACAGCATCACATGCAGGGGCGCTGAGTCACGTCTCCTCCTTGGATGCCAATGGGGCCCTGGGGCCTCTGTCACGAGGACCCTGTGCGGCCTGAGCTGGTGGTATCCCATCATTAGAGTGAGCAGCAGACCTCGATCCCAGTCTGCCCAGCGTAGGTCAGACATTAGGCTAAGAATGTTGTTTTCTTTCTCACTTTTGGCTGTGTTTTTAAGGCTGTACTGTTTTACTTTTCTAGTTTAGTGCTTAGAATATTTATTTTTATTTTTATTTGTTTTAGCAAACCTTCTTTTTCTTTTCTTTTTTTTTAAAATATATTTTTATTGATTTTAGAGAAGAAGGGAGAGGGAGAGATAGAAACATCACTGATGAAAGAGAATCATTGATCAGCTGCCTCCTGCACATCCCCCACTGGGGATTGAGCCCGAAATCCAGGCTGTGCCCTTGATTGGAATCGAACCTGGGACCCTTCAGTCCGCAGGCCGATGCTCTATCCACTGATCCAAACCAGCCAGGGCAGTGCTTAGAATATTGGTTAGCACAGTGGTCAGCAAACTCATTAGTCAGCAGAGCCAAATATCAACAGTACAACGATTGAAATTTCTTTTGAGAGCCAAATTTTTTAAACTTAAACTATATAGGTAGGTACATTCAACTTTAAATTGAACTTTAAATTCATGGTTTTCGTCTTGTGTTTTTCTTTGCTTCTTCTTTGTAGCCATCTCAAACAGGGCACCTAAAAAAATGTTTCATTTTATAATAATAAAGCCACCAACACAAAGGAATTACAATTCTTAAATTGATGACAAAAATACCTGTAGGATTTGCAGCTGGTTGGAAAAATACAGGTAACTTTATGCTTCGAGTAGGTACTTTTGTCATCCGTGCGTGATTTGAGGAGGCGACTAGCACTAACCACTGCACATGAGACTGCTGACTGGCTCACTCAACTCCTGTATGAATCCTGCGCCTCCCCAGCTCTGCGTATCTCCCGGCCCGCCTGCGCCGCGTCTCCTCCTGTCACCTGACCAACCGACCGACACCCCCCCACTTCTAACGCCACTTCTTCAAAATAAGACTTGCCCAGGCCGAAAACCGACTTCTGCGCATGGGCCATGAAGTTTCAATTGCACTGTACGTGTGCGCCTGCACGTGGTATTTTGTGGAAGAACCACACTCAAGGGGCCAAAAAGCCCCATGTGGCTCGCGAGCCGCGGTTTGCCGACCACTGAGTTAGCACATTGTAGTTGCTCAAAGACTATGGATCTAACTTGTGAGGTTGGTGGGCAAGCCAGGTGGACAGCCCAGGGGAATAACATCTGGAATGGCAGTAGCCAATCTTCCGGTGTGTTCTTGCTTCCCAGATCCATGCCACACCCTCCGCATGCACCACCTCCAGTATTTCTTGTCACTCAAACATAGCTGAAACTGGAGAAGGCCCTCAGGGCGAATCCATGTAAACGGGGACTGAAATTTCAAAGTGAATAGTGGTGGTGGTAGTGGTGTGTGTGAAGAGACTTAGGACTTTAAATGCTAAAACTGCAATTAAAACTTTAATGGTAAGTTTCTTTAATGCAACAAAATTTGGGGAGAGGGTACGAAGGAGACTCCAACTTCACTGATGTTTTCTCTTATTAAAAAAGAGAGCTCTGAAGCAAATTTGGCAAAGTGATCAGCTATAAATTGTGGGTAATATATTCTATTTTTAAAAAACCACTTCATGGGCAAAGGACACTAAGGAGAAAATAAACAAATGGGACTACATCAAAATAAAAAGCTTCTGCACAGAAAAAGAATCCAATCAACAAAATGAAAAGGGAGCCCACTGTATGGGAGAACATATTTGGCAATGATACATCTGATAAAGGGTTAATATTCAAAATACATAAGGAACTCATACAACTTAACAAAAGGAAGACAAACAATCCAACTGAAAAATGGGCAAAGGACCTAAATAGACACTTCTCCAAAGGGGATACACAGAAGGCCAAGAGACATATGAAAAAGTACTCGAAGTCACTGATCATCAGAGAGATGCAAATTAAAACAACAATGAAGTATCACCTCACACCTGTCAGAATGGTTACCATCAACAAACCAAAAAAATGACAAGTGCTGGAGAAAAGGGAACCCTAGTATACTGCTGGTGGGAATGCAGACTGGTGCAGCCATTATGGAAAACAGTATGGCATTTACTCAAAAAATGAAATATGGAACTGCCACTTGACCCAGTGATCTCAATTCTAGGAATATATCCTGAGACAAAAACATCAATCAGAAAGAATGTATGCACCCCATGTTCATATGCCTTCAACTTATAATAGCTAAGATCTGGACACAGCCCAAGTGCTCATCAGTAGATGAGTGGATAAAAAAGCTGTGGTACATTTACACCATAGAATACTATGCAGCAGTAAAAAGGAAGGATCTCTTACCCTTTGAGATAGCATGGAGAGATCTGGAGCGTATCATGCTAAGTGAAATAAGCCAGTCAGAGAAAGACAAGTATCACATGATCTCACTAATGAACAAAATAAACTGATGAACGAAAAAGATCCAGAGACAGAAGCATGGAACAGACTGTGGAATCTCAGAGGGAAAGTGGGAGAAGGTGGGTGGGTGAAAAGAGATCAGCCAAAGAACTTGCATGCATGTATGCATAAACTATGGACACAGGCAGTAGGGTGGTGAAGGCCTGGGGCGGTAAGGTGGAGGTGGGCTAGAAGAGGTCAATGGAGGAAAGAAAGGGGCATATGTAATACTTTCAACAATAAAGATGAAAAAAAAAACCCACTTCATTGGGATTTAATGAATATACCACACAATTCACCCATTGAAAGTGAGCAATTCAGTGTTTTTAGTATATTTTCACAGGTTTGTGTAACCATCACTGTCAATTTTGGAGCATTTCCATCACCTCACAAAACCCCATACACTTAGCTATCACTCCCCTACTCACCCCAGCCCTAATTAGGCAACTACTAGTTTGCCTTTTGTCTCCACATACAGGGTGTCCCCCCCAAAACGTATATACACTTTGAACAATTATAAAGTCAGTATTTATTAATATACAGTTCATTTTCAAAATGTAAAAGAATCTCCAGAAATGAATACATTTTTTTGTCCATGTCTGTTTTCAAACTGATAACCATTCTGGTCCAAGCACTGCTGATAACGTGAAGCAGTGGAATCCCAAACATCAGGAATCATTTCGTTTGGCATTTGTGTGCCCTCAGTTCATCGCCTGTTGCCAGTTTTGTACTGTGAACTTTATCTTTTATGTGTCTCCATAAAAAAGTCTACTGGACATATTTTCTTTATTCAAAGCTTAGTCTGGCTTCACCCATTATTTCAAATCTGTTAAACCTAAAAAGGAGTGAAAATAATGTCAGCAGTGAGCTGTTAAAGTGTGCATACAGTTTTTAGGGATACCCTATATTTACCTATTCTGGACATTTCTATCAATAGAATCATATAGTATATGTATATGGCTTATTTCATTCTGCACAATGTTTCAGGGTCCGCCCTTGTGGTGGCATAGACCAGCACTTCATTTCTTTTCGTGGCTGGTATAGTCCTTCATACTTTTCTAGAGTTGAGAATATTTTCCAGCCTGGCAGGATAATGTATTGTGGTTATGTTGTAAGAATTTGTTTTATGTGTGAAAACTAAATAAAACAGGGAAGTGGGATGGGGAGAATAGGGGATTGGGTCCAGTTGCAAATGGAGTGGCTGGGGAAAGCCTCAGTTCAGAGGTGACATTTGGGGAAAGATTTGACGGAGGTATGCAGACCTTTGAGGAGGTGCTCCAGACAGGTGTGGCAGGTGTAACAACCGCGAGATGGGAGCACGTCTGGATAATTCAAGGAACCCCAAGAT
The DNA here is from genome assembly GCF_963259705.1 of Myotis daubentonii. Taxonomy (NCBI): domain Eukaryota; kingdom Metazoa; phylum Chordata; class Mammalia; order Chiroptera; family Vespertilionidae; genus Myotis; species Myotis daubentonii. The sequence goes on along the minus strand of NC_081842.1, from coordinate 212,349,441 downwards.
GGGCAGTGAACAGGCAGGAAGCAGTAGGACACGAGGCTGGAGAGGTATTAGAGGGAGGATAAGGAGGTCACTTAGGACCTTGTAGACTGTTGACAGAATTTGGCTTTTCTTCTGGGTGAAATGGGAAGCTGAGAGAAGGCTTTGAAAGGAGTGACTTTGCTGACATACAAATTCAAGGACTCTCTGGCTTCCGGGTTGGCACTGGACCCTAGAACTAAGGGCACAGCAGGGAGTCCAGTCTGAAAAGCATGAGTGTGGCCATGACTTGGATGGTGTTGACCGTAGGGTCTTCCCTTGGTGGCCAGTAGGAAGATGTGGCATTGGCTGAGGTGGTAGAGGCTTGAGAGGGGCAGGTGTGGGTGGCGGGAAAAGGTCCGTGGTAATGGTTCAACCTTCACTTCTTCATTGTACAAAGTCCAGCTCTGACGCAGCATCTGTACATTGTTAAAACTGCTAGGCCTGGTCTCCACTTATACATCATTTCTCCCAGGAAGCTTTTACCAGGTCCTCCCGAAACTGGGTTAGGGTCCTGCTGGCTCTGACAGCCCCTGTGCTCCCCCAATGGCCCTGAGCTTACAGTGTTGTTATTGTAACAACAGGCGGGCAGGCCAGGTGTGACCCTCTGCCTCATGCTGGGTGGCAGCACCAGTGAACATTACACATGTCCCCTGGGAGTGTAGGGGATGCTTAGGATTAGTTGGTGGCATCCATGCCTAAGTGACATGAAGGCCCTTCCCTCTCTCTCTGGAGTCTCTTGTTCACTGTTTAGGACAAGAATGGAACAATGTACAATCCTCAGTTGCATTTCTTGGTCTCCTGATGACTTTCCTCTATCTTCCCCAGCCTCTCAGTATTTTTGGTTTCCCTTTGGGTGAAGGCATGCCCACAGGCGGGAAGAGACATTGGTACCGATTAAAGGGAAACAGACAGCTCCCTGCTATTAATGAGTAAAAATAGCCTGGCACTGAAAACGAGAGAGGAAGATTTATCTTTGTTTTAAGAGTTAAAAAATCTCCTGGGAACTTCAGTGCATTACTGAAATAAATGGCTGTAAATTTCCCTGAGCCCAAATCAGTATTTTAAGGTGACGAAAGGCAGGCGAGAGTGACAGATTGTATCTAATATTGAGGTGACAGGTGAAATAGCATCCTCCTCATTTGCTATTTTTTTCCAAGTTAAAGTTTCAAAGGGAATAGCGCAGGAGACCAGAAACATTTATCATCTAAGTTTTTCATTCCCGCTCAGAGGTTAATATTGCTATTGTGCTTAAAAACAACAATAACCCCAAAACAACCCTGTACAAATATAGGTCTTAAATGTACATTTGTTTTAAAGTGGCTAAAGGTAAAATCTATGCCACTTAACCCTTCATTTTCCACGATGACCCTCCTGAGGGTTTTGTCCTTATAGCCTGACAGCTGTACTGAGAAAGAGATGCATATGTTCAGGATCTTCAGCGGGATTCTTTCTCCTCTGTGTGATCCACGTTCCCTTGCCCACAAAGCCCTGCTAGAAGCCTTATAAGATCAGTGCTTCATTCTTGGGTCTTGTGAACAGAAGTGTAATATGTCAAGGTGCATGGGCTCAGGGACCCACAGGTAGGTCAGGCCACCTTTCTTGGGATGGATGTGGTCCCAGTCACACTGGAGAAGACCTCCCAGGAATCGGAGGGTCATGCAGGGACCCCGAGGTGGGTCTTGAAACATTTCTGTGGGAGACACAGCTGATTACAATGGGGCATCGCAGAGTGGATGTAAGAGGGGGACTTGGAGCTGTTTTCCGGCACCTGAGAGGTTTCAAGCCGGGGGCGGTCGCCTGTTCTGTGCACAGACTGCATCAGAAGGCTGGGTTAGAACAGCTGGGAGAAGAGCCAGAGTGGGTGGCGGTGAAGAGCTTGGTCTTTGCACCGTCCAGACATTAAGGTTTCATTCTACAGTTCCTGGTTGGGGGTTGGTCTTGAACCAGATACTTTGGGGCGTGGGGAATACAGTGGATGTGGGATGGAGAAGGACCAGCCTTGGTGGAGCTTGCTTCTTAGTGAGGAGCCAAGAAAAGAAAAATCCATATTCATCTACTGAGAAGGTGACACAGTAAATTAAACAGGGTGCTTATGAGAAAGCAGGATGCATGGGGGTGGAAGAGACCACTGTGTGCAGGGTGCTCAGAGGCTGCTGTACTGGGTCATCACTTGGGCTGAGAACTGAACAATGAACCAGTCACAAGAAGATCCAGGAGAAGGGAATCCAGCAGGGGCAGAGGCCTGATGTGCTCAGAGTTCAAACTCTTATCCACAGAGCTGACCGGCTCACACCGGTGGGAATCGGGGTATGTTCCCATAGATCGGTCAGAGGTTCCACTGGGGAAGGACCTGCAAAGTCACAGCCTGTGGTTCTAAGTCCTGCAGCGTCTGAGCTTCTTCTAAAAGGGCTTTCCCATGTGGTTAACCACCTGGGTGGAGGCTCCGTTGTGTATTTCCTTGCTCTGGGTCCTGTTGGGGTCCCGGATGACGATGATGATGACAACTACAGCTGTATCACAGCTTACTCTGAGGGCTCTTGCGCACTTGACCCTTCCTGTGTCACCTCCTTGAATTCCTCCGTATGCGTTGGACACTGTGTCTGTTCCCCTATTGTTCTCCTGGCACTGAGGCTTAGAGAGGGTAAGCGACTTGCCTGAGGCCACACAGCATCAGCACTGCTTCTAGAATCAGGCTTGTCATTACTCCTGTAAATCAGGACATAAGTTTGGGAGTAGAGTTTAAAAACTCACCATGTCCAGGATACCACTGTCTCTACTGCGTGTGACCAACAGTAGAAAAGTTGGAAAATGATTCTTTCCTGAATAAAATACTCATGCAACAATCTACATGGTGGTAATGGTTGGGACCAATATGGGCACATTTTTTGGGGGGAGCAGTTGACCTTCCAGGTAGGAGAATATTGTGATATTTAATCTTTGAATGAATAGATGCCTTGGGGCAAAAAAGCTCCATCTGAGGAAATCTTTCTTTTCTTCTCCCCTCCCCCAATATCCAATTTTGGGGAAAGAGCCTGAATGGGGATAAATTCTAATCCCCTCTCTGCCCCTACAGTAGCTGTGTGACTAGCTTCCTGCTGGGAATTAGCTTTGTGGGTTGTGAAAGGTCTGGGCCAGCTGTAACGCTCTTTAGCTCTAAGGAGAGTCTGGAGTGGCACCTGACAGGCACCGGCCCGTTTCATCTTGAGCATCTTTGTCTGGATCCGACCCAGCTAAAAGCTCAGGCTGTGGCCGTACCCTATGCATTCACTTAGGAGTGGAGTTGACTCCCACTGTGCGTTCTTCATCGCCAGGGCTGCCTCTGGCTCCCGAGGAGGAGATGGATTGTCCGGGAGGCACACTGCAGCTGGAGCCCACAGCCATCCATCACCCAGACACCTGCTCCATGGGAGGGTGACTTTGGTGACGCACACACCAATGTCAGCCCTGGGCTTTGGGGCCTGACGGGGGCCTGATGTCTGAGGGCACTTTGAGCAGCTGCTAAAGATCTGGTCATGGTTAATAAAGGGGCCAATTTTGGGGGAAACTGGGGAGTCTGGCTGCAGGAGGGTCAGCATGGGTAAGAGATGGGGCTCAGATGCGCCTGGTGTTTTTCTGGGAGAACATCCAGTACATAGGAGAGAGGGTAAACTCACCATCCGTTAATTAAGCACTTGCCATGACTAGACCCTGTGCTAAATGCTTTGCATGGACTGTTTGCATTAAATCCTCACGAGAACCCTCAGAATGAGGTATTATGGTCATGTCTGTTTGACAGATAGGGAAGCTGAGGCACTGCACGAGTCCGTTCCCCAAGGTCACAATCTTAGGGGGTATAGTGAAAAAACTGTATTTAGGCAATCCAATATTGAAGTCTAATTCTTTTTTAAAACATATTTTTATTGATTTCAGAGATGAAGGGAGAGGGGGAGAGAGATGTTTATCAATAATGAGAGGGAATCATTGATAGGCTGCCTCTTGCATGCTCCCTACTGGGGATTGAGCCCACAATCCAGGCATGTGCCCTGACTGGGAATTGAACCATGACCTCCTGGTTCATAGGTTGATGCTCAACTACTAGGCCACACCACTCAGGCTGAAGTCTAATTCTTAACCATTACCCTCTCCTTCCTGCTTCTTCACTGCATCCCTGTGTGTTATATAGCCACACTCGTTGCCATGTGACTTTGCTGTGCATCCCAACAGAGTAGCGGGAATGTCCTCCTGCCTCCCTCTGCCCCCCCAACCATTTGATGTTGAACTTGGCCATGTGACTTGATTTGGCCAAAGAAACCCCAGGGAATGTGATTCAAGCAGAGGCGTGAAAGGCGCGCGTGGGCTTTAACTTAGATGCTTAGCTTTCTGCTTCTTGCTGCGACAAGAGCGTGCCCTGGGAAGCCACTTCTCCATGTCTTAGACCTGAACCCAACCTGCAGCCCGACGCTAAACCAAGCCACAGCGGCAGAGACCAACCTACCCACAGATCTATGAGTGAGAAATACACGCTGCTTGTAAATCACTAGGTTCGGGGCTGTTACACGCCACCATGGCAAGCTGACGGGCACAAGGGGATCTGCTGTATCATTTTACTTTCCTCCCTTTTTCTTGCCCTTGCTTCCTTTAAACACCTACTATATAACAGGTGCTGTGTGAGGATTGGGGAAACCAGACACAGTGCCTGCTCTCACAGATCTGGCTGTGGGGAGTTCATTGACAGGCAGGTGAACTAAAATGCTGCACTTGAAACACAAGCAAAGCATGAGAGTCATTGACTCAGCCTGGGGGCTGGGAGAAGGTTTCACCTAGAGGATAACTTTGGCCCGGGCTTTGAAGGATTCATAGGAGTTTTCCAGAACTGCTATTCTACAGCAAAGGAAGTGCGTTATTTAATAGTTTCTGCATCCCTGGGATCTGGTACATGACAACCACCCAGTCATGAGTTGAAGGAGAAAACCCCAAAGGTCCTTAGGAAGGTCTGGCTTGACCTTCTCAGCCAGCCAGATAAACTCCAGCAGATCTGTTCCTGTCCCTTGTACGTCTTGAGCTCTATCTGCCCAGTAGCCTTTGCCCTACGAAGCTCTCTTATTTGTTTGGACTTGAATGAAGCAGGAAGCAGCCTCTGCAGGTTTTCAATAAAATCCTGTGGTCAGAACATCTGTGTACAGAGCCTTTGGTTTTCGCCTGATTAAATAATGAAGCATCATCATTCATCTCTGTTCATGCTGGAAGAATTCAATTTAGCCAGTTAATGTTGGTGAATTGCAAAATCTAAGGAAATGACAGTTTCCACAACATAAAAGCAGGCACCATATTTTTATTACATGACTGTAATGGTCCAAGTACATGGGTATGATTGGGTTTGTAATCTGCAAACATAAATTAGTAATTCTCCCTCCAAACACCAGCGCGGCTTCCCGGATGCGTTTTAATTGCTGTGCTTTGTGGTGCAGGGAAACCTGGCACAGTGTGACTGGAGCAAATTGTTCCTTTGGAAATTGCCAGTGTTTTTCAGATGGAGGAGCCTGTGGGTGTGTATGTGTCTGTGCACACGGACACCTGTCTCTTTCTCAAAAGGTGCTGAGTTGAGGCCTAACATCACAGTCTCAGGGAAGCTTAAGCAGGAAGTAATCATGTGCTACACAGCATCTTGACTTTCCCGTTACTCAGACTAATGAGAGAAGATCAAGGGCGTGGATAGTCGAAAACACGGACAATCCCCAGTGATTGTCATTTGTGTGTGTGTGTATTTGGCCCCTGCCATATTAATGTTAATTAACAGGTATGGCTTAGACTGAGCTATTCCACAACCATAAATCAGGATGCAAATGTCTCCAAATTAAAATTTCTGATCAGTCAATGTACATATATATGAAGCATCTTAAAAAGGTTAAGTTTTACATTTAACAACTCATTCTACAAAAGATGGAATAAGATTAGCTAGCTCATCTTTACTTATATATACCAGACACAATCCCCAGCTTTTTAAATTTATTAACTTAATGAATGCTTATAGTATCCCCATGACATAGGCACCATTTATATCCAAAAGGTCTGATATGCATCTCAGATATTAAGTGGGGAAAATCTGCATAGCCAACCACTAACTGTGTAGGGAAAATTGGCCTCTTTCTTACCTGCTCACAAACTCTTTCAAACACCCTCCTTCCCTTCATCAAACATTTATTGAGTATCTACTATGCGCTGCAGATGGATAGGGCACAGCTCAGGAAACTGGTGGTCCTCAATCACACGTTTACCCGCACTGTGATTCAGTCTAGGTTAGATGGGCCTCCTCTCAGCTCAGCTCTCACACTGGCAGCCAGGTCAAGTCAGGGATAGTGATTGCTTGTCAAGTGTCTAGGTGAGCAAGTGGGCCTTGTGGATTCTTTCTTAGGAAGCATCCTCTCCTGCAGGCTCTGTGTTCTGGAGTTTTGGCAGCAAGTGGCACTTTAGAACAAACACAGCTGTATTTCAGATTTTCTTTTCCGGTAATGGAAAAGAAACTTGTTGCAGAAAAATGTTCCCACCGAGAACAACTAGAAAAACTAGGCCCTGAGTAAAAGAATCAACACCCGCCACCATCACCACCACCACCAACATAAACAACCAAACTCGTGCATTTGAGAACATCTAAGAGCTACCAAGGCAGCCAGAACTTAGGGAACTTGGGTCCTGGAAAGGGGAGAAGTCCAGTGATATCAGTCCATGATTCTTCTGTGTTTCCCCCTGTAAGGCATTTGACAATTGAAAACTGCATGAAGCTGAGAGGATAAGAAGTTGGGTAGAAAGCAGTGGTCAAAAGTCTGGAAGACCAAGCAGGAAGTTTGGAAGTCTCATGGCTCTGGGAAACAAATCTTGAAATCTGGGTCTGCTGAAGAAGAAGGTCCCTGGTGAGCACTCAGACTTCCAGGTAGTCTCCCGGAATGGCTGTATTTTGGGACTTACAATAAACTGAAAAAATAGAGTAGCCCTCAGAAAAGCCCAGCTTCACATTCCTCAGTCCTCAGCTGGATTCAGGTGATTTGCCTCTATTTTATCCCAGAACAAAACAGATCCTTTCTGAGGGAAGATAAAATTCATCAGAACCTCAAATTGTTTTCGTACTTTTTCCATACACAATATCTTGCATTGAATAAAACCCAGACATATTAGAAAACAGGACCAAATAACCAAAAACCAAGACAAAGACTTGGAGTTATTTAGACATGGGCTTTAACATAACTATGATTAATATGCCTAATAAAATAAAAAATGGAGAACTATTCAAAGAACTAGAATCTATTAAAGAGCATATGACAGTTCTAGAACTGAAGAATACTTTAGCTGAACAATATCAGGCCATGGACCCAAGAAGTTCTGTAAATCTCAAGCAAAGTAAGTACAACGAAGACTATTCAAGGTACATCATCATAAAACATCTGAAAACCGAAAAGGAAAAGGAAGTCAGTCTTCAGATGGGCAACTGACTTCTCTAAAGATGTGGCGAAAGCCAGAGACAGTGGAATTACATCTTTGAAGCACAGAAAGAAAATAGCTACTTAGAGTTTCATATCTAGAGGGAATAACCTTTTGTATAATGGGAAATGAAAGTGTTTTAAGACAAATAAAATAAGCAGATCATAATAAAAGAAATACTACCATACTAAACAAGAGTTTTTCGACAGAAGAAACATGATTTCAGAAAGAATAGAAATGCTGGGAGGGATTAAGACCAATTCAAAGGGAAGTTATGGATAAATTTAAATATATGCTGATTTTATAAATAAATAATACCTGGTATATGCAAAGACAAACAACCCAATAAAAAAAAAAGAAGCCGACACAGTATATAGAAGATATACTAGTACAAATGGCTAATAAGCATATGAAAAGATAATCAACATCATTAGTCCTTAGGGAAAAACAAATGAAAATCACAGTGAGATACTATTTAACATCCACAGAATGGCTCTAATAAATGAGAGGCAATAACAAACATTAAAAGGATGTGGAGAAACGAGAATCTTGAAACGGTGCTGGTCAAAATGTAAAATGGTGCATCCACTTTGCAAAATAGTTTGGCAGTTTCTCAAAAAATTGAAACTATTATACCACCCAGCAATTTCATTTCTAAGTATCTACCCAAGAGAAATAAAACAAATGCCCAAAGACTTTCTTTCATGTAGATGTTCACAGCAGCAATGCTATAATAGTAAAAAAATGGAACCTACATAAATATCCTTCAGCTGGTGAATGGACAGGCAATTGTGGTGTATCACACAATGGAATACTATTCAGCAATAAAAGAGAACAAACTATTGACAACACAAGAGACCACACAGTGTGATCCCATTTTTATGAAATGTCCAGAAAAGGCAAATTTATGGAGACAGAATGTAGATGAGTGGTCGCCTGGAGCTAGGAATAGGAATGGGGATTTGTACTATAAATGGACATGGGGGTTTCACTGGGGGAATAAAATGCTCTAAAACTCATTTATGGTGATGGTTGCATCACTCAGCAAAATTTACTAAGAATCATTGAATTGAATCCTTGAGATGGGTGAATTTTATGGTAGGTGAAATATACCTGAATATAGTTGTTTAAAATATATGGAAAATTAAAATATGTAACCATAATAACACAAAAGCAGGGTAAGTCAAAGAGTTTAGTGGTAGAAATCTCTTGAATTGACCATAAAGTGGTAAAATTAATAATTTATATTAGACTACTAAGTCAAAGATGTGTGCCATTATCTCTATGGTAACCACTAATAGAAGAGTGAAAATGTGTAACTATAAAGCTAATAGAGGGAAAAGTATGATAAAAATATTTGATTAATAAAAAAGAAGTCAAGAAAGATAGAAAAAGCAACATAAAACATTTTGCCAAATAGAAAACCAGTAGGGAGATAGTTGACTTAAGCCCAGGAATGTCAGTAATTACATTATACGTGTGTGTGTGTGTGTGTGTGTGTGTGTGTGTGTGTGTGTATATATATATATATATATATATATAAACTAAGAGGATATTCACAATCTCAGTAGGAATTATTAATAGAACTATGCCTCAGGATGATGATAATTATTTTTATTTTTAAATTGATTCAGAGTAAGGAAGGGGGAGAGACAGAAACAGATCGAGATAGAGACCAACTAACTGAGACCTCATGGAGCATCACTCAGACAGATGAAACTCTCCTATTTTTAAATAAATCTGTATTCTTTCCCTAGTCAGCAGTTTCTGGTGCTTTCCTATCAAGAAGATCATTCTTTTGGCTAACCTGAATCCCTCATGGCATGATTTAAATGCCTCTAATCTGCTTACCACAGTCTTATGGACTGAAGAGGAGCAACTCCTAGAGCTGATGTTAGAACAAGTTATTATTTCCTCAATCATAACATGCATAATGGAGTGGTGAAGAGCCCAGATTCTAATGGAGCCAGCCTCCCTGGGTTCCAAAATAAGATGCTGCTCTTTCAATCTGTGTGACCTTGGGGCAAATTACTTCTCCTAACACACCAGTCTGCAAACACAGCGATCAATAGTGGTCATTATGTACCTTAACCAATAAAGAAATTAAAAAAAAAATAGTGGTCATTATGCTTCTGCTCAGTGTAGAGGATTGAAATTGTTCACCTGTCCCTCCAGGACTGAGTAGAACTCCCAGCATCTAGTCGGTTCTTCATAAACAGTTGTCAAACCAGTGTTCCATCAGGACCACCATCTCTGCCTCTGTGCCCCATCACACATCAGAGATCCTAACCGGCTGAGGTTGGGCATTCCTGAGGGGAATGCAACACTTTCTTCAGCTGTCTTCATCCATAACTCTCTCTGCCAGGGCTGCAAGTGGTCTCTATGAAAGATGTCTCATGTTTTAAAATTAGGCAGTGTGGTAGGTTCCTGGGGCTTCAAATTACCAGCAACTTGGTAGCTGAAAATGACAAAATTGTATTCTCCCACAATTCTGGAGTCAGAAGTTCAAAATCCAGGTGTTGACAGAGCCGAGCTCCCCTGTGAGGCTCCAGGGTGGAGTCTGTTCCTGGCCTCTTCCAGCTTCTGGTGGCTCCAGGCATTTCTTGTGGCTGCATCCCTCCAGCCTCTGCCTCTGCCTCTGCGGTCACATGGCGGTGTGTGTGTGTGTGTGTGTGTGTTTGTGTGTGTGTGTGAGTGAAGAATCCCTCTGCCTCTCTCTTGTATCACGTTTCTAGGTAACCCAGGATAATCTTTCCATCTCACAATCCTTGATCACACCTGTAAGGACCACTTTCCTATTTAAGGTAACATGCAGAGGGTGCAGGGGTTAAGACCTGATTTCCTGAAATGGCTCTTATTCAGCAACTACAGGTAGAGAATGGAAAGAGCAAGGGACTGTGGGAATGTAGGTGAGCGAAAGAGAAAGTGCAGGTGGAACACTCCTGTGCAAGGTGGAACCTTTCTGCACTGAAATCCATTTGGTCTCTTGAGCCTCACCCCCCCCCCCCCCCCCACCTCTCCGTAGCCTTTGCCATCATGGAGCAGTTCTTTCTGGAAACAGTCTCTTTCCTTTGTCAACGCTGCCGCCCGTGGTCTCTTGGTTTCCCCTCGGCATCTCACGGAGCTCTGCTGGCTCCTGTGGGCTGGGCTGCCATTTTTGGAACTCAGGTGTGGCTGAAGGTTCTGCCCTAGGCCCCTTCATTTTGCAGAGGGGAAAACAGGCTCAGAGAGCTAAATGACTTGCCCACGGTCACTCAAGTAGCAAGAGGCAAAATCTTAATTGGACTTGATGTCCGACTCAAATGTCCCCGCTCCATTGTGACCTGTGAGCTGCCTCTCTGCCTTAACGTATCACAGCACCTAGCATGTACTAGATGCTCAGTAAACATCCCAGCAAATGCTGAATCAGACAGAATGCAAGCCCTGGATCTAATCTAGTTTTTCTTCTGCCAGCATTTTGGTAAAGAGGTGATTTTTTTTTTTTTTTTTTTCTGGAGGGAGTAGCTGTCCCTGAAATTGCAGTTCCTCTTAGCATTTTCATTTTCAGCAGCTCTGATTTTTATGTTCAGGGACCACACTTAATTATTGCATAACATCTGCCAGCACAAAATGCCATTTTGTTGCTGAATCATTCCCAAGAGCGCCCTGAGTACCCTTGTGCTTGGAGACACGACTCCTGCAGGGGCCCTGGGCCAGCGGAAGCACCTCCTGGTTTAGTGGCTGCGCGAGATGCAAGGTGGACTGGCTTTGAACTCAGTCACTAATTAGATCACTGGGGGCTTAATAAAAAGACATGCCTTCTGAACATCAGGCAGTGGCTCTTCTCACACATTTAATGACCTCTGCATGGCTTTTCATGAGCCTTTCTGAGGAGGCATTTTTAAGGTGGGATTTTTTTCTCATGCCTTTACCTGGGGTTCCATAATGACAATCAGAATAGCTCACCATACCGAACCCTTTCCTCATGTGCCAGGCAGCGTTCTAAGCATCCTTGCACTTGATCGCATTCGAGTTCCACAGTGTCCCACTGGACATGGACGGTACCACCCCATTTTACAGGGAAGGAATCCAGTCGCTGAGAAGTTGACCTGCTCAGGCTAACCCAGCTGGTGGGTGGGAACAGGATCTCGACCCAGACAAGCTGACCCCATAGCCCTCAGGGTCAGCTTCCAGCCTCTGAGGTCAAGGCAGGGGGACACGCTGCTCAGAACACAGCCACCACCACACTCTGTTGCAGGCTCAGGAGAATGCCTGCCACAGCCATTCATTGCGAGACGGGGTTTAACGTCAGGATGAGATTCCTGGCTCAGAAGATTGTTAGTTACTGGGACCAGGCGAGGGCCAAGCGACTTTGACTGACTCATTGGGGCCTTGGTCTCATCCCCACCTTGCTCTTCAGCCCACAGCTTCTCCCTGTGCCCACCCTGCAGCGCCCATCTCCCCCAGGCCTCGTTCTTTGCTTTTCCTCGTGCCTTTGCCTTGTTGGCCATTCCTCTGCCCTTGGGCGGAATTAGGCGCCAGCGCTTTCTCTCTGCTCCCCTGGGGCTCTGCACAATGCCATCGTGGTTTATTTATTTATTTATTTCCGAAAGGAAGGGAGGAGAGAGAGATAGAAACATCAATGAAGAGAGAATTGTTGATTGGCTGCCTCCTGCATGCCCCACACTGGGGACTGAGCCTGCAACTGGGCATGTGCCCTGATCGGGAATTGAACCGTGACCTCTTGGCTCATAGGTCAACGCTCAACCACTGAGCCACGCCGGCCGGGCCCCGTCATGGAGTCTTTATGCCAGTGTTGGTCACCTCTCACAGCTCCCTGCACTGCCCTGGAGCACTTAGAGCTGACCTTCTGCACCCGCCTCTGCAATTAGACCGTCAATCCCACCTGCCTGTACGCTCTGTGAGGACAGGGACTGTGTCTTTTTCTCACTGCAAGTCCCAGCCTTCAGCACAAGGCCTGGCACCTAGTTCAAGGTCAAAGTATTTTTTGAATGAGTGAATCTTCTACTTACATGTTGGGTTCCTCAACAGGAAGGCATTGGTGTGTGCAAACAGGGCTGTCGGTGCTCATAGAGACACTGCAAAGGTGGGACAGTGCAGTGCTGTGTGCTCCTGCCCCAGGGGGCGATAAAACCCCCAGGTCGGCGTGGGGCGGGGAAGGGGGCTTCCAGAATCTGGAGGGGGCTGCCTGGCAGGAGCGGGGCCCGCCTACTGCCACCTGCAAGAGTGGGCAGAGGGATGAATACCCCACTTCGCTGGCTTGACCTCACCACCTCTCTGTTCTCTGCCTCCCCACGTGCTCCCGTTGGCTGAACAGCCATTGGACAAGGGGGTCCGTTCATGCAGTTGGCCTGGGTCTGCCTCTGGGGGTGTACTCGGCGTGATGTCGTTCATCCAGAACTGTGTTAGAGATGGGAGGAGAGAATGGCCTTCGTCCTCTGGAAATTGGGAGAGGGGAGAACAGGATGCTGCTGGGTTTATTGGGATGTGACCCTGTCTGGAGTCCATAGGATTTCTTCTGCTTCCAGCCTTTTCTGTCAATACTCAGCCCTGCATCAACTTTCCTATTTCGGATTAGCAGGCAGGAATTAGGGACAGTGGCCTTGGAGGATGAGACGCGCTACTGCACGTAAAGCACTGAGAGCCATGATGGCATATGGGTGGCCACCTTCCGGTGAGCTCAGGACAGCCCCAACATCTGAGTGTTGTCCTGGCATAATTATTGTATCAATTACACGCTTAATAATTATCATTATTAGCCCTCCACACTCAAAGGAGTTCTGATTTGGAAACAACTCATAGAGTCTTACACACCAGAAGATGTTATTAATGCTGAATGCTTGACCAAACTACTTAACTGCTCTGAGTCTCAGCTCAAAAATGGAGTAATCCTAACACTTTGTTGGGCTAATTCGGGGGCGATGATGATGCAGAATGTCTGGTGCAGGGTGGGTCTCAGTTATCCTCATGCCGTTTGTGGTTCTTCAGGCCCTGAGTCCAGGCAAGTGCATGGACTTGGTGGGGCCCCTGCCTCCCTTAGCATTTCTGCCTCCATAGAGATCTCTCTAGCAAACCAGCTCCAGGAACCTGATGCCCAAAGCCCTCCGCCCTCCCAAGAGGAAGGCGTGGCCCCCAGCCCTGCTGGTTATCTCTCCTGGCTGCCTCCGCCATTCATTCTCCACTGGGCAGCGGCAGCTGGTGATGGTTCCCAGGGAAACCTTGAACCAGGTCAGGCCCACTTGCTGTAAGCAAAGGGTGGCGTCTTAACCCAGATTCCTGCGGGCCTATGGGAGCTGCTGAGTGTCTGGGGACTGATACATAATCTTTTTCCTTCTAGCCATTTCTTATTTGAGTGGGAGAAAGGGTTTCAGGGCTTCTTAGAGCTGCACCCTTTTTTCTTTTTAAAATTCTGAGTTGCTTTCTTGTGCTCCAAACACCCTGTGCTGGGCCTTTCAGGGAGAGGGGAGAACAAACAGCAGCGAGCTGGCCAGTGCCTTCAGGGAACAGACATCACCCCGCATCCCTTTCTGGGCAGAATTTTCAGCCCAGAGCTCGTTGTGAAGTCAGCCTCTGGGCCACAGGACAGAGGTGAAGTCCCATTTCGATTGCTTTGACCATGACCCTGAAAAGTACCTCATGTTTTAAGACCACTGGCTAACCTGTGTGCAACGATCCAATTCCAGCAGTGACAGCTGAAATGTGAGGGTGCTGTGTGACTTTGGGGAAGTCTCTTTCCCTCTCTGAACCTCCACTTCATCTTCAATATGAGGGTATGTCCCCTCTTCTGGGATGCTGTTCCCTTGCCCTTCTCACCACATCCTTCAGTTCCCAGCATAGAGGTTTCTTCCGGGAAATCTCACCTGACTGGGTGGGGTGCCCCTACTATACCTTCCATTTATTCACCCCCACCCCAGGAAATTGCCAAAAGAAGTCAGCCTTTGTCGTTAGACTGAGTGCCTTGAGTGCAGGTTCTGGGTCACGTTCACTCGTACCTGACACTGGTCTGGTTTAAAATAGCACCTGATACAAACCCATTAGGAAGTCATTTGTTGAAGGCCCACTGTACGCCAGCACTGCACTGGGATCTGGGAGGGGACAGTGACGAGAAGAAACGGACACAGGCAATGCCTTCTACTTTTATTATATTTGAAAATTTTCATAGTAAAATTTTTTTTAACAAAATATATAAACCTCATCCTTTCCTCCATGGAAGTTACAATCTAATGGGAAAGAAGCCATTAATAATTAAACAATTAATCACAAAATTTGTCATTAGAAATTATGCTTAGAGATTTGGAGAAGTGACAATAAATAGTTAACTTTGACAACTCCAAGTCTATGTTGAGCACTGTTCTAAGTGTTCTATGCGCATCACTCGGGTCCTCACAAAATTTCTATGAGGAGAGCGCTGTTATCCTATTTTTTAGAAAGGGAAACTGAGGCAAAGCTTCAGTGTACACAGGCTGGTGGGACTGGGATTCGATCCCAGGTACCCTGACGTGAGAGCCCACCTTCGTTTGATTATATCTACCACCTTTTTGAAGATGCACCTAAGCCGGTGTGGTCTAGTAATTCTGGAACCAGCCCCAAAGCCGTTCTTAATGGAGTGCCTTTTCCTGCTCACCCTGGCCGTGAAGACAAGTGAAATTCACAACAGAACCAGGTAATCTCCAGTGCTTTGTGTAGCCACAGTGACCTCCTGTGGTCGAAATGTAAATTGCAAGGTTATTTGTGAAGTGGGTTTGATTTTCTGGAGTCAGTTTGGATTCCTCATCTGGGTGGTACTTGTCTTGGTGTCTCTGAGGACATGTGGAAGGATACATCTTCTGAGGAGCTGGGCCATGGACCTGGCGTGGACGGGGCCGCGGTCGGGGCTGCGAGATGTCTCTGCCTCTGTGTTCTGTCCAGGCCTGTGGAAAGCCCTAGAAATTGCTCATCCCGACTTCCCTCTTCAGGTGCTTCAGGTCGGGAGGGCTGTGTGGGCCTGTGACCTGCGAGGCGGAGTTCAGCCCAGTTCACTTAGTCACAGCTTTTGTAGGCACCGAGTCCCTGGCAGAGGAAGGACCAGCTTATTATTTATTCACTCATTTGCCCAGATATTTATTTATTTTTATTTATTTACTAGAGGCCTGGTACACAAAATTCGTGCACTGGGTCGGGGGGGGGGGTTTGTGGTGTCCCTCAGTCCAGCCTGCACCCTCTCCAATGTGGGACCCCTCGGGAGATGTCTGACTGCCGGTTTAGGCCGAACAGGGATTGGGCTTAAACCAGCAGTGGACATCCCTCTCACAATCCGGAACTGCTGGCTCCCAACCGCTCACCTGCCTGCCTGCCTGATCACCTCCTAACCACTCCCCTGCCAGCCTGATTGACGCCTAACTGCTCCCCTGCCGGCCCGATTGCCCTCCCCTTCTGGCCTGATCGCCCACAACTGCCCTCCCCTGCTGGCCATCTTGTGACCACATGGGGGCAGCCATCTTGTGCGAGGGCTTGACAGTCAGTTTGCATATTACCTCTTTGTTATGTAGGATTTTTATTTTTTTTTCCAGTGATTGTAAATTTTACTATTGTACATAAACAGTAAATGAGCATGTGACTAGATATCATATTAAGGAGTTAAAAGATACAATGTTGATCATTTTTTTATTATTGTCTAAAGTTTTACATATGTCTTCTTTTTCCCCAATTGACCCCCTCCCCCCCAGCCATTCCCACCCAAGGCAAGCCCCCACTGCCCCAGTGCCTGTGTCCATTGGATATGCTAATATGCATGCATACAAGCCCTGCCCAGATACCTATTGAGCACCTGCTATGTGCCAGGCATGTTCCAGGTGCTGAGAATAAAACAGAGAAGAAGAGAGACAAAATTTCTACCTCCTTCTCTCCCAGGCTAGGAGAAAGAGGTCCTCCTCTCTTGCCCTTCCCCTTCCCCCACTTCCTACCCCACCCCTTCTCTTTACTTATAGTGTTGTATAATGGTTTAATTCCTGGGGTTATATGTGTGTGTGCAGAGTCTAAGCACGTGTCAGGGGAAAGGAGCCAGGCTTCTGCCCCAAGGAATAATAACTGGAAACACACGCATGTGTGCGTGCACACACACACACACACACACACACACACACACACACGCTCTGCCTTCATGATGTTTACTTTCTAGGGAGGAGAAACAGACCATAAGCAGATGGTGATGCACAGCACAGAGAGAAGTTGAGTCACAGATAAGGGGGTAGAGAGTGGAGTGGTGGGTGGGTGCCGTTTTATGTGGGGTGGCCTGGAGATCTTGCTCAACAGGCAACATTTAAGAAAGGTCAGCCCTAACCGGTTTGGCTCAGTGGATAGAGCATCGGCCTGCAGACTGAAGGGTCCCAGGTTTGATTCCGGTCAAGGGCATGTACCTTGTGGCAGGCACATCCTCAGTGGGAGGTGTGCAGGAGGCAGCTCATCGATGTTTCTCTCTCATTGATGTTTCTCTCTATCCCTCTCCCTTCCTCTCTGTAAAAAAATCAATAAAATATATTTTTAAAAAAAGAAAGGTCAGAGGTTCCTGGCAATAGTTCAGTTTGTTCTTTCTCCCCATTCCCCAACCCCCAGAATTATCCAGAAATGGTGTTTTCACTTGTTTGTAGTCAGCAGATCTAAAGGTAGGAAGTCAGGGCAGAAGTGCAGGTAGTCTCCCTGCTGGGGTATGTGCCACACAGGACCAGCCACTCCTGGCCCTGACCGTGCCCTCCTGGAGGACTGAGGGACGAGGGGCGGTGAGCCCTGTGGACATCTGGAAGAACACTTGAGCAGTGGGAACAGGATATGCAAAGGCCCTGAAGAGGGAGCTTGAGGAATAGCAAGGAGTCTGCTGGGGTGTGGGGGAGAGGGAGGGACAGG
The DNA here is from genome assembly GCF_963259705.1 of Myotis daubentonii. Lineage (NCBI taxonomy): Eukaryota > Metazoa > Chordata > Mammalia > Chiroptera > Vespertilionidae > Myotis > Myotis daubentonii. The sequence goes on along the minus strand of NC_081842.1, from coordinate 212,332,092 downwards.
AGGTAAGGGCAGAGAGTGGGAGGAGGGAGGCGAGGTGACCATCCCCTGGGGCTTTAGGGTGCACTGCCGTGTTGTTGGTGAGACATGTGTGTGCAGGCAACACCTCCTCGGGGTGAACGGTGACTCTGCCCACACAGAGCAGGGCGCTGAGACAGGCTCCTGGCTCAGATGCCCTGATGCCTTGTGGGGCTCTCCGGGGCTGGGCATGGTTTGAAGCTCTTCACCTGCACTGTTTCTGCTTGTTTTCACAACCACCTTGTGTGATGGTGTCATCCTACCCATGTTCTAGATGAGAAAATTGAGGCACAGAGAAGTGGGAGAGAGAGGTCTAGGTGGCCAGCACAGTGCATCCAAAGTCATGATGATGGAGGGTTTGGGGACATCCCAGCGATGGAGAGAAGGCTTGGTGGGGGTGGGGCTGGAGCAGATGAAGCTAAAGAGACGAATTGGCCACTTTGCAGGGACTTGTGGGTTCTCCTAGGAAGTGAGAACTTCATCTTGATGTCGGCAGGAAACTCAAGGAGGAGGAACATGATAAGATCTGTGTTTTAATAACCACTATAATGTCAGTTTTGGTGATGGGCTAGACCGAGGGGGGGGGGGCAGTGGGATAGAGGGGCCAGAGGGTCAGGGAGACAGTTGGGAGATTTTGGCCTGAATCTAGGAGAAAGTTGTTGACCATCTGAAAAGATTGAGGGCTATTTTCAAGAGAGAAACAGCTTGATTTAGAAACAGACTGGAAGTGAGGGAGGGAGGTTAAGGAAAGGTATGTAGATTTTATCTTTTATCCTTGTCTCCAAATGGGCCATATCCTCTTCAACTCGAAGCAAGCAACAGTCTTTTGTGCACTGGGCATTTTGTGTTAGCAGTTGTTGCTTTAATTGTTATTCCTCTGGCTCCTTTAGGAATGAGTCTCTCATCTAGGCAATTATAGGATTTTCTAAGTAAATAACAACGATCTCTTATCTCCCTTTATATCTCTATTAAAATTCTATTCATGCTTCAAAGCCTAGCTCAACTGCCATCCACTCCATTCAAATTTCTCTCTCTCTCTCTCTCTCCCTCCCTCCCTCTCTGGGTGTCCTCCTCCTATGCTTTTAAAAGTGGTTAAACATTTCTGCTCCAGGCTGTGTGTGTACGCTGAGAGGGGGTGTGGTGGTAGCAGGACAGTATATTGGATTGGTTTTGAAGTCACATAACCTGGGTTCTCATCCCAGCTCTGCCACATGCCTGCTGTGAAACGTTGAGCTGGTTACTTAACTTGTCTGAGTCTTAACTTTCTTGTCAGTAAAATGGGGATAAGAGCACCCACCTCATAATGCTTTTGTGAGGGTTGAATTAATCACAGACCTTGGCCCAAGACTCATTTGGTAGACGCTCACATAATGGTGGTGGGGTTATTATCATTACTTATCCATTTATTTATTATCCGGTTACTTATTGAGCACCTACTATGTGCCACACATTGTCCTGGCACTTGGGGATGCACTAGTGAATAAAACACATATGTCTGCCCTTGATGGGGCACAGTCCTATATAATGAAAGGCTAATATGCAAATTGTCCCCTCGACTGGGAGTTGACTAGGAGTTCAACCAGGCGTTCGACAAGGGGGTGGGACTGGCTGGCCAACTCCCCTTCCCCTAGGCTGGAACCCACCCATGCACAAATTCATGCACCGGGCCTCTAGTGCTATATATTGTAGTTGTGGGAAAAATAGACAATAAACAATAAGAATAGCAAGTAAGTATATTTCATAGTGTATTAGAAAGTGATAAGTGCTGTGAAAAAAATGTAATGCGGGGTAAGGTGGTTGGCAGTGCTTGGGTGGGCATATCAGTGAGCTACTACTGTGTAACAAACAGTCCCTCAACCTCATTGCTTGAAAACAAGCACTCTGTGGTCTGTATTTGCACAGCTCTGTGTCTGCAGGTTAGGCTGGGCCCAGCTGAGCACATCTCTGCTCTTGGCTGTGCTCACTCAAGTGTCTGTGTCACTGGCTGGTCCAGGATTTTCTCAGGACAACTATGATCTGTGCCACATGGTCTCTTATTTTCCTGTAGGCCAGCCCAGGCTTGATCTCATGGGAGAAGCAGGGCTTGGAGAGAACAGATGTACACAAGGCCTCAGCTGGGAGGCATGTGTCATTTCTGCTGCATTCCAGTGGCCATCTGAAAGGACGGAGCTGAAAAGTGACATTGCAACATGTATGGATAAGGGGGAGGTGGGGACAGACCATTGTGGCTACTTTTGTAATCAGTCCACCTCTGTGAGAAGGCGCAGTTTGCAGCCGGAACAGACTGGCGAGAAAAGGTCTCTCTGAGAAGGTGGCACTTGGACAAAGACTTGAAGCAGGCAGGGAGTCAGCAGGCAGGGAGCCTAGAGAGGAGTGACCAGGCATTAGGTGCGGCTGGAGCAAAGGCCCTTGGGCAGGTGCGTGCCTGGGACAGTCCAGGAGGAGCAGACTGTGAGGCTGGAGGGTGGGGGTGGGGATGGCAGGAGGTGAGGACAGAGAGACCGCCAGGGGCCACTCACCCTGAGAGACAGGAGTGGGGACACTGGAGGATTTTGAGCAGAGGAGGGACAGGGCCTGACTTACATTTTCAAAGGATGATTCTGAGCTACATGTTGAGGCTAGGTCGTGGGGGACAAGAGTCAAAGCGGGGAGGCCTGCTGGGAGGCTCGGGGAGTGGCACAAGGAGAAGAGGTGGAAGGTCAGCCAGGGGACAGTGACAGGACCTGCCTCCTGGGCCTGGTGGGACCGTCTGAGACTTGAGTGGGATGGTGATGCAGAGCGAGTGCTCCGCGCTCCGGTGTGACCCATGCTCAGCAGTGGGAAGTGGGTGGAGGTTTCCATTGCGGTGGGAGTTGTTGGAAGGAATCACTTCCCGACATTCTGGACCGGCTGTGGCCTTGCCCACCTTGCAGCCGCCTGTTTATTTGCCCTGCTGCTCCCAGCCAGCCCGTGTCTTCAGGGAAATCCAGCACCTAAGGCAGGCAGGTCCCGGCAGGTGGATGAGTCCACTGCTGTGCACGGAAGGTGCCGGGAGCTGTCTTCATCAGCCCTCCACAGAGCCAAGTCCCCTCATAACCCGTGGGTCCAACCCAGGGAGTACACTGCTTTCCTGTCTTCAGCTAAATGTAATTAGGAAGACGCCCAGGCCCCCCAGGGCTCCCCATTCCAGCTGGTGTCCTGCCTAGCTGCCCGCACCCTGCACCAGGCTCAGGGCTCGGGTCCTTCCTGATCTGCAGGAGTGTTTGACTCAGCCCAGGAGAGGGAGGCAGAGGACAGCAGAAAGGGAGCTGGAGAGGGAGCCACGCTGTCTGTCCTAGGATTTGCCGTCTTCAACCAGACCCTTTGCGGGCAGCTGCCCTGGGACACTGAGGCAAAGTCAAGCTCTCCCAGTCCTCACCTGTCTATCTTCCTCCTCCTGCCCCTCCCCTTCCTCTTCCTCCTGCCCCTGCCCCTCCCCCTCCTATTTCTCCTTCTCTTGCCTCTTCCCTTCCTCCTCCTGCTCCCAGCCCCTCCTCCTCCTTCTCCTCACCCCTTCCTTCTGCCCTTGCACCCCCTCAGCCCCTTTCTCTAGCCTATCTGCCCCTCATCCCTCCTCTTTCTGGGCAGCCGGGACTGCTCCCTCAACACACTTGAGCTGTTCTATCCTAAGGGGCTGCAGGGGGACCAGGAGGAGACTAGTTGGGACTGGAGAAAGGAGATGGGAAGGACCATCTTTCCAGGGACAGTGCTGGGGCAAGAGGCAGGGACCCCACTTAGTCCCTGGGACCCCAAGGCTCCTTGCTCTGCTTTTCTTAGCCCTGGATATGGTCTGCCCTCAGTAATGGTTGAAATAGCAGCAGCGCCCACTCAGTACTTCCTAGCACTGGGTGTTATGGTAATTGACATGTGAGGGTGATGTCATGACCCTCCTGGGGATCCCTGAGGTGGAGGCCCAGGCTGAGAGGGTGTGCAGACCTCCCTAGGGCCCCACAGAGGGGGAGTGGGGAAGCCGGGACCAGAATCCAGCTGTGTAGACCTGTGCTGCCCACCTTCCGCCCTGGCCACCTGTCGGGCACTTGCAGGGTGGCTGGGCTGGATGGAGATGGGCCTTAAGTAAACACATGGGTTTGAAAGAGCTAAAGTGAGGAAAGGGGGTAGAACATTGCATTCTTCATTGTTTACATGGAGTACCTGCTGGCAGGATCATGTTTTTGGATAATTAGGTCAAACGGGTTTATTAAAATTAATTTCATCTTTTTTTTTTTTTTTACCTTTAATGCACTAATAGAAAATTAAAAATTACTATGTGGCTTACATGATAGTTCTAGCCGAGTGTGCTGGTCTAGATGCTAGCTTTCAAATCACCATGTGGTACTGTGTCTGTATAACTGCCCCCTCACCCTCCCTGCCAGCCACTGCCCAGGTAAACTTAAAGCTTCTGGAAGGCAGCACCAGGGCTTACTCATCTTTTTATTTATTTTACTTTTTAATCTTCACCTGAGGATATTTTCCCATTGATTTTTAGAGAGAGTGGAAGAGAGAGGACAAGACTGAGAGAAACATTGATGTGAGAGAAACACAGATTGGTTGCCTCCTGCACCAGCCCTGACCAGGGCCAGGGCCAGGGCAGGACCCTGTAACCGAGGCACGTACCTGTGACCATAATTGAACCTGGGACCCTTCGGTCCACAGGCTGACGCTCTATCCACTGAGCCAGACCAGCCGGGGCCTTACTCATCTTATTTTCCCTGGCACCTCAGATGGGATGTGATATAGACTAGGTTTTTGTTTCTGATTTGCTATTTTTTATTTTATTTTATTTTTTTATGAAAGTATAGTTGGCATACAAGGTTATATTAATTTCAGGTATGCAGCACAGTGATTTGACATGTATATACCTGACAGTGTGATCACAATATGTCTAGTAAGCATCTGTCACTGTAGAAAGTTATTACCACATTATTGACTGTATTCCCTGGGCTGTACATTACATCCCCATGGATTGAATAGCCAAGATATAGGAGCAATCTAGGTGTTCATCAATAGATGGAGGGATAAAGAAGATGGGGTATATATATTATTATTGTTATTCAGCAATAAAAAAGAATTAAATCTTGCCATTTGTGACAACATGGACCTAGATAGTATTATGCCAAGTGAAGTAAATCAGACAGAGAAAGACAGATATCATGATTTAACTTATATGTGGAATCTGAAAAACAAAAAAACAAAACCCAGGGTAAATGAATAAACCAAACAAGACAAAAACAGGCCCAGAAACGGAGGACAGACTGAGTGTTGCCAGAGGGAGGGGGTGGGGGATGGGCGAAAAGGTGAAGAAGAATAAGAGGTACACAGTGGCATTTGTTTTTTACTTTTTTTTTTTTAAACATCATAAACTCTCAGGAAGTTGCAAAAATGGTACAGAGGGGGGAGGGCACCTGCCACTCAGCTTCCCTGTGGCTAGTGTCGAAGATCGAGGAGGTTTTGGACAGGTGTGTGTTGATTGACGCAAGCGTGGGCTAAGTAGGCACCCACCCTTGTCTACGCTGCGAGGAACACACCTTGTCCAGCGCGGGGAACCTGGACGTGGAGGGGATGTGGAGAAGGTAGCTGTGGCTTGGGAAGCTTCCCCCGGCACCCAGTCACACGCTGACGTGTCCCTTCGGAAAGTGCTCTTGTGGCTGGCTAGCACCCGGCGGTGTAGACATGGGCACAGCGGGGCCTAGAGGGAAGATGCAGAAGCCAGGGGTCAGCTGCCAAGTCCTGCCTTCACCACTTAGGACTGGTGACCCTGCACTTCACTCCCAAGCCTCACTCTCCCCATCTGTAGAATGGGACCGTGACAGTGCTTCACCCCATGGCTGGTTGTTTGCACTGACTGAGACAGCGGCATCATCCCTCCCTACTGGTTGTGGTTGTGGTTGTGTTGGGGGGTGAAGAGGTGGCTCCCTGAGCTGCCTGGACCCCGAGATCCCAGTTCAGGTCTCCAGTTCCTGTTTTCCTCAGGCCAGAGAAGGGGCTTCCCTCAGCAGGGAGGTATCCGCTCTCAGCTGCCAGGTGGTGCATGCACCTGCCAAGGCTGTTGCTGCTTTTCTCCCCCACGGCCTGGAGCACAGATGGGCCAGTGACCTTGGCATTGAAGCACGTGCCTCTCGGCGGCTTTGGGAGGTCTCCTGCCTAGGATCTGTGCAGGGCAGCTCCCAAGGCAGCAGGGACGGAAACCATGGAAACCAGGCAGGAGGCTCCTCTCGCTGGCCTCTGAGCGCCACTCCTCCTGGGCAGCTGGTCCTCGGTCCTCACACTTGCAGGTCCCAGGCTCTCCTCCTGCCGCCAGCTCCGTTATCCCCGCTGTGACTTCCTGAGGAGAAAATGACGGGTTTGAGAGATGCGCTTTAAAATGTTAAGTGGCGGTTCTGGTATCAGGGAGCCCGTGGCCCTGCAGGCGCTCAGGGGGGCATCCTGGGACTTGGGTTCACTTCTCAGGGAACCCACGAGGCCATTACTGAGGGAACTGACATGGCTGGAGGGCTGATTCACAGTGGGGTGGTCTACAGCAGCGGTCGCCAACCTTTCGGATCTCACGGACCACCAGTGGTCCGCAGACCACCGATTGGCAACTGCTGGTCTACAGGAAGTAGCCTCAGACTTTCCTGAACTGAGGGACAAACTTGCTGGGTTTGTGAGGTCTGGAAGGAACCAGGTCTTTGGAGCTTGTACTGTGGATCCTGAGACATAAAATGGGCTAACCCCTCTCCCCTTTTTAATCCTGGCTGCCAAAAATCTGACCTCGACCCAATCTACTACAGCCCTCCCTTCCCCCTTTACAGCCAAACTCCTCGAAAGATTGGTCTATACCTCTTGTCTCTGCATTGTCACTGTCCACTCTCTCTTCACAACCTTTAAGTTGGGTCTTGTCCCCATTGTCAAGGCCATTGATGACCTTCATTTTGCCAAATTCCATGGTCAGTCCTTCCACCTGACCTCCTAGCAGCATCTGACACAAGTGGTCACATCCTCCTTGAAATGATTTCTTTGAGACATGAGACATCAGACTATTCTGTTTTTTGTTTTGTTTCTTCTAACCTTGCTCATCACTTCTTCCCAGTCTCCTTTGAGCTGTGAAGGTTGGACCATTCTGGATCTCTCTCTCCTGACCACTATTCTGTGGATACTCTCCCCCCAGTTGATGCCATCCAGTCTCATGGTTTTACATGGCTCTAAATGCCACTCACTTGCTGGTGATTCCCAAACCCACACGTGCAGCCATAACCTGGCAGCTAAGATTCTGTATTCAACTGCCTGGTTGATTCTCTACTTGGATTTCTAATAAGCATCTCAAACAATAAGTCTAAAGTGAGATATTTGATTTATAACTCTACAAATTCTCCTCCCAATCTTCTCTATTCATTCACTTAACTAATATATTTTCCTCATATGCTATGTGTTAGGGGGTCTTCTAGGTACTTGAGAAATGGCAGTAAACAAAAAACAAGTTCCTGACCTCATGGAGTTTATATGCTATTATGTCCTTGAAAAATTTATATGTTGAAACCCTAATGCCCAGTGAACTTACTTGGAAATAAGGTTGCAGGTATAATTAGTTAAGTTAAAATGAGGTCATACTGGAGTACTGTGGATTCCTGATCAAATAGGACTGGTGCCCTTAAAAAAGAAGATTTGGACACAGACATGCACACATGGAGAACACCACATGGAAATGAATAATAGCTAATGAAAATTGATTCTTAAAATGATCCTGGGAAGCAGGAAACTCCCATTTTATAGAAGAAGAAACCGAGGCTCAGAATGTAGCTTGCCTAAAGGTACACAGCTGACACATGTCAAAAATGGATGTAAACCTGGGTTCATTTGGTGCCAAGGGAAATTTCATGCCACTAGGAAGATTAATATTTCTGTACATTTGTCACTCATGTCACAGACTCCAGGAATATTTAGTCTAGAAGGAAAGGAGACTTAAAAGTCAAATAATTATATTCTTGGTTTTTAAGCGGAAGGAATAATTCCAAATACCATCTGTCCCTGGTCTCTCTTCTGGTGGGAGAAAGTGATATCTCTGAGTGAATGATGAAGGCATTATATACTAGTATTAGCAGAGTGCTGACAAAGGCTGCTAAGAGCGGGCATTAGGATGTTTCATGTGCTAGGCCATGTGCTAAGCTCATCCATGCTTCACCTAATCTTATGGCAATTTTGGAAGGACAGGCTGATGTTACTCTCACTTTACAGGTGAGGAGACAGGCTCAGAGTGAAGTCACAGCCTGTGCTCACCTGGCCTGTTGTTGTCTAGTTACTCATTTAATGCTTATTGACTGATCACGTGCTATGCTCTAAGCACACGCTAAGTATTGAGTATTCAGTGATAAGAAAAAAATACAGGAACTCTGCCCTTAGAGATTTACAATGAGAAGCTACGATAGAAAGACGGACCACCCTGGTTCAGGCTAGTGGCTGAGTCATCTGCCCTGCCTCCAAGTATGTTTTGATCAAGTTCACCACTTTCTGCCATGACTCAAAAGGCAGGTGGGGCTGGGTTATTTGATGTGTGGCACGTCAAGATCACTGTTCAGAAACCAAGCTTCCTTCATCACAGCCCAGACCAAGCACATGAAAAAGGTCTCTTTGTTCTAAGAGCATCTTTGAATCAGGAGGGAGCTTGAAATATCACTGAGCTTAGGGGCGATGCTCCAGAGAGCCCAGTCTTTTTTTTAAATCCTCACCTGAGGATACTTTTTCCATTGATATTCAGAGAGAGTGGAAAGGAGGCGAGTGAGGGAGAGACAGAAAATGGGAGACAGAGAAACATAAATGTGAGAGAGACACATTGATTAGTTGCCTCCTGCACCAAATCTGGGGATCGAACCTGCAACCCAGGCACGTGCCCTTGACCCGGAATCAAACCCAAGACCTCTTAATGGGCAGGCCGACACTACCACTGAGCTGCCGGCTGGGGCCAAATCTTTGCTCTGGACTCAGACCCATGTGCTTCTACTAAAATTATAGCTACTCAAGGATCCTCTTTTGTCCTCATTGCTGAGCATGATACTTGGCACATAGTAGGTACTCATTAAATACTGATGAATGAATGAATGAGCTCTACATTCCCTTTTTATAGGACTTCATGCCACCATGCAATTAGTGTTGCTTTATCTGTCTCCCTGCCAGACTGTGAACTCCTTGGGTGCATCAATCATGTCATAGTGTTTTTGTGGTCCTAGCACAGAAGGGGTCAGCCAAGGCTGAATGAATGAATATGAAGAGTATAAAAATGAGCACATGCACAGTAAACCTAGCTTTTGAAAGGTGTTTTGATGGAAAATTAAAGGAACAGTCTCAGAATGCTAGAGAAGTCTCCTCTCAATTTGGGCCACTTTTCCTCTATGTTAAATGTCTAGTACAATGAACTTTGTTCTGTCCGTTGCAATGTGCCCTGAATCCAGATGCCTGAGTAATTTTTCTAGAACTTTGGCCATTGATCTTACGAGACTGGGTCCCACATTAATACTGACATCTTATCTGTTTTGTTCTCCAAATCATCTTTGTGAGACATCTTAGAGTTGGCCTCTAGAATCTTAGTTTCCAGATTATTTTCCCATTTGTAATAATGACCATTCTGTCTAACTTTTATCCTTAATATTTCCTGATGGACTTTCTAAAATCAATTCATGCTTTTGATCTTCCAAGGGAGCGAACGTGAAATGGACTAATAAAAATCTGTAATGTAACAGTTTTAATAAGTCAACCTGTCCTTTGCCATCACAGAACCAAGCTTTCATTTCACTGTTCAAGAACTCATCAGACGAAATGACCTCCCCGTCAGGAAAAAATTACTCCATATGGTAATATAATCACAAAGGAGAAACATTATTTCCCTATATATTATTTCCTGAAGAAATCGGAGTAAGAAAGCCATCATATTAAAAAATATCTAGGATGCGAATTTCCTGTTTGCCAGTGTGATGGAGTTTCATTTTCTTTATGAGAGAGGCGAACTCAGGTCTCGTTGGCAGCGTTTTATTTGAAGGGCTCATTAGGCAATTGGACATTACATTTGGACACCTGTGGAAGTGTAGATTATATCTACATGAATATAAATGCCTTCGTGATGGCTCACACTATTACAGTCAATTACGGATGCCTTTTTGAGGAAGGACCCTAAAAATGAAATGTGAATGGGTGCATCCACCTATCTTCCTTAAAATGCTAGTGGCAACCTTGTATGTTTTTTAAATGTATGAAGTCAGTCTGAGGAGAGATTAAAGTTGCCGGGAGCCGGTCCATCCTTGCTGTTTCAAGGGACCTGGCATATATGGCATACGGTTCTTAATATGTTTGCTCACCTTCTTGGTGCTGTGTTTTAACCAAGGTCACCTCTCCAAGAAAGGTTGAATCCCCAGGTAGGGATTTTCCCCTGAAGTTAGGGAGGGAATAAAACCCCTCAACTAAGTGCCAGGCGGGTAATTAATCACTTTAACTATGAACAATCATGCTTAAGCTACATAATCTTTACTCCCTGGAATGGAGATAAGAAACGCCCTAACCTTTGTAATAGAGATTGATAGGATTGAATCAACTGGTATAAATACAGATGTAACAAGACAGCAAGACACAGAAGTTAGAACACAGAACTCAGAACACAGAACTAAGGAGACACAGGGCTCGGAAGACAGGACCAAGAGAGACAGAGCCTAGGCACAGAACCTACACAGAACGTTCTCTAGAGACAGAAGAACTTCGCTGGAGAGAGCATGCCGGAGGATCCTGGACAGGGACTGGCCTCGGAGCCTGGAGGCGGAGCCTGGCAAGAGATCAACTGAACACTGTCTCCATGCCCTTCCTTCTTCGCCGACTCCGTCCACACCTTTGGGGACCCCTGGACCTGCTGTATTATGCATCACCTCCTATTAAAAGTGTGGTACTAGTCAGAAAAGTGTATATGTTTAAATAGCATCTTACTTAAATCTCTTTGAACCACATTTACCGCACAAGAAAAATATTTTTCTTCATCTCAGTAGGGCCATGGAGACAATTTATCCAAGGTTGAGTTGAGGTAAGAGCCCTCCTGTCTTATGAATTATTCAGTAGCTTCCACTTCAGAAACAGAGATGGGTTCTCTGTTGGTGAGAATCTGAGAAGAGGTAGAAAGAGCCCTCCCTGCCTTGGCAGGAGGGGTGAAATCATCCTTTATCCTGGTTTTCAACTGAGTTCTTTTGTTCCAGGTGTTACCCAAAGAGAGTTTGTGGTGAGATGTCAGTGGTAGATTGGAAAGAACATAGAACTTAGAATGAAACTTAGCTCTGCTATTTCAATGTGTTTTTTTTTTCTTATTAAATAATTTCAATCCCCTATGCCCAGTTCCTCATCTGTGAAATGGGGACAATTAAATCTATTGCACAGGATAGCATATAGGACAAAATGACTGGAAATGACCACAAAACAGATTATTGTGTAGTCCAAACATTGGAGCTTTCAGACTAGGCTTTAAAATAATTATGGTTTATTTGTTTAATAAAATATGAAGAATTTCACACAAAAAAGTAGAATGTATTTTAAAAATAGATGGGCCCTGGCCAGGTGGCTCAGTAGGTTGGAGTGTTATCCCATACACCAAAAGATTGTGGGTTTGATTCCTGGTCAGGACTCATGCCCAGGGTGCGGGTGTGATCTCCAGTTGGGGCATATATAGGAGGCAACTGATTGATGCTTTTCTCTCACATCAGTGTTTCTCTATCTCTCTATCATCTCTCTGTCTCTCTCTCTATGTCTCTCTATCTCTATCTCTATCTCTATCTCTATCTCTAATGCAAAGGTAAGTTCCCAGATGCTTAGGAGTTAAGCAGTACACTACAAAATAAACCATAAATCAAAGAAAACATAATGGAAATTAGGAAATATTTTGAACTGAATGACAATGAAAATATGACACCGAAGCTGTTAAAATGCAACTAAAACAATGCTTGAAAGAAAATTTTAACATAAAAAGCATATATTAGAAAAAGAAAAGTTGAAAAAAAATCAATGATTTGTTTTCATATCAAGCAGCTCTAAAACTGAACACTGGTAGGAAAATGGAGACTATAGTGTCCAAAGCATATGGAGTAGCTCTCAGGTTTCAGCTCTAGCTGAACTTCAGCTCTCTGTCAAATAATCAGTCACTAGCCCTCTTGAAGTTTCTTCGTTGTGTACTATTTGTCTTGAGAATAAAGTCAAAACTGCCCTAGAATAGCTAATGAGGCTCACTCTCTTCTACCTCCCACTCACCAATCTCTACCCATAGAATTCTGGGCTTACATTTATCATAATTCTTATCGCATTGAATTGATACCATTTTTTTTAAAATATATTTTTATTGATTAAGATATTACATATGTGTCCTGGTCCCCATGTTACCCTCTACACCCCCCCCCCCCCCGTTGTCCGTGTCCATTGGTTAGGCCTATATGCCTGCATGTAAGTCCTTTGGTTGATCTTTCCCCCTTGCCCCCACCCTCCCCTCCCCTCCCTCCAAAGCCCGACAGACCAATCAATGCCTCTCCGTCTCTGGATCAGTCCTTGTTCATCAGTTTATGTTGTTCATTATATTCCACAAATGAGTGAGATCCTGTGGTATTTATCCGCTCTCCAGTTCCATCCATGCTGTGGCAAATGGTAAGAGTTCCTTTTTCTTCTTCCTCTTCTTAAAGAATACCTTTCAGCATTTCATATAATGCTGGTTTGGTGGTGATGAACTCCTTTAGCTTTTTCTTATCCGTGAAGCTCTTTATCTGACCTTCTATTCTGAATGATAGCTTTGCTGGATAAAGTAATCTTGGTTGCAGGTTCTTGCTATTCATCACTTTGAATATTTCTTGCCACTCTCTTCTGGCCTGCATGGTTTCTGTTGAGAAATCAGCTGGCAGTCGTATGGGTATTCCCTTGTAGGTAACTGACTGTCTTTCTCTTGCTGCTTTTAAGATTCTCTCTTTGTCTTTTGCTCTTGGCATTTTAATTATGATGTGTCTTGGTGTGGTCCTCTTTGGATTCCTTTTGTTTGGGGTTCTCTGCGCTTCCTGGACTTGTAAGTCTATTTCTTTCACCAGGTAGGGGAAGTTTTCTGTCATTATTTCTTCAAATAGGTTTTCAATATCTTGCCCTCTCTCTTCTTCTGGTACCCCTATAATTCTGATGTTGGTACGCTTGAAGTTGTCCCAGAGGCTCCTTACACTATCTTCATATTTTTGGAATCTCTTTTCTTTTTTCTTTTTCAGTTGGGTATTTTTTGTTTCTTTGTATTTCAAATCTTTGACTTGATTCTTGGGATCCTCTTGTCTGCTGTTGGATCTCTGTAAATTATTCTTTATTTCAGTCAGTGTATGCTTAACTTCTAGTTGGTCCTTTTTCATGTCCTCCATGGTCTCACTATACTTATTGAGGGACTCATTAAATTTATCGGCGGTTTCCATAAAATTCTTGAAAAACCTTATAAACGTGGCCTTGAACTCTATATCCAGTCGTTTGCTTTCCTCCGTTTCTGCCATTTGTGACCTGTTTCTTTGTCTCCGCATTTTGGCTGCTTCCCTGTGTTGATAGAGTGGCTTTGTGTGCTAGGTGTCCTGTAGGGCCCAGTGGACACTCTTGGTGCACCCCCTTGTGGGCTTTGTGCACAGTCTTGTTGTAGCTATGCCTTGGTTGTTGTAGGATCACTGGGAGGAATTGACCTCCAGGCCAATTGGCAGTGAGAATCAGCTGGGTCTGCAGCGGGAGAACTTCTGTACTGGAGACACCCTTCTGGGGCAAGACTTGCTTCAGTGTGGCTTTGGTGCTCACTGAGACTGCACCCTGAGTGTGTCCCTTATGGATCTGAGGAGTTGTGATCTGGATGGTCCCCCTCTGACCACTGGGTACAGTGGCTCTTGGATCTAAGGATGTGCTAATTTAGCCTCTGCCTGAGGTTACACAGCAGGAACTACGAAGAGAACTGCAGATTCCCCTTCCTTTTTTTGGAGTTTGGAAGTGCCCTGATGATGCTCAGCTGTGTAGCAATGCAAGCTGCTGTGGGGCCTTGGGCCTTCTCTTGGAAGCTCTGGGTCTATCTGGCCCGGCTGCAGTTAGGTAATTACAGGTTGCAAATGGCCGGGGCATTCATATGCAAAAGCCTCTGCCGCAGCCTGGGCGGGGCGGGGTCTCAAGGAATCAAAGGGCGGAGGAAGCAGCTATGGCGGAGCCTCAGCCCTGCCCTAAGGAGTCGCGAGTCCCAGTGTCCCGGCAATGGCTGCAAGCACCTCTGAGGGAAAGCTGTCCTCAAGCTCGCCCGCTGCCAGACAGACCAGTTTCTCTCTGTATGCGTCCTGGGTCCCCAGAGACTTCCCAGAACCTGATTTCAGAGCCGTCGGGAGCTTGTGTCTCCCTCCGGATTCAAAAAGACAGCCGCGTCCTCAGGTGCCAGACCCTTTCCGCGCGCGCGAGCCCCCGTACCTCTGCACTCCACCTCCTCAGCTCCTCTGGCTCTCAGTGTGCTTTTCTTTCCTTCTAGCTGTAGAATTTACACTCCGCCAGCTCTCCTGTAGTTCTGGGTGATGTCCGGCTTGTGTTTTTGATGCATTTATCAATTGTTGTGGGAAGCAGCAATTTCCCGGTGTTTATCTATGCCGCCATCTTAGTTTCTCCGAATTGATACCATTTAATCCCTCTGTTAGATTGGAAGCTCCTTGAGAATAGGAGTTATGACTGTAATTGACCTTGGTATCCCCAGTTCTTGGCACAGATCCTGGTATATAATGATTAATAAATGTTTGTTGGATAAAAGAATGTATAAATGAGTGTTACGATGGGTAGAAGAACCAAGGAAGGTTTTGGCTAGAAGGAACCCTAGAGCAATGGTTCCCAGATGATGCACAGCCCTCCATTTCTTCTTGTATGAGTTTCCAGAATTGAATTCAGTTGCGAAATGTACATATTTGCTTCCTTCAGCGTTGTGAGGGTTAAAGGAGTTAATAAATGTGGAAAGCTTAGGATGGCTTTTGGTACATTGTAAGTGTTCTGATTACCTACTGCTGGGTAATAAACCATTTCAGAACACAGTAGCTTAAACGGCAATGGTAATTTATTTGCTATTATCGCTTTGGTAGGCTGAGCAGATCTGGCTTGGTGTCTCTAACGCCATTGTAGTGAGATAGCAGTGGGGACTGGGGTCCTCTTGAAGGTTTCTTCCTTCACGTGCCTGGAGCCTGGACTGGGAAGGCTCGTGTGACTGATTGTTGGAATAGCTGGGCTGATTGGGTGTCTGTCTGGATATGTGGTTGTTCCAGATGGTCAGACCAGCATGGCAGCCTCTGGGTAGTCAGATTTCATGCGTAGCAGCTAATGGCTAACCCAGGGGAAGCTGCATTTCTGTTTCTGACCTAGCCCAGTCATTTTCTACAGACATGTGTTGTCCTCTGGGGGCGAAAGTTGGTTCATGGGAAGTGTGAAAACCATTACTCTTTTTTTTAAAAAATATTTTTATTGACTTCAGAGAGGAAGGATAAGGGAGAGAGAGATAGAAACATCAATGATGAGAGACCATCATTGATCAGCTGCCTTCTGCACACCCCATACTTGGGATCGAGCCCACAACCCGGGAAACGTGCCCTGACCGGGAATTGATACATGATTTCCTGGCTCATAGGTGGATGTTCAACCACAGAGCCACTCTGGCCAGGCAAAAAATATTACTCTTTTTTATGTAAAAATGCATACAACATACATACATATATACATACAGTCTAAGAAATATATGTGTGGAATAAAATATTATGGACCTGATTAGTAAAAAAGGTCTAAAAGGCTTTTTCGGGAGGCAATAATGAATAGAAATGAAACAATGACCTGGTCTTATTAGTCCCATAGTATGATTTCAGCTCTACAATACTCTATCCGTTAAAGCAGTCACAAGCCTGCCCAGGTTCAAGACCCCATGGGAGGAATGTCAAAGGATTTGCTGCCATATTTAAATCTGACAGAGTAAATATTCTGTAGAATCCTGAAATTGTGGAGCTCTGTCAGTGCAAAGTTATGCTAAGCAGACCATGCAAAGCAGTGAGCAGAGGGAACTTGTTAAGAGGCAGAGTGAACTTGAACTTGTGACGGAGAAAGAGGTGTTGTATATGGGCCTCCATGAGAACTTTTGCCTCCTGTGTGTGGGAGAAGGTAAGGCTAGGGAGCTAGGACTCTCCTCTGCTAGCCCCATAGTCCAGAAGGGGCCCACGTGTAAGTGCACACAGTACACAGTAGGAGATCCATAAATGCTCTGAAATTGTGAATCTTTATTTTTCACCATAATTGGCCTCTTCCAGGTCCTCTCTTCTATCCCATTGACGCAGTTTGAAATGGGGAGTCTCGCTTCTTTCCTGTCTTCACGCTTCTTTCCTGCTGTCCCTTCTAGTCTCCAAGAAGATATTCTCTCCTCTTAAGGAGTGAGTCACAGGAGGGGAGAAATAATTTCCTTAAAGTGGTGGCTCAGAAGAGCACCGTCCACTGAAAGGTTATGCCTGCAAACGGGCTGCTGCTAGCCATGTCAGCCGGCCTTCGGATAATGTGGCTGGAACGCAGGCTTGCAGGTCCCAGAATTGTGCCTCTCTATTAGAGGCAAATTGTTCAAGAAAGTAAAGGATAACCTCCAGAAAGGAGGCTGAGCTCGCAGGGAAGGTGAGGAGCAGAGGAGTGATGAGCAGTGGCTGTACCGATGCTGCCTCCTGGTTGGAAGTGGGCAAAATGGTCATGAGTCGGAGGGTTTTTCTGAGCACGATTGAGGAGATGTATTGGGCCATCTCCTCTCTCGTTCTGTACGAGTCCACGATTGGCAGAGTGTGGTCCCCAGGGAGTTTTCAAAGGTAGAATGAGAACAGTTCTTATTTAGTTTTTCTTTTTAAGTTTGGACCTGGAATTCTCTGTTGTCCTTTCTCTCACCAGCTCCCAAAGCTGAAAACACAGAGTGACAGAGTGTATAACTGGTCAACCAAATATTTAGCTCTGCTCCTGTGGGGCTCCTCCACTCCAGCGATGTCAGGTTTGACCAAGTGATTTGCTTTGGCCAAGGCAAGTGAGTAGAAGTAATTTGTGTCGTGTCAAAGCCCAGGTTTTAAGGGCCAATGCCTGGTTAGCCATGTTCTGCCCAATGACTGGCAATGTCCCCGATAGAATGCTCCATCAACTTGGGTCTCAGAGTGAAGACAATATGGGGTAGAGCTGTAGTTGACCTGGGGTGGGGGACATGGAGCATAAATGAGAATGAAATCCTTATGGCTGTTAAGTCGTTGTGGTGTGGGAGATATTTGTTACTGCAGTAATCTTATCTTAGGCTGATTGATACAATTAAAGGAGTTTAGCAGATAACCAGATTTCACAAAGGAAGAAGGGGAAGTGGCTTAACTTTAAAAGAAAGGCTTTAGTCAACATTAATTTATTCAATGATTATTTTAGAGATAAGTGAATTATTATATAACAAATAAATATTTCCACTTTATACAGTGGTCTCTAGCCTGTCTTTTCTGTTTCTGTAAGTAAGTTGATTGGTAGTTGGTCTGGTCATTTTTTGAATGAATATATATCAGTGCCTCTTATCACCCAAGCATTGTGGTAGGTCCTGGGACCAGAGGTACACAGATCAGACAAGGTCCTGGTCTTCATGGAGCTTTCACTTTTGTTGGGTTAGGCAAACAAAAAACAAAATAAAAGGCCAAATTAGAATCATGATAATTTCAGAAACGGGTTAGTTTATAAGACCAGTAAAGCAGGGTGGAGCAATGGAGAGTAACTGTGTGGCCAGGGGAAGGGATGGGCTACTCTAGAGCATCTGATTCATCCTGTGGATGTTGCTCTTTCCACACTGGAAAGAAATTGAACTGATGTGTACAAATGACTTTTTTTCTCTTTAAAGGAGTCATTGTTTTATGTCAATCCCTTTAATCAAAGCAGGGGAGAATTTAAAGCTGAGAGCTATTTCATTTTACAAACGATTCACTTTGTGATGTAAACATCTTCTCATTTATCTGGAGTTCGGTCTGAATTTTCATCCATAAAAGGACTCCTTTCTCATGGTAAAGAGAGCACTTCCTGGATGACTCATGGAGGACTTGGTTTCTGAAGTAGGCAGAGAACATCCATGGCAGGGCAGTTTGATTTAGTTTGGTTCCAGAATGTGGGCCCCCCGTGTACCATGAAGCTCTGATGCAAGGGGTTCCATTTCCTGATAGTGGGGCTCCCCTGTGGATGTTCTGTCAGCCGCCTCTAGCAAC
This sequence comes from Myotis daubentonii, assembly GCF_963259705.1. NCBI lineage: Eukaryota > Metazoa > Chordata > Mammalia > Chiroptera > Vespertilionidae > Myotis > Myotis daubentonii. The sequence goes on along the minus strand of NC_081842.1, from coordinate 212,313,823 downwards.
GTCAGACGAACTCAGGGTACTAACGGTCACAGTCACAAAAACACGCCAACTGGCTTTTATGTTTTCAAATTCAGCAAAGCCAACGAGACCAGAAAAGTAGAGAATTGTTCACATTTGTCAAAAGTTGACTCATGTCATTTGCAACAATTCTATTCTTCAGTCAGAATTATGAAATGTCAAAGGTAAGAGATGTGAAGTGCATAATTTTACAACTGTGGAAACTGAGGCCAGTATTCATGCACCCTGGATGAGCAAACAAGCATAGCAGTAGAATTTCCATTAGGAGAACTCTTTAAAAATAACTGCGTATATCCATCTGTCACTCTGGAAAGGGGCTCAGAGATTTGAACTCCATGGTTATCCCATATCAGGTTGAGAAGATAAACTGTCCATGCTCAAGCCTAATTAAGCCACCTGCCAGCCAAGTGACGTTGAGCTGGCAAAGTGATACTTAAAATCACTTAGCCTGTCCATACCTGTGTTCGTTCTTTATTGCTGCATGAAATATCACCACAACGTCAACAGCACTCACATTTCTCATTCACGGTTTCTGTGGTGCAGGAATCCAGGCACTGCTCAGCTGGTCTCTCCGCTCAGGGTCTCTCACAGGCTGCAAGGAGAGGTTGCCGGGGCTGGGGTCTCATCTGAGGCTCGTCCGGGGAAGGACCTGCTTTCAAGCTCACTTGGTTGCTGGCAGGATATCAGAATGAGGGCATCAGCTCTTTGCTGTCAGTCAGGTGGAGGTTGGCGCCAGGTCCTGTGATGTAGGTTTCTGTATGATGGTTTACCTCATCAAAGCCAGCAGAACAGGGTCAATAGAGTCTCCTAGCAAGATGGAAGTTCTAATCTTAAGCGATAGACCATGGAAGTGACATCTCATCACCTGTGTTGTATTCTGTTGATTAGAGCAAGTCACAGGTCTTGTCCAAACTCGGGGATGCAGGGCGTGAACACCAGGAGTTGGGGATGGTTAGGAGCCATCTTTGCATCAGTCTGCCACAACGCCTTAGTGTTCTCATCTATAAAGTGGGATTGTCCCTAGTACCTTCCGCAGGGGTGGCTGCATGGTGTAAAGGAGATAATGCATGGGAAGCACTCAGCACAACCCCTAGGACATAGTTTGTGCTCCCAAAATAATCAACTGCTATTTTTATTCTAATTCTGCAGACATATGGCTGCAGGGAAGGATTCTTTATTTTGATAAACAAATTCACTGCAGATGGAAAGCTTCCTCTGGTGCATTTAAATATAATGCCATTTGCAAGCAGACAGGTGCACTCACCTGGGCAGAAAGGAAAGAGAAAACCACATGTACATACATGTATATAGATGAGTGATGACCTTATTGCTTCAGAGTTTTTTTTCTCTGCCACAAACTGAGGCTGGCCCATAACCACCAGGTAGCATTGCAAAGAAGGGATGGTATGCATGTCTGACACTAGATATGAAGGGTTAGTGCCCCCAGCATCGGATGGGGTCTCCGTTCACTTTCTGCAGATATATAGTCACGGTTCTGTCACATTACTTTCCAAATCAGCAGCAGTGTGGAGATGATGGAGTTTAATCCTGGCTCATCTGTGTGCAAGTACAGATACCTGGCTGTTAGCTATGGGCGAACATCCCAGCTGCCATGTTTTACTAGCTGTTGCAGATCAGCAGGCTTACCAGAGACCCTGCAATCATGATTTTAATCAGAAGCCATCAGGAGGTAAAGGAAAGGCGTTGGGCCAGGAGCCAGGCATCGTGGGTTTGAATCCCGACTCCACCGACAGTGATCCCTGTGCCTTCGGTCCACTCCCTTCATCTGGCCCTTGGCTGCCTGAGCTGAAATATAAGAGGTTTATCTTGTTTTGTCTCCATCAGTTGTCCTTCTGGTACATCTCTCTGATTTTAAATTTAACTGGCACGTTAGACTTCTAGTTCTGCCAGAGGAAACTGGAGATGTGCCTGCGCCTTTTTCTGTGAAAAGGTCAAGGCACGCTGCTCCCGACCTCTGTGTTTTATTTAATGTGCCTTTAGTAACCCGAAATTTTGGTCACTCAAGCGCCTCCCGTGCCTAAATGCTCCTGAGGATAAGAATAACGTCCCGCGAATTCTCCCTCGGGGTGAGCAGTTTCCCATGCATTAGTGCCCTTCGCTTCCACACGGCTTCTCGCCACCTCCCCTGATACTCTAGTAAGCAGTATGCGTTCACAGAACGCTACCATTTCTGTGAGAAGGAGACTGGGCGGATATATCAAGCCTGCTAACGCTGTTATGTAAAAAGGGGACTTCCCAGGACTTCGGGAAGGGTTCAGTTATTCATTCAAGTGTCAAACAAGAATGTAGTAAGTAACTAACGTGTGTCAAACCAGAGTGCAGGGCCCCAGCTCTGAAAAAGGGGGGGTGTCAGTCTTAGGGAGCCTTAAGTTTAGTGGGATAGGCAGGGAAAGTGAAAATTACTTGTACATACATGTATATAGATATATGTAGATATAACCAGATGAGTGATGGCATTATCGCTTCAGAGTTTTTCTCTTTTTTAAAAAAGGTATCTTTATTGATTTCAGAGAGGAAGGGAGAAGGAGAGAGAGAGAGAAACATCAATGATGAGAGAATCATTGATCAGCTGCCTCTTGCATGCCCCCTACTGGGGATCGAGCCCACAACCTGGGCACGTGCCCTTGACCGGAATCGAACCCGGGACCCTTCAGTCTGCAGGCTGACATTCTATCCACTGAGCCAAACCAGCTAGGGCAGAGTTTTTCTCTCTCTAGATTGAGGATGATGTTGCTGAGGATGACGATGAGAGCAGAGGTGCTGATGTAGCCAGACCCTAGTCTAAGTGCCTTACAAACTTTACCTCATTTAACTTTAACGCCCCTTTCAGGCAGGTGCTATTTTAACCCCTGAAAGCACTTACTGAACTCCTATGCACAGCATGTGCTAAGAGTATTGTAGGCATTACATAACTTCCACGAAGAAATTTGGGGCAGAGAGAGTTCACGTTACTTGCTCAGGTTACACCGCCCATTAGGAGCCCAGTGTAGGCAGCCTGCCCTTGATTACTCTCCACACCCGATGATGCTTTTCAGTGGGCATTGCTGTCCACTCACCATGGGCTGAGGTGGGGTATCATGCTGGTCTTCTGTCCTAGAGGACTTCACATGCACAGTGCACAAGTCCAGCAGGAGAGGGGCACAGAAGGCCGTGGAGTCACTGAGCGGGAGCCCGCTCTGCACACCCATAGAGGAGGGTGTATGTGCATTAATATTGGTGCTCACATGTACACCCATGGTGGGTGAACAGTCTCCTTAATGCCAGAAGCATTCCTTACCCACTATTTACTTTTGACCCAATACGTAACTCAAGGCCATTGCAGGCAAATCTCAGGGAGTCAAGAAACAGCTGCTGAACACTTTGTTGGTGATACCATGTCAGTGTTGCCTATATTCCCTAACTAATAATTTCTAAAAAACCAACTGCGGTGCTAGTTATAGTTCTTCCTGATGCACATAAAAATAAACTCATACCAATTCAAGTAAAAGCCATCCATGCTCTACGTTAAATCACCCCATGGCTCGTCATTGAGGCACCGCCTGCTGCACTTTGGACTTAGTTTTGTTGTGTTGCAAATGAGGGATCATCTTCTGGACTTTTAATTTTTCCAGAAACAAGGGCTGGTGCCAACATAGAATATAAAAATGCTGAAATTCTAGCGCAGCACTTAGAACCAATTTAATTTATGGTCAGAGATCTGTTTTAGGTAAAGGCTCTCAGGGATGAAGGAATCCGGCATGAGGGGGGTATCTGGCATGGGGGGCATCCAGCATAGGGGGCATCTAAGCATAGGGGGCATCTGGCTTGGGGGGGGGCGTTTGGTTTGGGGGCATCCAGCATGGCGGGCATCTCTTGGTTGCTCAGCTGTAATTCCCAAGTCTTACCACCCTTCGTGGTCAACAGCAGCCTCTCTGCAGTCTGCCCTGCACCTCAGCTTGAGGCTGGCACTTCGGGCTCTGTTCTGCCTGTTATGAGCAGGGCTGAGAATCATACATCATTGTCAGAGAGTATTTGTGAGGTGTGCTCACGATGTTTTGAAAAGTGTGCTTTGATGCCAGCTGCCAGGCATGTATTCAGGGTGGACCGCAGAGGTGTCAAAGGCCATCATCGTCTGAGAAACATCCGAGAAAGCCTGACAGCCTTTTGGGAAAGACCCTGTTCCCAAGGTGAGCGGAAACGCCATGTGGCGGAGGAAGAACATCGCTGTTTAAGTGACCATTCTTCATTCTTCACACGGGCCGAACCGGGCGATTCCCACCGCCATCAGCCACGCTTCCCCTTTTCCTCCAAACTCACCTCCTTTCCCAGGCTTCTACCTTCCTCCTTAGGTTTTTCCTGCCCCCCTCCTCCCCCACTGACTGCCGCCCTGTAGTTCTACCTCCCTCTTTGTCATTGGAACCCCAGCCCAAGAGGCAAGAAGATTTGTTTCGCTCTGTTGGGAGGATGTGACGTGTGCTTTACCACACACGAGTGTTGGTTGGAAAGTTAAAATTCCTACCCATGTTTAGAGGACCCTACAGGGCCTGGCTCCTGCCCTCCCTCTGCTTTATCTTGATTCTCCCCCTTGCCCATCATGCTCTAGTCCAGTGATGGCGAACCTTTTGAGCTCGGCGTGTCAGCGTTTTGAAAAACCCTAACTTAACTCTGGTGCCGTGTCACATATAGAAATTTTTTGATCTTTGCAACCATAGTAAAACAAAGACTTATATTTTTGATATTTATATATTTAAATGCCATTTAACAAAGAAAAATCAACCAAAGAAATGAGTTCGCGTGTCACCTCTGACACGCGTGTCATAGGTTCGCCATCACTGCTACCTGGTCTTCCTCACAGCCTTCCTGGTGCCTCGTTCACGCCTTTGCAATGGTTGCCTTTGCTTAGGGTTCTTCCCCCAGGTCTTCACCTGGCCACCTCCTTTGCATCATTCTGGTCTTACCTTTAATGAGAAACTTCCTGACCCTTTGTCTAAGATGAATTCTCTTGCATCTCCCTTTTCCATCAACCTTATTTTCTTCACGGTACTTCTTATTTATCTTAAAGTATCCTTTAAATCAACCAAAGGACTTATATGCAAGCATATAGGCCTAACCAATGGACACAGACAACGGGGGTGGGGGTGGGGGTGGTGAGGGCATGAGTGGGGATAAGGACACATATGTAATAACTTAATCAATAAAGAAATTAAAAAATAAATAAAATAAAGAAATTGTCTTATGTGTTTATTATTTGTCTTGCCCATTAGCGTGCTTCTTGAAGACACTCTTTTTGTGTTGCCATATATCTCTCCAGTGTCTAGAATAGAACCTGGCCCGGATCAGTGTGTGAATATTTTTAGATGGAATTAATTAATTAATGAGAGCAGAAAATAAATGTTGGTTAAATTTTACAGAACTGAATCAGTCGCAGTGTTAATAGAACAGGCTGTAGACTTCGGTGGGCTATTTGGTGACAAGGTGGGCTAGCCTTGGAAGTTGACTAGCTGAGTCAGGAGAGGTCTACATTAGGCCAGGTGTGTATGTTTAGTAAAACGTGTCTAGCCAGAGGCATGCTTGTTTTTCTGATGTTTTGGAAATCTGTGGATTTAGCTGATTTGAGCACCTCTGAAATTTTTATTACCTTGTCTTCCATTCGGGTTCTTGGGAGAAGAAAGTTAACTATAGAAAAAATGATAATAAAAGCTACTTATTGAACACCTAGAGTGCACACAGAGTGTGCTAAGTGCATTCTAGATAGTAGCTAATTTAATGAGGACATTTTATGGGTTGAATTGTGCCCCCACTCAGAGTTCATATGTTAAAGACCTACCCCCAAGTACTTCAGAATTATTTGGAAATAGGGTAGTTGCAGATGTAATTAAGACAAAGTCATTAGGGTGGCCCTAATCCAACATGACTGGTGCCTTTACAAAGAGGGGACATTTTGGTACAGAGACACACAGGGAAAAGACACAGGAAGATGATGACCATCTATAAACCAAGGACAGATCCTCCCCCCACAGCCTGAGCAGGAACCAGCCTGCCAACACCTCGGTTTGGGACTTCCAGCCTCCAGAACTGGACGCCTCCCTGGTGGATGCTCTCAATGCTGGATGTCCCTCTGAGGAGCTTATGGATGGGGTGGGGGTTATGAGCCCAATGTAGAGCCAGACGGCCAGGTTGGAATCCCTGTTCTGCCATGAGCTCTGTGGCCTTGGGGAAGTAATTAACCACTCAGAGCCTCAGTATTTCACTTCTAAAATAATGAATAGTAATAGAACTCGCCCCACGGCATAGTTGCAGGATGAAATGAGTGAATGTTTGTAGAGCTCATCGATGTTCACTGGCACCGGAGTAGGGAGGCTGGTAGGCATTCTCATCAATATGTTGGAACCACACCTGTCTCCTGCTGCAGGAATTCTCCTGGGGATGGGTCCACCCTCTCGGGCTATTTGGGGAGGTTGCTTGCATCTCACAGTGATGGAGGGAGGCTGCTGACATTTGGTGAGCGGGGAAAATGCTTGCTGTCCTGCCACTCACAGGAGAGAAGTCTTCCATCGCTCACACATCTGGTGAACTGTCTGATGCCAGATGTTCACATAGATAAAAAACATGTTCATAGACCTGGCTGTACCTTTTTGGTTCAATTTATACTGAGTGTTCAAGGAATGCAACTCATGTACATGGAGGAAATACCCTTATTTGGAATTTTATTAGGCACTATTCCCCATTTGAAAATATTTATCAAAGGAAGAATAGTATTTTGTAACTCATGAAAATGATGTGAAATTCCAATATCAGCGTCCATAAATAGCCTTATTGGAAGGACCAGATGCAGCATCTAAATAAAAATGATGTCTTGCCCGGCCGGAGTGGCTCAGTGGTTGATCATCAACCTATGAACCAGGAAGTCAAGGTTCAATTCCCAGTCAGGGCACATTCCCGTGTTGTGGGCTCGATCCCCAGTGTGGGGTGTGTAGGAGGCAGCTGATTGATGATTCTCTCTCATCATTGATGTTTGTGTCTCTCTCTCCTTCTCCCTTCCTCTCTTTGAAATCAGTAAAAACATATTTTTAAAATGATGTCTTGCAGAAAAGTCTGAGAGGGTGAGCGGGTGGAGCCTGTGTAAAATAACGAGCTCCCATACAAGCTCACATGGTAACATTGTCACTCGGATGCTGCCCGCTCTGGTTGGCACTGGAGCCAAGGCCGAAATGCATTTTTGGCTGAAAGAAAATGTAGCCTCAGTGCTGCTAATATTCGGGCAAGTTACCAAGTGATAAGACTGAAGTAATTTATTATAATTCCACGATGAGATCTCTTTCCTTGGCTGGAGAAAGGTTTTTATTGCCGCTCGCCTTGCAATTTCACTCTTGTTAATATTGATTTTGCTATAATCTCTTCCCCTTCTTTACACTTCTCAAGTTATTTCTTGATTTGGACAAAATTCACATTTTAGCACAGTTGGAGATATAAAAACTAATCTTGAGAAAACGTATTATGATAATTCCATGTTCCCACTGCTGGCCGACATGTGGGTGCCCATAGAGAAAAATGCATTTTTCGGTCGCTAGACTTTTCTCTCCGCTTAGTCTTCTTTTGGCTAAAAAGAAATGGAGGGGCCAGAGTGGGCAGGAATGCCCCACGGGGCGGGGGGTGGGGGGGTGGGTGGGGGTGGTCAGTCTGTCAGGGAAAAGCTGTGCAAAGCCCCCTGGGAAGGAGACCTGCCTTCCCTCAACAGAGCTAGACATTGCTGCAAAATTCTTGCGCCGTTTCCTATTGTCCTAAATTATTTATGGAGGCCATGCAGGTAACCTTTGTGATTTCAGTAATCCTGGCAGGTGGGTGGGATTCATGGTGGGATGTTACCGAGGAGGGACATTAGTTGAGATCCTGAACCCAAGCTCCCCAGCTGCTCCGTGACAGATTCCTCTGCTCCATGATCTTTCACGTTCTGGGACGCAGGGCCTCCCCAGGCACCTCCATGTGACCAGAAACCCTGGACCTCAGAGGCCTGGCACGAGAGGGCCATGCACTCAAAGCGGAAAGTTCTGGGTCTCTTTAAGAGCTGGCTAGTTCTCAGCCTGGTTGCTAGGCTAGCTGTGTTTCCAGGCAAGCTAATTAGAGCATATCTCAGTTCCGATATCACTGGGTGGGGTGTTCATTTCTCTCTTTTCCCCATTCGGGAAGCATCGCCAGAGCCTGGTGTTAAATAAAAAGGGCCGTGCGGGCTCCGAGATGAACTGTGGCTGTATTTATTGAACACTTTGTGCACCTTTCACTAGTATGTTGTGCAGGGAAAGATGCAAGGGCGTCTCCCTGTGTGTGCGAGAGCCAGTGCTTGCTCATGTGAGCACAGGACCCCGTTGCTCACCAAGCATCTTCCTAAACATGACCCCAGGTAAGCCCCCTCAGGTTAAATATTACATCCACGTCATAGGCAGGAAACTGAGGACCAGCCGACTGAGGTTCCCTAACATCGACTCCTGAGGGGTAAATCTTCGGGGCACATTTATGAGGTTTTCCAAATTTCCTCTTTCAGGCTTCCATCAGCAGTTCCCCAAACACATTTTTTCGTGGTTTTTGCTTCCTCCAGCTCCTAGTCCTTATGTTAATGGCCTGTATGTCTCACTGGCCGCTCCCGGTTGCCATGTCACTGAGCGTGTGTATTTTATAGACATTACAGAACCGAGTCTCCTTGAAGATCTAGGAAGAAAAGAGGCTGGGGTTTCCCCTGATGTCACTCTTACTGCTTTAAAAAAAGTAAGTGCAGTGATTTTTGCGTGTGCATTTGGGATTTTTTTTCTGGGTGAATTTTGGGGCAGTTCACAGGAATAAGAATGCTTTTGCTGCTTTGGCAGAGTTTTGGAACTTGCTTATCTTGATCAAGCTTGTCTCTTACAGTGCCTTTAAAAAATGTCTTTTCGAGATGAGTTGGCAGCAAATCTGGTCTATTTCCTGTCGGTCTGGCGGAAGGCAAGTAGAGTGGGCATCTTCCCTTCTTGTCTCGGTAGTAGGTGTATGTTTGCAAAAATAGGCCACATGTCTTCCAGTTTCTCTCAAGGATGTTTGGCCAATTTGAGGCAGAGGCTGCGTTCTCTTTTCCCCTGTTTCCCATCCTCTATTGCAAATGCCGTCCTTCACACACTTCCCCCTGCTTTTTATGTCCTTACTCCTTAGTTTCATCCTTATTTCTCTACAAAAGGCTCCAGTAGCCTCCATTGTGCGTCTATAAACATTTACTGTCTGATTGAAGCCTGGATTCAGAAAGTAACTTGTGCCAATTTGCAGTGCCAATATGGACATTGATTTTCCCCTCTTAGGAAGGTGGGGACCTACATTAATTGAGTACTTACTATATTCTGGTTCCTTGCATTTGTTCTTGCCCTAGAACTGTGTGTTCTCTGAGCTTATTTTAAAAAATATATATTTTTATTGATTTCAGAGAGGAAGGGAGAGGGAGAGAGAGATAGAAACATCAGTGATGAGAGAGTATCATGGTTCGGCTGCCTCCTGCACTCCCCACACTGGGGATTGAGCCTACAACCCAGGCATGTGCCCTGACCGGGAATTGAACTGTGTCCTCCTGGTTTATATTTCAGTGCTCAACCACTGAGCCATACTGGCCAGGCTTGGGGAGAAAATGCCTTCTCCTAGTCACTTTACCAAGTTCATGGTAAACTAAGATTTAACTCTGACCAAAGAGTATATTTCATTAAACCCCGACCCTCACCATGCTCCAGAGGCTCTCTGTTGGTTTAATTACAGTTCCTGCCCTCTTGACTAAAACCCTCCATTGTGTCCTCCTCCCACACCCCTCCCCCGCCCACACCTAATCTGAAAAGTGGCAATACAGGCTGTGTGGAATCTTTCCAGCGTGGGAAGAGACTGTTGGTGTTCTGTTCCCACTTGTCAAGCGTAAACGAAGTGTGATTTATCTTCACCCAGAGCTGTCATGTCTGGGTACATGGGTGCCAAGCACCCTCGCCAAGACTCCACGGAAGCCACATGTTGTGCTAAGCTCTGGACACCTGAATGCTGGTCGGTAGCCAGGATAGTGATCACAGTAATGATGACTGGTGTTTATTGAGCTTGCCCAGGCACTGACAAATGCTTTCTGTGAATTAACTCATTAGGTTCTGGCCACATCCCTGTGACTACATTAGCACCCCATTTGGCAGATGAGGAAACAGGCACAGAGGAGTTAAGTTAGCGCTGGCTCACATGTAGTTCTATGCTTATCTCTCTGTCTCTTCCTCTAGAATGTGAGCTCCCTGAGGGCAGGTGTTTGTTTTTGGTTTGCTCGCTGTTGTAGAAAGATGCTTGGCACATAGTAGGTGGTCCACAAACAGTGTGGAAGGGACGAAGTCACGTAGACTAGAGACGGGAGAGAAGCCACTCGGGCTGAGTTGGAGTGTTCTCCAGAGCCTCCATGTTTTTATTTGTTCACCGGCCAGTTAGCTCAACTGACCTGTTGTCCAGGGGCATCCGGAGGAGGCGAGATAGATGCTTCCCTGTAGCTGCCTCGAGCTGTGACTTTTCAGGCGCTGGCCAGGGCCAGGTACACTGCCTGGGACTCAGTAGGCACAGACTGTCTGCAGGAATGAACAAATAAGTAATTCCCATGGCAGGAAACTCAGCACGTGGGAATTTACCAGGATGAGTCTGGGGTGGAGAGGCTGAGACTAGATGACTGCTTCCTAGGGGAACGTGGTCCTTTACGGCCCATGGTGCCAGCTCTCCAAGGAACCTCTGTCCACATAGGCATGCCACTCAGTTTTGGTTAATTTCATGCAAGTTACTGTGTGAAGTAGAAAGGAGATTTACAATTGAGACAGGGAAAATGAGACTATAGAGGAAGAAGCCATTCCCCTTTGCAAAAATAAAACAAATGAAAAAAAACAAAACAATAAAAAAACCGTTTTCTTGGAGTCTTTCCTGTCTTGTCTGTCTCCGCCCCCACCTCCTCCCTTTATCAAACCTGAGTCAAGTTGTCACACTCTCTGATACACATTTTCCCAGCAGACATTTCCATCTCTTTTCCCTCCAGTCATTTAGATCTTGTGTATTTCTTACCTGCCAGTTGGTTTTGACTGATTAGCAAACATTCAAAAACAAACACCAATAAAAATTTTCCAAATAAAATAAGTGAGGTTTTAAAAAGCCTATATTGACATTTATGTTTGCAAGACTTTTTAAACAGGAAGCTCGGATGTGTTTCCATTCTATATGTCATTGGGAGGGGCTCATCACATCACATGGATGAATGCCTGGTAGGAGGATATGCCCCAAGGATTAATGAGAAGACTCATCTAAACCGATAAGTCCCATTGTGATCACTTTACCCAGGTTAGTCTCATAGGAAGAACATTTCACTTGGGGCCACACGTCTCTGGCTTCCCCTTCTCCATTCCTACACACACACACACACACACACACACACACACACACACACGTGCACGCCCACAACATCTCATTCCAAGACAGATGTGCGTAAAGCGTGCCCATGAGATGCTGACCCCACAGTAGAGGCGAGAGGAGGGATTCTGCTTTGGTGCAGCGGGACAGACTCCTCTGGTTGATGATTCAGAAAATAAACAAGAATGTCGGATGTGTCTGAGCTAGCTCGGCTCCTGGCCTTCCTTCCCAGATTTTACGGCGCCCATTTGCAGTGTGAAGTCTGTTTTGATAGCTTACGGCCCACCACATTGTGGGTGAATTGCTGTCATGGTAAGATCTTTGCTTCTAGGCAAACTTTACTGACAAAGGGAATAAAGACGACAAACAGGTTATTAATCTCCAAGTGTAAACCCGATGATCGTAGCCCTTCTGGGTGTTATAACAGCACCAATAATAACAGCAATAATTTGTGAGTCTTGATAATTTGTGCATATGTGGCACTTTAACTTTCAAAAGCTCTTTCTTATTTATGTATAGAATTAATTAGTAATTAAAGGCCAATAGAAACTGAATTCTTACTTGCATACTTACTGTTTAGAAATGATTTGTTTTATTTAATATGATGGTAAGTCTATATTAGACGCTTGAAAAATACCATACACGCCCCCCTTCCCCCAATCTTAATATATAAAAAGCCCGTGTCCCTAACGACCGGAACCAAATGACCATAACGACCAAAGGACCAGTGGCTGTGAGGTGGATTGACCACTTCTCGGTCCCTCCCCGCCAACCCTACCCCCTGTGAGCAGGGGCGGGGCGGGACTGGCGGCTGGCCTCTTGGTCCCTCCCTCCTGCCCACAGACTAGGATGGATCAGCAATGGTGAAGGGGGGGGGGGAATCAGGGTGGGTGGCAGGCTGTTGGGATCACCAGCTCATCCCTGGTTGCTCGGCTGCGGGAAAACGGGTGCTGGCACTTCACCTCCATGCAAGTGCGCCAGGCCGGCCGCTGATGGAACTCGCTGCCCGCTTGGGGCCCGCTCCTGCCAGGATGGGTAGGTCACGGGCGTGCCCCGCAGCCTCTGTCAGCGTCTCAAGCCCCAGCAGCAGCGTGAGCAGCCGGAACAGGCAGCATGTTCATCAGTGGCTGGCCCAGTGCACGTGCATGGAGGTGAAGTCTCCAGCGCCCGCTTTCCCACAGGCCTGAGCCCTGGAGCAGCCAGGGATGAGCTGATGGTCCCAATGGCCTGACAGCCTGGAGGGGAAGGCGGCGTTTGGCCTGGGGATTGGTGAACGGGCAGAAGACCCTGATCGCAGGAGGCGAGGCCTAGGGACCCTACCTGCACGATTTAATCGTGCGCTGGGCCTCTAGTAGTTTATAAACTGCCATGTTCCCCATGTGTTGGTGTGATTGGAACCACCCATCCTGATAATGGCCGGCTGCTGCTTCAATGTTAGATTGCGCGTCTCCACGTGTCTGTTTTGGCCAAAAGAGCAAGGTATATCAGCAAAAGAAAATCCCAGTTAGAACGAACAGTTCTCATCTTCTCTGATCCGAACCCACTGCTCATGTCACAGGCTGGCTCCATGGCCAAGTGGACAGAGCTGTCAAGCCCATTGCCCCGCTCTAGCTGGTTTGGCTCAGTGATAGAGCGTCAGCCCCCAGACCGAAGGGTCCCAGGTTTGATTCCGGTCAAGGGCACGTACCTCATTTGCAGGCTCCTCCCTGGCCCGGGCTCTGGTCAGAGTTCGTGCAATAGGCAACCAGCCAATGTGTTTCTTTTACATCGACATTTCTCTCCGTCTTCCCCTCTCTTTTCCACTCTCCCTAAAAATCAATGGAAAATTATCTTCTGCTTGAGGATTGAAACACACACACACACACACACACACACAAAATCTATTGCCCTGTAATGCCAATTGCTCCTAAATCCTTAAATGACAGTGTGAGGACTTGGTGGTGTGGCTGCCCTTGCTGATTTGACTGTAGCTCAGAGTTTTGATTGGAAAGCATATAGCCACTGGCTAGAGTAGCATGACTACATCTCACAATGTTTTGGGGTCCTCTAGAAGCATCCCAGTGGACTGACGTGTACGATTCAGGGGTCTATTAATTGTAAGTGTAACTCAAACTGGTTCAAGCAGTAAAAGGGAAGTTGTTTGCTCCTGTAAGTAGAAGTCTCTGATGAGACTGAGCAGGTTTGGGGGACTCACAGCATCAGCCCTCCATACTCTGTGCTGGCTTCACCCCTGCAGGTTCTTCAGAGCGATGACCCTCAGAGGCATCCTCAGAGCCAGCCACCCCAGCAGAAGAGGGCTTCCAACAAAACCCAGATCGAAGGCTAATCTGCTTGGATTATGGGTCCATGTCTGAACAATCACTGAGCCCATGAGGACAGACTATCCTGATCGGCCAGGTTTGGGTCACATGCTCATTTCTGAGCTCTAGAGAGGGAGGCGTCAGGCTCTCCTGGGCCAAATCCACTTAGACCTAGGTGTTCCTCAAGAGAGAAACTAAGGAGTCGGGGAGGGTCCTCCCAGGGAAGTAGGAATGGTTGCTGAGCTGAGAACAACAGATGATATCTCTGTGGAGTCACTGGACTTCTTGGGTCTGACAGTGTTTCACACAGTCTATGACTTCTGTCTCTGAGACATCCATCATGTCCAAATAGTTATTGAACATCTGCTATTGAGATGAGCGTTGGGATAGGCTCATCCTATATAATAAGAGCCTAATATGCTAAGTGTCCGGTCATCTGGTCGTCTGCTCAACTAATCAAAGCGTAATATGTTAATGATATGCTAAGTGGCTCAACTGCTCACTATGATGTGTACTGACCACCAGGGGGAAGTCAACGGGTTGACCAGTCGCTATGATGTGCAATGACCACCAGAGGGCAGATGCTCTGACCAGTAGGTTAGCTTGCTGCTCAGGTCTGGCTGATTAGGACTGAGCTAGATGGGCCAGACATGCCTTGGTGCCCTCCCGCGATCCCTCCCTGGCTGGCCAACCTCCTGTGTCCCTCCCTGGCCCTGAGTGTGCATTGGTGGGGTCCCTTGGCCTGGCATGCGCCCTCTCGCAATCCGGGACCCCTCGGGGGATGTCAGAGACCTGGTTTCGGCCCGATCCCACTCAACTCAGGAGCTGCCCCTTGGTGGTCAGTGCACTCCCACAGGGGGAGTGCTACTCAGCCAGAAGCCGGGCTCACGGCTGGCGAGCACAGTGGCGGTGGCAGGAGCCTCTCGCGCCTCCACAGAAATCGGACATCCCCCAAGGGCTCCTGGACTGTGAGAGGGTGCAGGCCGGGCTGAGGGACCCCCGCCTGACTGTACAAATTTCGTGCACCAGGCCTCTAGTAGGTGAATAAAGGCATAGGCTTCTCCTGCCCAGAGTTCACAGTCTGTTGGGACACACACACTCACACGCACACTCCGCTTCAATACTGGTGATGAGCTCTGTGATCATGCTGTGTACCAAGGCCTGTTGGGAACACAAACCAGGAAACCACCGTTCTTCTTAAGAAAGTAAGGGAAGGCTTCTTGGAAGCAGGGACATTTGAACCAGGCCACAAGGCTGAGCACAGCACGTTTGGGGAGGGTGAGGATATTTGTGGCTACTCCCCTCCTGACTGTCCCACCTTTATTAATCATATCTGCCTAGCTTATCCCTAAGTTTCTATACATATACCTCAGCCAAGATTCCCCTTCCTCTGCTGTGGCCACACAGCTTCATCCACCAGGACCTCCACCAGCCAATGGGTGATGCCAAGAGCGTGTCCATCGCCCAGAATGTGAGATCTCTCCTTCAGAGTTCTTCACCTGAGTGGACCACTGGAAAGGTAGGTGAGCATGGTCGCCACTCCGAGTGATCATAGTTGTGCCAGGTTGCCCTACTCTTGACTTGCAGATAGTGATTGTCCAGAATTTTCTAGCACAACTCTTTTTCTGCTGCCATGAGATCTTGTTTTCAGATGATTCTAATAGGGTCGGGGTAAGGGCAAGGAGCCTTGTGTCCCACAGCTGCCAGCACCCATCCCTTGCTCTTCGGGACACTCGTCAGCCGGGGCAGGAACTCCTTGAAATGCCCAGTCTCTGTCTCACCACCCTCTTCCCCTCAACCCGGACACCTAGGAGGGGGCCCATTTCCACTGTTGGGCAGGCTGAACGGAGAGTATCATTTCTCCATAAAAAGGTTGAGGGATCCAGCCGTGTAGCATCATTCTTGCTGTAAAGCTAAATGTGTCCCAGTGACCAGCGAACTGTGTTGTGTAATTAAGTAAAGGAGTGTGGATGCAGCGGCTAGTGTACAGTGAAGGTCCAGTTTATTTGCGAGGACAGTTCCAGGAAGGAGCCACCTTGGTGTCCGTTCTTAGATTTTAGTTTTTTTTTTCTTTTTTCTATGTCCCTGATTCTATTATAATCAACAGTTCATTCTGTTCATCAGATTATTCATTCACTTGATTCTTAGATTCACTTGTTGATAGATGCATATTTGTTGTTCATAATTTGTATCTGTACCTTTTTCTTCTTCTTCCTCTTCTTAAAGGCACCTTTGAGCATTTCATATAATACTGGTTTGGTGGTGATGAAATCCTTTAGCTCTTCCTTATCTATGAAGCTCTTTATCTGACCTTCAATTCTGAATGATAGCTTTGCTGGATAAAGTAATCTTGGTTATAGGTTCTTGGCATTCATCACTTTGAATATTTCTTGCCACTCCCTTCTGGCCTGCAAAGTTTCTGTTGAGAAATCAGCTGATAATCTTATGGGTACTCCCTTATAGGTAGGTAACTTTTTCTCTTGCTGCTTTTAAGATTCTCTCTTTGTCTTTTGCTCTTGGAATTTTAATTATGATGTGTCTTGGTGTGGTCCTCTTTCGATTCCTTTTGTTTGGGGTTCTCTGCGCTTCCTGGAGTTGTAAGTCTATTTCTTTCACCAGGTAGGGGAAGTTTTCTGTCAGTATTTCTTCAAATAGGTTTTCAATATCTTGCTCTCTCTCATCTTCTGGCACCCCTATAATTCTGATGATGGTAGGCTTGAAGCTGTCCCAGAGGCTCCTTACACTACCTTCGTATTTTCGGATTCTTTTTTCATTTTGCTTTTCCAGTTGGGTGTTTTTTGCTTCTTCGCATTTCAGATCTTTGACTTGATTCTTGTGCTCCTCTGGTCTGCTGTTGGGAGTCTGTATAATATTCTTTATTTCAGTCAGTGTATGCTTAGTTTCTAGTTGGTTCTTTATCATAACATCGAGGGTTTCATTAGATTTCTTGTAGATCTCATTAAGTTTATCGGCGGCTTCTAGACAGTTCTTGAGAGCCCTTAAAAGTGTGGTTCTGAACTCTATATCCTCCATGGACAATTTTGTCCTGTTTCTTTGTCTCTGCATTTTTTATGCTTTCTTGGTGCACCCCCTAGTGGTCTTTGTGCGCAGTCTTGTTGTAGTTAAGCCTTGATTGTTGTAGTTGATACTGGGGGGATTTGACTTCCAGGCCAACTGGCTGTGAGAATCAGCTGTGTCTGCAGTGGGAAAACTTCTGTCCTCTGGGGAGGTGCTAATCTAGCCTTTGCCTGAGGCTATCCGGCAAATGGCTCTGTGCAGGGCTTGGGCGGGGTGGGTTGCAGGGGATCAAACAGGGCGGGCGGAGCGAGCAGTTATGGCTGCTCTCAGTCCCGTCGCCAGAGGCTCTGCCTCTCAGAGTCCCAGCAACCGCTGCAAACCTCGGAGAGAAAGCTGCCCTCATGTTCCGACCGATGCCAGCTTCTACCGTTTGAGTCTGGGTCCCTAGGGACTCGCCCAGAACTGGAGCTCAGGGCCTGAGCCTCCCTCCCGATTGAAAACGACAACCGCGCCCTCAGCCACCAGCACGCTCTGCGCGCACCTCCGCACCTTTGTATTTTCCGCACTGCGCCTCCTCTGAGCCTCAATATGCTGTTCTCTTTCCTTCTAGTTGAAGAATTTCCCCTCAGTCAGCTTTCCTGTGGTTCTGGGTGATGTCCGTTCCGTCTTTTAGTTGTATTTTTGAAGTGGTTGTTCGAGGCAGCAAACTCCGGTGTTTACCTATGCCGCCATCTTGGTTCTCCCCTTAGATTTTAGTTTTAATTCACTGAGTCGGTGGGACCACTCGAGGTCTGGCTTCCAGGCAAGGTTTCCTCTGTGGATGTGTGTGACTTTCACTATGTGGATAGGAAGTGAAAAAAGTGTAGGCCGTCATCTGCAATTCCGAAAACAGCAGGACGTTGGTAAGAAGACCGACGATCAGCAGCACCTGTCACTTTTCCGCTAGGTGGACTCTCAGAACTGGGGGGTCAAACACATAGGCTTGTTTTCATATTTTGTAAATCGAGAATCCTCCTGTGGCTGCAGCTGTGAGAGGGGGATGTTAGAGTCATTGTTCCTTCTAATTTAGCGATGTGGTGGCTGCCATCTGAGCTCGCTTTTATCAGCCAGGTTTCACCATCTTTGTGTGTGTGTGTGTGTGTGTGTGTGTCCTAGAATAGGGTTTCTTAATCTTGACTCTGTTGGTGTTGTGGGCTGGGTTGTTGTTTGGGTGGGGTGAGGGGAGGGGATTATAGACTGTTTAGCAGCATCCCTATCTTCCACCCACTGGATGCCAGTCTCAATGCTAATAAACCCAATGTTTCCAAACATTGCCCGGTGTCTCCTGGAGGGCGAAATCACCCCCATTTGAAAGCCACTGTCCTCGAGCCCTGCTACTCTGTGGTGTATGACTCACCCGGGAGTGGTCAGAAATGCCAACTCTGGAACCTACCACTGACCAGCTGGAGCGCAGTCTGTGTTTTAACCCAATTCGGTGACTTGTACGCCCAGTCTGAGGGGCTTGGTAGTTCGATGACATAAGGTCGTAGTTCTCAAACTTGGGTGGGTATCAGAGTCACGTTCACCACTAACAAAGCACACAGGTGCTTCATTAATAAAGGAGGCACAGTCAGGAGAAGAGTAGACACACATCTCCGAGTAGGACAGGACCTAGGCCTTTGTTTTTCTACAAGTTCCCCAGGCGATCTGCTCCTGACCCAAGTTTGAGAATCACCACCTTAAAACCACAAGATCAGAAAATAAACCACCTCTGGACTGGGGTCAGTGGCCAAACATTATTTTGAAATCCTGGAAGGAAAATTTTGGGTGCAGTAATCATAAAGAAGGGCCCACACGAGGTGTCCTGGTGGTCAGCATCGAATCACATCCCAAGTCCCAGAGGGCGTGGCCACTTTCCCTCCTCTAGGGAAGCCCATTCACCCCCGGGCTGCATTCCAAATGGAAATTCAGAAAGTGTGTGTCAGTATGAGATGCAGACTGGAAATGGTTTGTTCTGGGGTCTATATTCTCTAAGAAGAAACGGGCTGTGGATAAACATGCTTCTTTTTGAGTCGAGACTCCTCAGGTGCCATGGTCCATCTGTCACGTGCTGGAAAAGCATTGATGTCAGCCAGGATTTCCACGCTGCTCCCGGTATACAGAGAATGACAATTGATTTTATATCTTGTTGAGTGAAGGTGGGGGTAGGTGGAGTCTGCCCAGTGACTAGGATCCCTGGGTTTGGGTGTGTGTGTGTGTGTGTGTGTGTGTGCGCACGCATGCTTCCTCTTTCTAGCCTATTTATTATACATACAAAAATGGGCTTCTCTTTTTCTCCAGTTCATTAAATTTTGTTATGGTGTTGCTATCTAATCTGATTGGTTTAAAATCTTTTTCAATAACTTCACCTGTGTAAATCCACTGTAAGCTTTGTGTAAATGTGAGCCTGAAGGCTGCAATTATGAGAGAATTGCCAGGACAGAATGAACAATAGCAATCTTGATTATTAAGAAGCCTTTGACCTACATATACTTCAGGTCTCAAAAAGAACTGAATGCTTTGTAGCACACTTGCTTTTATTTAAATCAAAAAACAAGGAAAACTTGGACCTCCTGTGTTATGCAGTACAGCATTTCTATATTATTGTGTTTGGATCTGAAGATCAAAAACCTTTAGTAGTCCTTATCTGCCGGGGTCCAGCCCCATCAGGTCCAGGGGTTCCCAAAGGTGTGGACGGAGTTGGCGAAGAATGTTTTACATGGAGACAGCGTTCAGAACTCTCTAGCTTTCTTTAGTCTCCGTGGATCTTCCCTGTGCCTGGCTGAGGCCACAGAGAAAAGATCCCAAGGCAAAGCTGAGCCTTTATTTTATAGTGAGAGGTAAATAAGGTAGTGGTTTCCATAGTTACACAGTTCTTGTGCGTTTCACTTGTTTTGACCATGGTTACACTTCCTGCACTTCCTCATCCCATTAGCTTCCCAGATAAGATCTAGAGAGCCTCATAAGGTCAAGCCTAATTATGCTAAGAGGACTGCGCCCTCTAAGCTGGGAATTGTTTGTGACTTTACCAACAGGTCAGTCCGAGGCTTAACCCTATATCAGCTCCCCACACTTATCTATATATATATAAAAGCCTAAGTGACCAGCCGACCAGGTGACCAGCTGACTGGCTCGTAGCTATGATGCGCAATGACCACCAGGGGGCAGACACTCCGGTAGCTATGACACGCACTGACTACCTGGGAGCAGACACTCAATGCAGGAGCTGCCAAGCTGCAGTGAGTTGGCAGCTGCAGTTCTTGGATGATGCACCCAGAACCAGAGAGGAGGAAGCCTGATTCCAAGGTGCATCACCTGAGAACCGCCTTCTCACAATCCAGGACTCCTGGGGGATGTCAGAGAGCTGGTTTTGGCCCTATCCCTGCAGGCCAAGATGAGGAATCCCACTGGTGCATGAAATCATGCACTGGGCCTTTAGTCTGTCCTATCTAATAATAGAGAAACATGGTAATTAACCGTAACTTCGCTACCCTTCCCATTGGCTAATCAGGGAGATATGCAAATTAACTGCCAACCAAGATGGCGGCTGGCAGCCATGCAGCTGAAGCGAACATGAGGCTTGCTTGCTCCAGTGACTGAGGAAGCCAAGGTTCCCCGCCTGCCACAGCCCAGCTCTGAGCTCCAGATGCAACAATGTTGCAATTATAGAAGCTAAACAAACCCAGAAACCTGCTTTCAGCTGCCAGTGGGCTCAGAGCTTAGAGGGCCAGTGATGGCAACAGAGTTTCAATTATAGAAGCTAAACAAACCCAGATACCTGCTTTCAGCCAGCCATGGCCTCAGAGCTGGAGCCGGCTCTCAGCTCCAGTGACAGCTATAGAAGGTAAATAAATCCCAGAATAAAAAAAAAGAAAAAAAAAGAGGCTGGGAGCTTCAGTCACCTGCCAGCCTGAAAACGGCCCTTAGCCCCTCACCCAGACTGGCCAGGCACCCCAGTGGGGACCCCCACCCTGAACGGGGTGTGGCCAGCTGCAAACAGCCATCAGCCCCTCACTCAGGCTGGCCAGGCACCCAGGCGAGACCCCCACCCTGATCCGGATCACTCTTCAGGGCAAACCAGCCAGCCCCCACCCGTGCACCAGGCCTCTATCCTATATAGTTAAAGGGTAATATGCAAACTGAAGCATTGTCTCATCCAAAGCCTAGAGCACCCTGTTAGAAACATCAAAGGAAATTCTGCTTGGCTTGCCTGGTTAGAGATGTGGGCCAGGTAACAGGTTGAGGGTGTGGTTTGGCCGAAGCAGAAAACATACATGAGCTGACAAGAGAGAAACTTAAAGCCTGTGAGCTGGAAGGAGCTCAATGCAGAGACTCACTGCAGCCTTGGTTATCAGCAGCCACATTGAGGCAACCAGATGCCCAGCAACATGGGGGGTAAATTGTGGGAAATGTTAATATAAAACACTCTGAAAATACCAAATCCTTTGAAAGATTATATGTATTCATGCACAAGGGCTAGGAGGAAACAAAAATAAAACAGCAGATTCCTTGGTGTAGTGGTCAAGATATTGATGATTTATTTCTTTTCTTTTTTTGTTTTGTTTATTCTTACCCGAGGATTTTCCCCCATTGACTTTTAGAGATAGTGGAAAGGAAGGGGGAAGAGAGAGAAAGGAAGGAAGGAAGGAAGAAAACCATCCATGTCAGAGAGACACATCAATCGGTTGCTTCCCACACTCACCCCAACTGGGGCCTGGGGTTGACCTACAACCCAGGTACATGCCCTTGACCGGGAATCGGACACGTGACCTTTATGTGTGCAAGCTGACACTCTAACCATTGAGAAACACCAGCCAGGGCAATGATTTATTTCTTTAAAAATAATCTAGTTGGTATCCTGTAAATTATTTAGAAAAATCAGGGCATGTGTTTAGTCCCTCGCTCTGTGACGTGGTCACCAGGCAAGGGGCAAGGACAGGGAGAGGGTGTCTTTCTCCGGTTGTCGGGGTCCAGAGCTGGAAGGTGATACTGGAGGGCTGTCCCGGAGCAGGTGTGAGTTCAAAGCAACTTAGACCCAGGCTGTCAGTGTGGGGGTAGCAGAGCGTAGAGTCAAGGGGTGGGATAAACCCAGAGGAGGGAGTGACATCTCTGGATGAGGAAGCTGGCTATTCAAGGTCAGGGGAATCTCAGCCCTGGCTGTTCACTGGAATAAACTAGAGTGCCTGGGCTCTCCCCATGGCCAGATGAATCAGTTGCTGGGAGTGGTGATGAGGCGTGAGCATTTTTAATAATGTCTTCAGCTGATTATCATATACACCTGCAATTAAAGGGCAAGTATTCAAAGAGGGAAAGAACAGCCTTAGAAAATATCCCAAATGAGATTTTTGGTGATATACTAGAAGAAAATTAGGTCAGATCAAAGCATATCTTCTTTGTCTTAAGGTTAACATCATCTGGAATAACTTCCCTGTCCTTTTACTCAACTTTTCTACTCAAGAATTCCTTTAGAATTCTGGTTCCTTCCAGAATTCTAAACACGACAGGCCACTGGTGAGTTGGCATTTGGCGGAAGACATTTCTAGGATTTGAATTTGGAAAGCCCAGGGTGGTAAAAAAGGTGAACATCGTGCATCTCATTCAACAGTCGTCACTAGATGCTTGCTGCTCCTCTGAAGACTCTCGCTGCCATTGCTTCTCAACAGAAGATCCCTGGTCAAGTGCCCAGTAAACCATGGTCTGTAAGGAATCTCTACTCAAGCCCGTCTTCATAAGATTTGAAAAATCCTTACCTTTCCAACTCTGTGTCTCCATTATGACAATCGATCCTCTCTCTCCTCAAAGTGTGGATGGTAGACCAGCAGCATGAGTGTCACCTAGAAGCAGAAATGAGGAATTCTGGGCCCTACTTCAAACCTATCAAGTCAGAATCTGCATTTTAACAAGGTCTCAGGGTTTTCACATGCAAGTTGAAATTGGAGAAACAGCTGTAGACCAGTGCTATCCAGTAAGCTTTCTTCATGATGAAAATGCCTGTCTCTGCATGGCCCAGTGTGGGAGCTGCTAGCCCCGTGTGGCCATGGAGCATTTGGAAACGCGGCGAGTGCAACTGAGGAACTGAGTTTTAAATTTAATTTTCATCATATTAAATGTAAATAGTTCATATGGCTAATGGCTACATTATTGAATGACTTAGATTCTTCTCTCCAATGCACCATCTGCATTGTGGTGGCTCATCTTTCTAAAGAAAAAAGGAAAAACACACACTCTCTGGCTGTAGACTCTTCAGCTGAGGGCAAAGAATAGGAGCTGTCCTGTGGGAGGAGTGGTCTCCATCCTCACTCTCTTCCCCAGCTGAGCTCACCTTCACCTTCTGCCTGGGAGACGGACCACACTTATGACTGTAAGAGTCAGTTTGGGGAAGAAAAGCAAATGCATTTGTGTGGAGGAAAAGAATATTTAAAAAGCTTTAGGGCATAAGAATGATGAGATATAGAATCTTCTCTGTGTCCCAGGCTAAGTTCTTCATATGCATCATTTCTTTTAATCTTCACAATAAGAGGGTGGAGATGTTTGCTTTTGGGTCACTGTGGATTCCCACAGTGCTTAAAACAGTGAGCGGCACATAGTAGACGCTGAAGGAAATACCTGTTGAATGGATGAACTATCATCCCCATTTCATAGATGACAAAATTGAGGCACAGAGTGATTTCCCTGAGTCCATGGAGTTGAGAGCCAGGATTTAAGCCACTGTAGTGGGGGCTCCACAGTCCATGGCAGCACCATGCTTGGAGAACCAGCTTCTCTCACTGTGTTGGTCAATGCTGGCCCAACTGCCGGAGGTTTAGCTATAAAAGGAAGGCTTGATTGGAAAATATTTGTCGAGTGCCTACCATGTGCCACACTCTAGGGAAGCACTGGTGTGTAGCAGCATTTCTTTAACGTGTATAAGAATGGCCTGGGATCTTGCTGAAATGCAGATTGATTCAGTAGGTCTGAGGTGGGGCAGGGAATCCTGCATTCCTAACGAGCTCCCTGGAGACGCCAATACCACTGGTCCCAGGACTGCAGTTAAAGAGTTAACCTCGAAGCTCCCTGCCCTCAGGGAGCTCACTTTTGAGGGCCTTGCGGGGGCGGGAGGGATGCGGGTGGGCAGTGGACAGGAGGGAATTCAAGTGACATTGCATAGAGACTATTGCTCTGACCGGATACAGTAGGGCCTCTGGGGCTCATGGAGGGATGGCCAGCCTGGGGGAAGTGACATGGGAGCTGAGACTTTCAATAGGCATAGGAGATGAGGCAGGTGAAGAGAGTGAGGGAAGGGTGTTCCAGGAAGACGGAACAGCATGTGTAACGAACGGGAGGCTTAACCAAGGATGGGGATATGAAACAGTCTTGACATCCAATGGCACACCTGCTTCTCCCAGGGCAAATCCCTTATCTGAAGGACAGCCTGTTGGGTTTCAAACCCTGACTTTTCTTGGCTGCAGGCTGGAGCCCTGGTCGCCTGCAGATAAACAGCTTCCTCAGAATCCCATCCTCAAAGCACCACTTGGTTCTAGTTGATATTTGTGATATTCCCTTTGATGTTTGGAATCCTCTGCCCACTTCTCCTTAGCCCCATGCAATGCGCTGGCGTCCCCTGGAAACCTAATGAGGCAGTTGCCATGGTAACCGGGTGACATCCCTGTAGCTGATGCTAATGCCATGGCTCCCCAAACCCTGTGCCTGCTTCTCTCTGTTTGGTAAATTAATAACATTTAAATGAAACATATTAATTTATTTCATGTCAATTAATTTGTACGTTAAACTGCATGCTGGCTTCACCCTCCCCTCTCCCCAGCACCCATTAATTAACTCCAGCCAAATTGGGAGCACATCAGAGAAGGTTGCAATAGCTTCCAGCAAACTGCAATTACAATACTCTGCTCCTCTGTGGAAAGTAATCAATGTCAAAATAATTGCTTTTCACAGGTCTACAGTCAGCTGTCTTGTCAGACACTTAACTTATAATTATCAGCAGTTGAATTTTTAAAAATAAAATATGTAGCCAAAATATCGGAAGGACGAGTGGCGGCTGCTATAGGATGACTTGTGTTGAATATTTCATTGTCTCCCTTTTTGCGATCTTTATTTTTTCAACATCCAACCATCTCTTTCTAAGGCTGCTTCTGACTCCCCCATGCATCTTTGTGGTGCTAGTTTTAGGAACTGTGGTTCCCAGGGGGTTCATCATGGAAAAGTCAGACATGCCAATGGGTTCATCTGGCCTCACATGAGCCAGCTTTTGCTCTTTACTTTCTGTCTTTGTAGAGATGGTGGGGAAACTGGTTCCTCCAACAGAGATTATACTCCTAGAGTCTGCCACTCCTGGGATGGGCACAGGTGCTGCCAAGCCTCATGTGTGCCTTGCTCATCTTATTGGAGCAGGTTCTCTCTTTCCAGGCACTCTCTGGACAGCTTTTAGCGTGCACTGGCCTCTTTCTCCACGCTCTGGGAAAAGCTCTTTGTTTATGGTAAAAACTAGCGTCTGGGAAACTGCATGTAGGTGAACGCCCCTGATGTTCTCAACAGCTTGTTTCTTTAAAAAAAAAATATATATATGTTTTAATTTATTTCAGAGAGGGAGAGAGAGAGAGAGAAACATTAACGATAGAGCGAATTATTGACTGGCTGCCTCCTGCACACTCCACAATGGGGATCGAGCCCACAACCCGGGCATGTGCCCTGACCGGGAATTGAACTGTGATCTCCTGGTTCATAGGTTGATGTTCAACCACTGAGCCATGCCAGCCATGCTCAACACCTTGTAGGAAGTGGAGTTGTTGAGGTTGATGGGCAGGCACAGACTTCTGCAAATGAGCCAACATTGCACTTTTCAACCTGGGTGCGCCAGAGACAGCTCTGTGGATCCGGGGTTCAGATTTATTCACTAATGTCCCCTCCACGCCTGTCCAGCCAGTCCGCTGGATGTTAACCAAGTGCATTCTTGCACACTCCTGTCTCCATGTTAGGCTCCAGGGGTGAGAGGTGAGCAAGGAAACTTTGCCCAAAGCCCATCTACGTGAGTGCTGAGACATGTCCCTCTTCTTGATCATTGGGATTTTTAAAAAATTAAACAACAATACTGGGTTATGTGCTATTTCTGCTGTTGATTTGCAGAGACTCTTTGTGTTTTTTTTGTTTTTAACATTCTTTAAAGACATCTACCTTTTAAAGGCAAATATTTTCTTTGTAAAAGCTTGTTCCTATCTGCAGTTTCTGAAGGTTTGTCTTGGGATGTGAAAGACGGAAAAAGCCAGCAACGTCTCCACAGCGAGCACACGCACTCTGTCTGTCCATTTTCCTCGAGTTACCACGGCTTCTCCTCCAGCCTGGGCTGGCGGATGTTTATTACCGGGGAAAAGAGTTACAGCGAATGAGGGCACCATAAGTTACTAAAGATTTAAGGACTGGGTGTTAAATATGATGACTTTGGAGGTTTTACAAGTATAAGGGGAACTACCTGTTTCATGTGCGCAGGAAAATTGGATTCACAATCTCTTCTGAACCAGCAACTATGCCTGTTGACTGGCCACTGCTGCATGTGGGCTTTTAATGAATATTTATTTTAGGGTCCTGTATTTCTTTATGGCTTTGTACAAACCACTAATCTATTTTGTGCCTGCTGTTTCTCCTGACTTCAGAATAGATGTAATATGTTCCTTTTTTTTTATTACTGCTTTTGTTTTGAGAGAAAGAAAGCATCGATTTGTTGCTCCACTTATTTATGCATTCATCAGTTGATTCTTTTATGTCCCCTGACCGGAGATTGAACCCACAACCTTGGCGTATTGGGATGATGCTCTGCCCACCTGAGTGACCGGGTCAGGGCAATACATTCCTTCTTAAAGATACATCAGGCCCTAGCCGGTTTGGCTCAGTGGATAGAGTGTCGGCCCGCGGATTGAAGGGTCCCAAATTAGATTCTAGTCAAGGGCACATGCTTGGGTTGTGGGCTCAATTCCCAGTGGGGGGCGTGCAGGAGGCAGCTGATCAATGATTCCCTCTTGTCATTGATGTTTCTGTCTCTCTCTCCCTCTTCTTTCCTTTCTGAAATCAATTAAAAAAGAAAAAGATACATCAAGAGTTGGTTGAAAAGCCATCACAGGATTTCTGAGGCCACTGGACATGCCAAACTGTGGCACTCATCATTGGAGACGTGACTACTGTTGACTCACAATCTAGTTGTGATTAAGAGGCATTTATTTCAGGATTTGGAGGCACACAAAGAGGTATGTCCACATACCACATGTGAATCAGTAGGTTGACTTCAATAGGGTGTCCTACATTAATATTGGACCATATGCCCCCCCTCCCCCAAAATGGATCAGCAGCGCAGGGAGGGTTCTCAGAACAAATCCTTTCTGTTTCCTTCCTCGTCATGAGGCACCATGAGCTCCTTCTGAGCGGTTCGCTATGGCCCGATGAAGGATGCTCAGTGAGGATGTTGCAGGTGACCCGTCCTGACACAGCTCCTTGTCCCACGTGGACAGGGAGAATGTTTCTCTTTGTTCTCGAAATGCTTGGGGAAGGTGCTGCTGTGGCCTCGTCTGATGCTCCAGGAGAATGAGAAGATGCATTTTAGGACGCGCACTGCTCTCCCCCCTGAATAGAAGACAGAAAACACTTCCTTTCAGTCCCATTGATGGCTGGGTTTTTACCGTAGGATTTGAGAATAATGGAATTGGGTTGTCATGGCAACACATCCCATGTCATCGTTTTGATATTGTGGCTGATTCTGAGACACTACCTTTATTTCAAGAATTGCTGGAAGTTTCTTGAAACCCCGCCTCAAGGGCACGAGATGGACAGATGGGGGAGCAGGTAGGCAGCCGCCTTCCTTCTGGGGCGCTGTCTGCAGGTGGACTTCTTGAGTCTTGGTGCTTGAGAGAACAATCTAAAAATATTGGACTTTCTTATTTAACAAAACCGCCTGCATACATGTAGCATCTGTCTGAAGCGCCAGGCCAAATTTCTTTTACCCAAACAAGATGATTTCCAGTTTGGGAATGTGTATGTTATGTCTGATGGCTGGTAACTGTCAAACCACCATTGATTCCTTCTGGTCTGTCTGCTGAGTCCCCACGCTTGTATATCTTAGAACAATATTTATTGAGCGCTTTCTCGGTGTTCAACCCCATCCTAAGTGCATTATATGCATAACAAACTTAACCTTGACCTCCACCTTGTAAGGCTGGTAGCATTCCTTATTATTCTTGATATGTAGATAGGAATACATAGGGGTCGGTGGGTCAGTTTACTTGCTTAGGGTCATATAGAACAGGAATGGCAGGGTCAGGGCTCAGACCCAGAGCTTGGGCTCCTCACCACCATGTCTGCAGCTAGCTCCCCACCTGCCTCCTCTCTGCCTGTAGAATCCACCGACCTCTGTCCATACCCATCCCTGGCGCTTTGGCTCACACCTGAAATCAGTGCTGCAGCCTCTTGAACTTAAACCTCTCCCTCAGGCAGGATGGAGTGTGTTCTGCATGCAGCCCCCAGGGCGATTGTTCAGAATTCCTATCATAGTCGCACCCCATCCCAACCTGGCTCAGCCCCTTGGGTGGACACTCGGTGCCTTCTGGGTGTACCCTGATTCCTTAAGGTGCATATGACTACTGTGTGTGCTGGCTCCCGCCTAAAATGATAGTGAGAATGTCCATGAGCTTGATGATGATGCGAGCTGGTATTTACTAAGCCTGTGTAAAGCGTTGGATGCATACGGGGACCATCTCGCTGGATCCTCCCAACAACTCTAACTGGAATGGGAGATGCTTTAGGACAGTGTGACTCCTGGCCCTGTGGTCTTAGCCATCTTGTCTGCTTCCTGTGCCTCTGCACTCCGGGTGCCCCAGCAACTTGAAGTCCCCTGAGAACTGTGTGTTTTCTCACCTCTGATCCTCTGCCCTGAGCCTCCCCCTGCCTGGCACTGTGCCTGGCACAGAACGGCTTTTGTTGGATGAGTGGAAGAACTTTGTAGATGTCACATTGTTCAGAATCCACTGCTGCCACTAACTATCAGAGGGGAAATGACCCTGATAAAACAGAAGCCTGTCGAGTGAAACCAGGGTGGGCAAGGACAGCACTCGAGAGCCGCGGTGGAGACTGGTCTTGTCTCCAACCTGAGAGGTGACGTGGGAAGTAGACAGCAAGGTGGCCAGTGGGGTCAAGGCTCCAACCAGGAGGCTCCGAACACCACACCCCTGTGGTGGGGGCCGCTGTGAAGCTCCTGGACAGGGCACAGCAGCTTCTTTGATACTGAGGCCTGGCTTCCTTCCATCTACTCACGGAGTTACAGCAGCGCCCTCTCCTGGGAGTGCGGGCACCGAGTTAGACACAGGCTGGGGCTGTAGGGGCCAACTTGTAAAAAGCCTTCCTCGCCAGAGAGCTCGCCATCTCCTCCTGTAAGCTATGGAGAGCCACGGGACGGTGGGAAGGTAACAAAGTACACAGGTCCTCCCCAGCCTGCTGGCGTGTAGGTTAATAGCCCATCACAGCAGACACTGCAAAACTCCTAGAAGCCCATGTCCCTCAAGCAAAGCAGGTGACACCGGCATCGCCATCCTCTCGCAGCAAAAACCATTTTTCTCCACTTCCCTCCCCAGACACAAGCAAGGGAGACTGGGAAGGTGAAAAGGGAAGCCCACCGGGGAAGCAGCGGTTTGTTCCCTGTTTACGCAGCTCACGCTTTGTGGGAGATGGGCTCCTCCATCCGGGCAAGGGGGACAGCGGGCGACGCGCGGGGACCTCCTGGGCTGGAATCGGGTGGCGCCCAGCGAGTTGTGTTTCCATCGAAAATGTCATCTCCGTCTCAGTCTCTCCATACGGAATAGATAAGGGCCTCTTTTTGCCTTGATTTTTCAAGCAGCCTGTATTGGGTGGCTGTACAGAAGGCTGACGTGAGACCAGCACCCACACCACAACAGGAAAAGTAACTGCGCGATCCCAAGCCAGTTGCAGTGCAGCGGGACACGCTGGTCTTTCCTTTCGGCGAACCTTTTATTAATTTTTTCCCGTGCTTTTGCAGGAACCTTCCGAGGGCCCCAGGAGACATCATCTAGCGTGGCTGCTGATAAAAGAGTGCGGGCTAAGGACTGAATTCGTTAACTCTGATATTTCATCACTAATGGAAGCAATTTATTTTTTTGTGGGGCCAAATTGGATTAATTTTATGCAGGCAGAGTACACTTAACAAACAGCATCATTCAGAGGTCCCGAGCTGAGTCACTCACAGTTTGGTTGTTTTGCCACCGAATGAGGCGTTTGCCATTTTTACTCTGAATGAATTGTACTGGGCTTTTAACATTCTAGTGGCCATTAATGTTGGCCTATGGGCTTGCGTGCAGTTTTCCCCCTAGAGCAGCAACTTTCAACCAGTGCGCCGCACGGGTTTCTGAAACACGCAGCACCTGAGTCTTCAGTCAGAGGCACTGACCTCTTTTCCTTAGTTTGTCAGCTAAAAAAATGACAACAGCCAACACAAGAGTAGCCACCCGGTGTGAATGAATCAAAGTTACACCTGCTTTTTTGTCAGATCAGCAAAAAAGATAACGCATTTTTTTGGAGCGCTTCAGAATTGTAGTAACTAGTTACGTGTGCCGTGAGATGAAGAAGGTTGAAGCGCCGCCCTCGGTTATGGACGTAATGCTGCCAGTTAGCACTGGCGCGGCTGAAACAGCCGGAAGAGCGAATCCATGGTTCCGTGGGCGTTAGTGTCTGCTCAGAATGCAGAGTGCTGTCAGCCCCAATCGCCTTTGACTGTCAGCCTGCTCACTGTCACTAAGGGACGAGGCCCAGCTTGCTGGCCCTTCTTCACCCCGTAAGGACTGGGCAGTGGCATTAAGGACTGGGGGCAGAGTTGGCCTTGCGGTGACATCCCCATGGCGCTTACTGGGCAGGTGACAATGGTGGGGAAGGGCTCCGTGCCCTCAGCGTGGCACGGGGGCATAACATCACTCTCACTGGGTGCCAGAGAGGCAGTAGTTTTTAGTGTTTCCCTCTTATGCTCCCAGGCTGACTAAGCCTTGACAAAGCAATAAAGAATGTCCCGCCATTCGCCCCCCCAGCCCCTGCACCCCTCCCCCCCGACCTGCAACACCTTCTGTTGTTCTCCAGGGACGCCAGGACGTGGAACCACACTGTGGCTCTGGTCTCTCCAGAGGTCTTAGTCTACGGGGAGGGCAGACTGGCAGCCATTTTCACTACAGTGTGAGGGGCTGCTATGGGAGCGGTCCCTGACTCTCAAATGGGTTTGTGTTTTGATTGGCAAACATTTGCAAATAGACAGCCTTCAAGGATGTACAGCGTCCTTAATGCCAAAAGCTGTGGTTTAATGAGGCAGGAATGACTGGGTTCTCCCTTTTGGGGGCGGGGCAGTGTCTCAGGGCCTCCAAATTTTCCCTGGGGATTCCAGCTGAAGATGACTTGCTTGTCCCAGAGCAAGGGTTTGGCCAGATAGAAGTTTCTTTTGCCATTCTCATGTCGACTTTTTGACTCTCTTCACCCCATATCCCTACAGCTAGGGTTTCCCGCTATGTGCCTGCCCACTCAAGTATATTCTGAGAGAAAAAAAAAGGGTCCGACATATTTACTGTGAGATAGAAGGAGCATCCTTCAGCGGGCTCAGGCTTCAAGCCTGTCTGCAGTCAGGCTGGAGGTGAATGCAAAGGTTTTAGGAGTGATTCTCTGAGAGAATCTGGGAAGGCTTCATGGAGGAAGTGTCTTTTGGGCTGGATTTTAGTGCATGAGAAGAAGTTTGAAACTTGAAAGGAAGGGGATTCCCCGGCAAGGGGACCAGCGCATGCCAAAGAGAGGAAGCACGAAAGTATGCCTGTGGGGCGAGCTGAAGTCTGGAGTGGTAGAGAAGAAGCTGAACTGGACAGAGGGGCTTGTGTCCCAACTGGGGTGGCCTCAGGTCAAAGGCATGTGGGGACTTCAGCAGTTTTGTGTGGAAGGAAGGAAGCTGGGGTGGACAAGATCTTTACTGGGAGGAGCAGCCTCAGCTCCAGAGGCCAAAGCATGTGGCCGCCTGGGCTGAGGGTGGTTCAGCGAGCAGAGCGCCTGCAGACTCGGAACGCGCTGGCTGAGTGTGCTGCTCCAGGCGGGCGGGCTTCTGTCCACGTGTTAGCCTAAAATCTGAATGCGTACTCTTTTTTACAACGTTATACTTGTAGAAAATGTGGAAAACAGAGTAGAATAGATAGTTGAATCATCTATAACCCCATAATTCAAAGGTAATTACCGGTAAATTTTAGGGGTCTATGGTTTAGGATCACATAGTGTGGATTTTTTATAACCTGCTTTTTCTACCGAATGCACCATACATACAGGTCTCTCTATGCCAGTACATGCACTGCTACCAGACTAGTTCTCATGACACATGGCAGTCCCTTCATAAGATGCCCAGTCATTTATTTATCCAGTTGCCGACTGTTAGACATTCAGTCTGCAAGCCAGGCCACCGATTCCCTCTGTCCACACTCCTGCGCTCACCTCTTCTCTAAGTCCGCTGAGGGCAATGCCCGCTGGTGGTGTGTGAGGCTTTCACAGAAAGCAGGGGGATCCCCGCACTGTCTCTTTCCCGAAGCTATTCTGCCTCGCTGTCTGTTCTGTCTTCACTCCCCTTGTGGGCCCGTGGAGGACCGGGGACCGAATTTAGAACCCCGAGTCCTGGGACACGTGGCTCCCGCAGCCGTGGCCGTGGCCCGGCGTGGAGGAAGACAGGGTCTGTGATTTAGAAAAGTCCCTTTCCTGCCTCCAGCTGCTTCTAAGAACCACCGCTCAGAGGCAGCTGACAGCTTGTCACGGGGACGGCCTGGTGGCGGGCTGGCCCAAAACAAGCCTCCCACATCGTGGGGAAACGAGGTTCAGTTCAGCCTCCTAAGTCTCCCAGCCGTTGGTTTCTTCATTTGTGTCCACACTTGGCAGGCATTGCTGAGTGAAACAGGGTTTCCGCACCAGTGGGTTCGCTTGGCTGCTCCCTAGCGGGCCTGGGTGTGGTAGAGATCTTGAGGATCCAGTGTGTGCGCCCTGGTGTGTATGAGTGTGTGTGTCATGGCGTATGTGCACACCCTGGTGTGTGCATGTGTGTGTGTCCTGGTGTGTGTGTCATGCTGTGTGTGTCATGCTGTGTGTGTGTTATGCTGTGTGTATGTGTGCCCTGGTGTGTATGAGTGTGTGCCCTGGTATGTACGAGTGTGTGTGTCACGGTGTGTGTGTGTACACCCTGGTGTGTGTATGTGTGTGTGCCCCCTGGTGTGTGTATGTGTGTGCACGCCCTGGTGTGTGTGTGCGCCCTGGTGTGTGTATGTGTGTGCACGCTCTGGTGCGCGCGCGCCCTGGTGTGTGTATGTGTGTGCACGCTCTGGTGTGTGTGCGCGCCCTGGTGTGTGTGTGTGTGTGCGCGCGCCCTGGTGTGTGTATGTGTGTGCACGCTCTGGTGTGTGTGCGCCCTGGTGTGTGTGTGTTATGTTGTGTGTGTGTGTGTGTGTGTGTGTGTGTGTGTGTGTGCGCCCTGGCATTTGTGTGCACATCCAGAGAGCTTTGTGCTGGGCAAGAAACCGACTACCTGGGGAACTAGCTTCGTGGAGGCTTGAAGATCTAGTGCCCATGTGACCTGAAGGGAGAAGCCGGCGAAGGAGGTCCCACCTTGGTGTGACCATCATAGGGCAGTTCTATGTATCTGTCTGCATGTCTGTCCATCCGTTCATCCATCCATCCATCCATCCATCCATCCATCCATCAGTTACTCAGCAGTACTTGTCAGGCACCTGCTACATGCTGGCTCTGCTGTAGCAGAGAATGCAGTGGCAACCCCTGCCCTTTGAGGAGTGTACACCTGGTGGAGAGAGACAGGCAGCGCACTGAGCACGACACACATTGCAGGGTATTGAGAGGGTCCTATGGCTGCGGGGAGAGCAGGCGGGGGTGGGGGAGAGCAGGCGGGGGTGGGGAGAGCAGGCAGGGCTGGGGGAGAGCAGGCAGGGCTGGGGGAGAGCAGGCAGGGCAGGGGTAGAGCAGGCAGGGCTGGGGGAGAGCAGGCAGGGCAGGGGTAGAGCAGGCAGGGCAGGAAGAGAGCAGGTGGGGGTAGGGAGAGCAGCCAGGGCAGGGGGAGAGCAGGCAGGGCTGGGGGAGAGCAGGTGGGGGTGGGAGAGCAGGCAGGGCTGGGGGAGAGCAGGCGGGGGTGGGGAGAGCAGGCAGGGCAGGGGTAGAGCAGGCAGGGCAGGGGGAGAGCAGGCAGGGCAGGGGGAGAGCAGGCAGGGCTGGGGGAGAGCAGGCAGGGCAGGGGGAGAGCAGGTAGGGCAGGGGTCTGGGCCCTGGGCAGGGCGGGAAGTTCAGCTGTTATTTTAAGCAAGGGGGTGAGGGTGCTGATGAGATTCTCTCCTTGACCAAGCTCAGCTCCCTGAGCTCTGTTTCAACCAGGCCTCTGGTTTTGGACTTCCATGTTGCTCTCTGCATTGTCCAATTTTTGTAAAAATCATTGCTAAGTCAGTTTATCCAGAAACCACCATCCTGGAAATCTGATGGATATCATTCTCCAACCCCACCCCCAAGGGATGTCTGAGCACCCTGCCTGCCTCAGCAAGAATCCTGGGGGTCATGTTAGCCAGGACCCCTCACCCCCCTTATCTCTGACACTTCCTCCCAGTAATTTCTGCCCACTGACTGGAAATGACTGCTCTGTGGCTAACAGTGCCCACTTTCCCTTGTTGTATTTGGAGCTGAGCACACGCTCTCTCCCACGGCAAGACCCCACAGTAAGTCCCTAACCTGCCACGACAGCCCCCCGAATAAAGTCTGCTTTGCTGCACTCTCACGAGTGTCCTTGGATAATGTTTAGCTGTAGACATCCCTGGGAAGTTAACCCTCCAGCCACGTGTTGAAGGAGTGAAGGATTAGCCACTTGGGAA
The DNA here is from genome assembly GCF_963259705.1 of Myotis daubentonii. Classification (NCBI taxonomy): domain Eukaryota; kingdom Metazoa; phylum Chordata; class Mammalia; order Chiroptera; family Vespertilionidae; genus Myotis; species Myotis daubentonii. The sequence goes on along the minus strand of NC_081842.1, from coordinate 212,279,145 downwards.
TCTGGAGGAGGAGAGTCAGGGCAAAGGACCAGGCATCCTGTGTGTTTAAGGAACAGCACCTGGGACCCAGGGCCCTGGCAGATGAACCAGGGGAGAGCAAAAGGAGGAGACGTCTGAGCAAAACGCTGTGGCATGCCCTCCCCTCTCAATCCGCCTTTCCCCGTTGCCAGAAACTCCAGCACCGCCAAGGACCGCATGGTCCTGGGAGAGGGGCGGTGGAGAGCTGATGCCAACTCCAGACATGAGCACCTTCCTTCCTGGGCTCCCTGGGGGCCAGGTCTCCGGGCACCTGCCCCACGTCACCACTGTGATGACTGTGAGGGCTCCAGGTGGAGCCAGGAACCCACAGCAGGAGGCAGTGCAGGTAGAGCTTGGGGCTGGGAATGAGACCAAGAGATTTGGGTTCAAATTCCAGTATTTCCACTCAATTTTACCATCTGTACAAGTGGGGTTGCAGTAATAGGTGCTGCTTGAGTACAATGTATCTACTGGAGGGAACTGAACAGGCTGCACTCACACGAGCCCCTCCATGGCAGAGGCACAGGGAAACGGGTTCTGTCCACCTCTGTGTTCCCCCTGCCTCCGCCCCCTGGACTTTCAGGGCAGAAAGACTCAGTCGGCTAGCAGGTAGTTGGAAGAGGCTGGAAGATAGATGGTCGAGTGCTGTATAAATGCTCGTTGTCATTGTTGTTATGGATGGGGCTTGGGTTCCGTTCAGAGGTGACCCTGGCATCTAGCGCCTCGAAGTCGCCCACATTAGTTGGCAGTGGCCTCTGAGTGACAGCGGAACATTGTGCCGCTGAAGGTCACAGAGGAACTCAGCCGGGCTGAGTGCAGCGCATAGATTTTATCATCATGTTTTGCACTTAAAACTATTATTTACATAGTACGGTTCAGCAATGGCTGCCACATGTACGTTTTGCTAATTGATTTATGTTAACTTTCACACAGGCTATTGATCAATATAAACAGCCTTGTATTGTTGCATCCTTGGAGATTTAGAGCAGACCTCACATTGGTGCCCATGGCATGCTGAGTGACCTCGCCAGCCCTCCTCTGCACAGGGAAGAGGAGTGCAGACAACTGGGGAGCATCTAGATTTTTCTACATCGCCATGCATGCCTGTTTCCAATCAATCCAGACAGACAAGCTTGTCCTGCTAATCTATTTCACCATCAACTTGCTGGGAATGGCACTGATATGCATATCACCTGAAAGGCTGCGGCTTTATGTAAACTTTAGGGAAGTCTTATTTGTGCAATAAATGCAGTCGGCTGGGCTTGGTGAAAAATGTATATATATATATATATATATATATATATATATATATATATATATATATGTGTGTGTGTGTGTGTGTGTGTGTGTGTGTGTGTGTGTGTGAGAGAGAGAGAGAGAGAGAGAGAGAGAGAGAGAGAGAGAGAGAGAGAGAGAGAGAGAGAGAGAGAGAGAGATTTGTTGGTGCCTGTGTGTGACTGGAGAGATTTCATGTTTACCTGGTTCAGGCAGTAAACCTGAACCTGCCTGAATCATTTTCACCAAATGTGATTGCCCAGAAATAGCACTCACACCTGATCTTTTCCTATCAAAAACAGCTGATCTGGAGCAGGAAATGAAAGCTCATGGAAGAGAAAGAGGCCAGGCTGAACCAGGTGGCGGGACCCCGTCTGAGAGCCCTTAGAGCTCCAGGAACTGTGGCTGTGTCTGGGGTGGGGTGGGTTGGGGGGTCTCTTTCTAGCGACTTCAATTAGGTTGTAGCCTGGGTGAGATTCCTGAGGGTCTTTAAGGCAGCCTTGCTGTTCTCGCTCACTTTAGACCCTCTTCTGATGCATTGGGAGTTAATAAAATTGATATGAAAAGCAAATTCCATTTTTAAAGTGTAGAGAGAAGCTATTTTTTTTTTAAATAAATGACATTACAAAGTAAAGCACACCTGTAGTTAAGCATCAGATAATGCTGAGAGGCTTCTAACAAAAACAGCCATGCTTGGTCCGCCCCCCCCCCCCCCCCCCCCGCCCAGGCTGTTCCCCAGGAGCAACCACCTCCACATACTTCTCACAGTTTCTTCACCGCTTCTTCCCATGTTTTTGAATAATATTAGAGTATTATATCTTGAATAATCAGTTTGGGGCATTGTCTGCTGCTTTTACATTATACGTAAGTGAGGCTTTCTGGATTTCTGATGTCTTTCCTTCATTTCTCCCTATGCTCCCAACAGTATAATTCCATATTTCATTGTAATTATTGTTTGCATAATTATTACTATGCAAATATTGTTTATGGTTGGGTCAGGGAGTATATTATGACATTTTTTTTTGGTCTCAACCTACTAATAAAAATCCTCATTTTTCTATTTCCTGGATTTATTTTGAGCCTTTGTCTCAGTCTTTCCGTATTCACCAACAGCTCTATAAAATGCCCCTCAATACAATTTTCTACTCAGTCAAACCTGTTAGATAATCTATCAGTTCCATTTTTCCTCCTTGATCTTTCTCCTGAAGCTACCCACCCCCACCCCACCCCCTTCTGGTCTCATCTGGACTGGCACATAAATCTCATCCTAGTGTTTCTCTTCCTTTATCCTAGAATTCCCTTTTCCCTTTGCTGGATTCTGTGTGTGTGTGTGTGTGTGTGTGTGTGTGTGTGTGTGTGTGTTTCAGCTGATGACCCCATTTCAATGGCATTCCTTTTCCAGTACTTTCCTACAGAGTACATCAGAAGCAACTTCGTGTGACCTTGCATGTCTAAAACTGTCTTGTTTTACCCACACACTGGTGGATAGTTCGGCTGGGTATGGGATTCTAGATTTTTCTCTCTCTCATTTGTTTTTCAGGCATCATTTAATTGTTTTCTGGCTTCTGGTATCCTTGTTGAGAATTCCTGTGCCATCTGGATTTCCGATCCTTCGTATGTGACATTTTATTTCTCTCTGGATGTTTTTAGGATCTTTTCTATCTCAGATTCAGGAATTTCATGATGATGGGTCTTGATGTGGATTTTCTTGCATTTATTCAACAAGGGCTCCTGTCTGATACTGGGAAATTTTCTTGTACTGCATCTTTATTAATTTACTCCCTGTTTTCTCTGTTCTCTCCTCTGGAAACAGTAGGGCTTCCTAGATTGATCTTCTGACTTTCTTATTTTTCATCTGCTTTCTCTTTTCTTTCATGCTAGGAAATTTCCTCAGCAAAACTGTCTATGTCTTGTATAGGGCATCATGCTCCTGATTCTAGAACTCTTCTAGCTCAGTTTCTTCAGGGAATGCCCCCACATCGAGGCATAGAGGAGGGATGGTCACTCCCCTGTGCAGGGTCCCAGTGGGTGGGAAAAGTAGGAGTCTGGCAGCTCCTCATCCATACTTTCTCACAGTCTCCTGTTTTCAGCCCTCACCTTAGCCCATCTCATCTGTACCTGGTGCTTCAGACTCCTGAGCATCTTAGGGTTCCCAGAGCAAATCAGTTCACTTTTCAGGAATGTGTCCCTCGGCAGGACTTAAGCTGAACTCTCTTCTGCTCGCTCTGTCTACTTTCTCATGTTCTCTGTGGTGATTCAGTGATACCGATAACATCTAGCTTTGCCCAAGCTGCACTTGGATCTCTTTTTTTTGTTCTCCCTTTTGTTGTAAATTGATTTGTGAGAGGAGAAGGGACAGTCGTTTCTTTATTCTGCCATCTTGAAGTTAAAAGTGGCCTTTTGTTTATAGAGTTCTGTAAGCTACTCCTTTGGACAAAAAAATGAAAGATCATTGGATGTGTGACTCAGCATGGCTTTTTGTACACTTTCTTAGGGTTTTAGCTTCCCTTAAATAACAAAAATGCCCCCAAGGTATCATCCCTTCAGAATTTCTTTAGCGGTGAGGGAAAGTGGCATTCCTGCTCACTTAACTGGCCTCGGGCATCTTTCATCATAATGACTGTAATTGGCTTTTTCAAAACTTTTTTTTTTTTATTGTGGCAAAATGTCGATAACAGAAAATGGACCGTTTTAAAATGTATAGTTCACTGGCATTAAGTGTATCTACATTGTTGTGCAACCACCACCACCACCCTCTCTAGAACTTTTTCATCTTCTCAAACGGAAACTGTACCTATTACACAGCACTGACTACAGGACTGAGCTGAGGAGGAGGTGCATTGAGATATGTGAGTGCTGAGAAGAGTGGCTGGCATATAGTAAGGGTTTGATCAGTGACAGCTTCTACTATTACTACTACTACTATTATTATTATTATTATTATTATTATTATTATTATTATTAAAGACTGATAAGTAACTTAGGATAAACCAGGAGACTCTCTGAACTGGAGGTTGGTAAACACGACTCCTCTTCCTCCCTTTCCTGTGTAGCCACTGAAGTAGATGGATATACTCTGAGTTTATGGATGAGGCCACATCATGGACATGCTTGGCAAATCCTCTCATGAATAGGGAATTCCCCTCCCGCTGAGCCTGGGCTAGCTTTCGTGACTGGCTTGACAAGAGGAGGTGAGAAAAGTGAAGCAATGGGATGTCTGAGGCTAAGTCAGAAGACTTGCAGCTTCTGCCCTGCAGCTCGAATCGAATGCTCTGGGGAAATCCAGTCACTGGGTAGGAACCCACCTCCCGAGGCCATCCTGCTAAGAGAGGCCCTAAGGCTGAGGGGCCATGTGGAAGGAGAGAAGCCAGGGCGCACCAAGGCCAGTTTGTAGATGACAGAGGCACCTTGGAAGTGCATCTCCCAGCCCCAGCCTCCTCAGCCGATGCCACATGGATCAGAGGCGAACCACCCAGCTGAGCTCTTCCTGAGCTCCTGACCCGCAGAGTCATTCGCCAAATAGAAGGGCACTTTTAAGCCACCAAGTCTTGGGGTAGTTTGTAACACAACCATAGGTAACTGGAAGGGGAAATATATTCAATGGGTGAGCTTTATCATTTGCTAATTGAGCAAGATTCTTACCCTTAAATCTCATAATCCAGTTACAAGAATTACATGAAATAATACATTTGCAAATGAGTGGCACACAGTAAACAATAAATGGCTACAGTTATTATTTTTTAAAAATATATCTTTATTGATTTCAGAGAGGAAGGGAGAGGGAGAGAAAGATAGAAACATCAATGATGAGAGAGAATCATTGATCGGCTGCCTCCTGCGCGCCCCCTCCTGGGGATTGAGCCCACAACCAGGCATGTGCCCTGACTGGGAATCAAACCCTGACCTCCTGGTTCATAGGTCGATGCTCAACCACAGCCATGCCAGCTGGGCTACAATTATTATTACCAATGATAACTGGCAGATCAGAATCCATGCTCCCTGATTCCACTCTAATGCACTCGTGGGGAGCGAATCCACAGTGGGGGTGTATGTGTGTGAACTTAGAGATTTCCTTTCAAACTTTGTCACTTCCTAGTTTGCATCTCCACTAGCAGGTTGCTTATCCCTGAGTCTTGGTTTCCTGATCTGTAAAAAGGGGGTAATAACAGTCGGTTGTTGTGCAGGTGAACCACTCCTTCTACTGTTCCTACTCATACATGAGTGTGATATGAAATTGTGGGAAAAGCCAGGAGACCTTGCCATCGAAAGAGAGCTTGAAAGCTCTATCTCACAGTGCAGAGAATAGACAAGGTCCATTTGCCCCGAGTTTTCTATTTCCAGAGAAGCACTTTCTGCGTGAAGTCTCCAAAAAATTACTTTCAATTATCTAGTTGGAAATCACCAGCAGTTTGATAAAAAATTTAATAGAAATCATGAAGGGTGGGTTCATCATGATGAGGGCGCAGCGATAGCATCTGTTACAGCTTCGCCGAGAACCATTTCCAAGATGACACGCTCTTTCTCACCAAACAAAAAATTAATTTAAAAATCCCCGTCCTCGATGCAGCCAGAACAAATATTCCTGGAGCCAAAAAAATGGGGAAGATAGATCCAAAGTGTATACAGGGGATGGCGCCCTTGTGGCTTTATTTCCGTGTCTGCTGTTGAACATTTGGGCAGAAAATAGGCACACATATATTCTTATTTCTTACCAAGTTAAAGAAAAATATCCAGAAAATAAAAAATAGAAAAGAAAGAAGAAAGAAACCCAAGGGTGTATACAGGAGGTTCAGATAAATTCCAGCATCACTTCTTGTTTGCTGGCTTTTGACACAAAACAGAAGCCATTTTCCTCCTGCTTGGAGCTGTACATGTAGAAATTATTGAGGACAGCTGCGTGGGTCAGACGATGCATGGACCCAGAGCCGGTCACCCTGCCCTGTTATTACAGGAGATGGCAGATGTTTATTTACCAAGGTGGACATGCCAGTGGCCAGGACTAGCCATGCTCCTTCTCACTCAGTCACTGGGTTTCCCGGGACGAGGGCGTGCTCAGGGCCCAGGGGTGTAGCCCTTGGGTTTTGTTGTTGGCAGACTCTGAACTGCCCTGTTAATTCCTGAACATACATTAACCAAGGCAGACATTTTGCCAGAACAGACACTGCAGTCTGAGAAAGATGATCTGAAATAATCTTCTAATCCTTGGGGATGTACCTAGCTTGGGATTGGGGTGCCTAGGATGCCTGTATGAGCCTTTTGAACCAAAGCCTTCTCTGTCCAGTAGGTCTATTTTATTTGTTCCTTTATCTGTCTGTCCATCCATCCATCCATCCATCTTAAACTCCTGCTTAGAAGCAGAACTGAGAGAATTATGCACTGAAGCCTGCCACTCGGCCGATGGAAGTGAAGGTGGGAAACACAGCACCCCCGTCCCCATTCCCTTCACTGGCTCCTGGAGCACCTCCACCGAACCCTAAGTTCCAAGAAGCATACCTTGAGAATCCCTGATCTTGGCCATTTGTCTAACCCTTGGCTTCCATGCCCAATCTTATCCCCAAATATCTATCTAGGTTCTTTTTAAACTCTGACTTGAACGTCCAGTGGCTGTGGGAACCACGCCAGAGATGCCTGGTAGTTAAGGCCAATTAAAGCACAGAGGCCTTGTTGTCAATACACTGAATGTCCAAGGCCACTCTGCACTTAGGTGAAGATGTCATAAGCAGGTGCAAGGACACAAGCATAGCAATCCCATGGCATACTGCGCATGTGTGCCCTTCGGTAGCCAAAATATGATTGCTGTAACTATTGGCACGAAGCCTTCTTTGTCTCTGGTATAATATACAAGTTACTGACCAGGTAGTGTGCTGGAGTGTGAAGAAGTGTGCTGGACAGACGGAGCTGAGACCTGGTACTGCTACGAAGTAAGGCTGAGAGCTCATAGAGAGCTCTGATGTAGCTACCATGTTAGCCAGTCAGTGTGTTGAGCTCAGGTGCTGCTACTATGTGAGGTGGTGAGTCTAGGGGGCAGTGTGTGGCTGCTCAGATAATAGCCGTGGGTCCAGAGATTAATACTACTTTGTAGGAAAGATATGTTTTTACCAGCCAGTGTGTGGTTGCCTGTGTGGACTTTGTTGTAAAGGACTGTTTTGTCTGATGACTTATAGCCACTGGTTTCTGCAATTAAGACTCATTCTTATACACCTGCAACTTCTCATGGCTTCTCCGTCTAAGACCCAGCATCCAAGAAGGTCCAGCCCCAGGCAGAGGGGCTCCGACCTGACACCTGTAACTAGTGAGCACAGGATAGAGGAGGAACTTGGACTAAGTTCCCATGTGGGCAGGGTTTGAGAGGAACCATCCCTGGTGTAATCGGGAAGAATTTAGAGGAATATATGGACTCAGCGCAACTGAGAGCAGCAGTGCTATATGGACTCAGAGCAGCTGGGAACAGCTGTGCTCATGCTGGCTCTGACAGTGGCCCATTGAACATTTCTCTGGAGGTCCCCACAATTGCTCAAACACAGCCTTTCACCGTCAAACCTCAATCCATATAAGCAACCCCTCTTCTAATGGTACCACTGGCCACTCCTTTATCCAATGTTAAGCTCAACTTTATGTGTGTGTGTGTGTGTTTGTGTGTGTGTGTGTGTGTACATACACACACACATACATATATACATATATCTATCCTTATAGCTGAGTATTTAGAGTCAAGTGCAGAGTGAGGGGGTCAGTGGACAGAAAATCACTAAGAGGAGACATGGGCAAGGAGATTATTGCTTTGTTGGCCTGACAGGAGTCTTGCTAAAGGCAGGGAAAGGACTGAGATATCGAAGGTAGGGGGTGGAGAGCTTGATCAGATGCTGAGGGTGATCAGATATCAGGGTGGTGGGATTCTCGCTAAGCTGGCTTAGCAGGATGCTTGCTAAACCTGGCTGGGCAGGCCAAGGACAGGGCCCCAGGAGGAGACGTAGCAGAGAAGAGCCTAGGTTTGGTCAGGGGGACAGTCTTAGTCTATTTGTTGTTGTTGTTTCTGTGCACCCCGTCTGTGCTGCCATTAAGGGTAAACGGAGCACAAGAGAAAATTCACGAGGAGGTGGAATATTTGCATCATAGACTGGGGCGAATTTAATTCTCTTCCACCGAAAGTTCAGAAGTCTAAGAACAGCCAGTATTTATGAAGCGCACATGGTAGGCAGGGACTCCGCGAAGCCTCATGTCCGCTACCTGCATGGACAGGCACTAGGACAGCACAGATGACCACACACGGTGGGCCCAGCAGCAGTCACTTTATGGGCTGGTTAGGTCTGCAGGTTTGGGTGTCAGGTACCTGCCTTCTCCCCTGCTGGGGTGGAAGCATCTTGAATGCAGAACCCGAATCTCCAGGCACCTGATAGTGACGCCTGCAGGTGGCTTATGCCTCATCCTGGCCCCCCGCAGGGCCATCCAGAGATTGGAGTTCCCTGACCCAGCAAGGCCTTCGCTCTGAATGCCAGAAAGTGTTTTACAAAACATGCCTGTGATAATCATCTACATGTCCACACATTGTGCCTCGTGCACAGACAGTAACCTTTCTGAGCCCTCGCTGTCAGCTGACCTCATCAGTGTTTCAGAGCTGGGTAAAAAAAAAGTGACGGTGACAATCATTAAAAAACATTTGTTCCCCTGGCATTCGGGTGGCCCGCAGCCCGGTGGTGACTGCTGCATACAGGCCACATAGGCTGCCCTGGTGGTGATTACTGCTGAGCCCACCTCCTGGTATGCTAAGGAGCTCTGTGATTAAAAGAGGGAGAGGCTGCTGAGATGGGAAGCAGAAGAGAAATCACTACAGAGATGTGGTCACACTGTAGGCTCCATGTTCACACTGTAGGCTCTGTGTTCACACTGTGGGATCCGTGTTCACACTGTAGGCTCCGTGTTCACACTGTAGTCTCCGTGTTCACACTGTGGGACCCGTGTTCACACTGTAGTCTCCATGGGGCCAAATGCTCGGGCCTCCTCCTGCTGCTGGGCAGCTGGGCCAGGTGGGAGAGCAGAGGCCCCCTTGGTCAGTCCCAACCACCTCTTCCCATGAAGTGGACATCAGGGGACACCTCCTCTCTGAGGAAGTGGCACCTGAGCAGAGGCCTGGATAAAGCAGGGGAGAAATTCACATGTGTTCCCAGGGGGTCCAGACATCCAGGCAGTGGGATCAGCCAGTAGCGTGCTCCATACCCACCCACAGGGTGGCTGGCCCTCATTTTCCTGCTGCCTATGAAATGCCCATGATGTTGGCAAACAGAACCGAAGGTGACCCCATGACCCCCACCTTCTGGAATGCATGCACTTTGTATTTTTCTCTCCTGGGTGTGGGACTTGCTTCCGACCAATAGAACACAGTGAAGATGACATGGCAGAGGTGATGGGATGTCACTCCTGTGGTTCTATGACATCACACTGGTCTGGAAGAAGCAAGCAGCCCTGTTGTGAGAGCCCACGTGTGGAGGAATACAGGCCCATAACCACAGGGATGGAGTTCGCCAACAACCCGAGTGAGCGTGGGCATGGACTCTTCAGAGGACAGCACAGCCCCACTGACACCGTGAGTGCAGCCCGGTGAGACCCTGGAGCAGAGGACCCTGCTCGGCTGAGCCTGGACTCCTGACCCACAGGAATTGATACCCGATGTGTGTTGTTTTAAGCTGCTCTGTTGGTGGCAGTTTGTTACACAACAGTAGATAACTAATGCAGCCGGTCTCCCAGGCTCCGGATGTTTCTTCTGCTCAGCAGTGAGGAGCCCTGTCTGATGGCACACAGGGGGCGTCTTGGCTTTCACGGGCTCTGGGCAATTTTGCCATCATGAGCTTCATTCTCTATAAAAAACAAATAAACAACAACAACAAAATAAACCACAGACAAAACAGTGAATTCCGTTTTATACCTGTCTTGTTATAAAGATGAAATGTAATCCAGGCTGATTCCATTATTACATGTGCATTATTTCTTTTTCTTCTGATAAAAACATGAAAATATTTCCGTGAGCCCCTGAAGAAGAATCTTGGTCCTCAGCAGGCATCCAGGAGGCCTGATGGGTAATCGGCCTGGCCACCACCTCTCCAGCCTGTCGGCCACCTTGGAGTTTTCAGTAGAGTGAACACACAGAGAGGATGAGATGAGGACAGATGGAGAAAATAGAAGATGGGCAGCAGAGGAAGAAATGGAGGACACTCTGTTTCCATAAATACTTACCGAAGCTCTCCTGTGGGTTCAGTGCCGGAGCTACTGAGGACACGAGGACGGAGGTGGCTCGGTTTTTGCCTTCTGGAATGTTCTGTAGTAATGGTGGACATGAGAAAAGTACACGAATGATGATCAGTTATGGCCGAAGACGGGTAAGGACCAAAGAGAGAAGAGAGAACTGAGCCATTCAGGGAAGGAGAGGACTCTGTTCCAGGAATTATTCATTCATTCGCTTGTTGGTTGGTTCATTTATTCTGCAAACATATATTGAGTTATAGGTCATGCATGAGAAATAGAAATGTTTATAAGAAGTGGTCCCTGCCCTTGAAAAACTTCCAAGCGAGTGATAGAGATAAATTATTTTAATACGGTGTAGCGAGGGATCTAATAAAGGCATGGCCGGGAAGGCCGCCTGGTGTGAAACCTGGTTCTCGGGCAGGATTTTTCAGCCTTGGCACTTAGACATTTGGGCCAGACAGTTTTTTGCTGGGGAGCCGTCCTGTGCATTATAGGATGCTTAGCAGCATCCCTGGCTTCTACCCGCGCGATGCCAGGAGTCTTTATTGGGTGAGAACCACTGTTTTAAGATTGACGATAGAACCGAGGGCGAGTTATTTACTGTGTAGGTGCCTTTGTTTTCTTATCTGTAACATAGACAAAAACAGGACGTATCTCACAGGCTCATAGCAAAGGATTAAATGAGATGATATGTGTAAAATGCTTAGAGCATCGACTGGCACATAGTAAGTCCGCAATACATGTAAGTGGTATTTGGTGGCGTTGAATGGACCACAGCCCGCATTTCACAGAGATGGGGGTGTTCGTACTCATGTCGAGGGGCCTTGGCATGTAAGGCACATACAGGGTACCTGGATGAGTAAGTGAAGGTTCTGGAGAGACAGGAGGGGACAGTGACCTTGAAGGTTTCTGAGGTGTGTTTAGTGGGGAGTGGAGGCTTCGCAGGCATCATACAGGGAGGCCCTTCTGTCTGCATTGAGTCCCCAGAGAGAGTGTTTAGCTCACAGTCCCCTGTCAACCTAAACCATTCAGGGTCACCCAAATGGCAAATGGCACCATGGCCCCCCAGCAGGTAGCCGTGGAGGTTGTCTGCCAGGAGTGGGGTGAATCAGATGTGGTGAGCCCAGGGCCACTTCCTGGAATGTCCACGCCGCTCCCCAGGACAGAGGGAGAAGAATGCCTTTGTCTACAATGGAGAGTCGACCTCAAGGCTGTGTCCTGGACTCAACTCTGCAAGAGAACGCTGACGCCTCACTTCCTGGGAAAACTGCTCCTGAGTCTATTTTCCAGCGTCTCAGTCACCCCTCCCTGTCCCGTCATCCTGTCCTGGTCAAGCTGGCCTGCTTTCCGCCCCTTCCATCCCCACCCTCATCTCCAGTCAGAGTTTTACACTTTGCTCCTATAGTCCACCCTCCCCTTGGCCTCAGATGCAGTTTTCCCCAAGCCCTCTCCACTTGGAAAGCAGCTCACCTTCATGGAGTCCCTAGATGTGCCAGGTGGTGGCATGCCCGTGGTAGGCTGGATAGAGCCTCCCCTCCCCTCCCAAGGTGTCCTCACCCAGTCCCCGGAACCTGTGACCATGTCACCTTACATTCGTTGGGGATTGGGGAGGATGGAGACAGGAGTCCATCCATTGGCTGCTCTTTAGCAGGCAAGTGACAAAGGAAAACTAATATCCTTTCAAAGTTGTTCCTGTGCTCCTGGGTTGAATAAATGAAGTCCAGCTCTCTCCTCCACACCACGAGGCTGCATGATGAAGTTATCTGTGAGGGCTGTTTGGATACCAGCAATGGAAACCAATTCTGGCTAACTCAATAGAATGGAAATTATTGGGAGCATACGTGAATAGCTCACAGGGGGGAGGAGAGGCTGAACAGGCTGTGGGAGGAGCAGAAACCGTGGAAGCCGCAAGGATCCAGGAAGCATGAGCCCATGGACATGCAGGTGTGTCCAGGCAGGGTGGTGCCACCAGGTAGCGCATCTCCGCATCTTCTGCCCTGGTTTTCAAATGGCCAGAAGCCAGGGATCTCCAGTGGCTCACTTCTGGCCGGGGGGCAGGGCCAGGGTGTCTTGATGGACAGTGATGCCAGGGCTTTTCCTCATGGAGGAAGCAATACGTTCTCAATGGAAAATCAAAGTACTGTTACCAAATAGACACCATCAACCGATGCCCAGCACACTTTGCCAGGCCAACAGCCAATCCAGTTCCCTCTGCTATGGTCTCTCCTTAGGCTGAGCAAGAGGGACCTAGCCTAGGGCCCATGCTGAGAGCTCTGCTGGTGGGGACCACCAATATAAAGACTTTTTTTTTTGTTTGGTTGTTTTTATAAGGAAGCATTTTCAATGGTGGGTACCCACTTGAGGAGATGGGCATTATGGGCGAGACCTGGGAAAACTGGGCGGGGTACCCAGGTAGAGGAAGTGGAGCTGAGAGCACAGGGGTGTGTGTGTGCGCGTGGGGAAATGGGTGTGTGGAGACAACAGAGGCCCAGCCTGGAAACCAGGGAAAATGTTGGTGCTTTAGCACCAGGCGGCCTGCCCAAGTCACCCACACTGGGTTCCCTAGGTGGCCACGCTTGCCCCTCCCCTCTGCCTTGATGGTGTCATTAGGGAAGTGTGTACAACTACCAGATGTCCCAGGCAGCAGAGGCGACCCTGCACCCTGGCTCCCTGGGGAGCTTGCCCAGGTCAGTCCTGGCTCAGGTTTGGGTAGGTCCAGTTACCCCTGGAGCCCTGGTCCTGGGCCCAGCTTCTGTTCTGCCCCGTCCTGGTCAGTCCTTCCCACCACTCAGGCTCACAGGAGCCAGCAGGGGGCAGCCTGGCTCCTTCAGCTTCCGTGTCAAGGAGGTGAGTCTTGGGGAGCAGGCCCTGGGCCCTGAGTGGACCCTGATTGTAACTTTGAAATGTTTAGACATCATGTGTCTAGGGCTCCCTTTGTGCTCTTGTCCTGGGCTCTGCAGATGTGATGGGGAGACCCTCTGACAGCTCGACACTTTGGGTGAAATTTCATGAAGTTTTGTGACGAGTATTGCAAAAATTCTCACCAGGGGCAGCCTGTCAGTGCCATCCTTTGTTTTAGATAGCTCATGGAGACATGTGGTGCCGGGAGCCGGTCCATCCTTGCTGTTTCAAGGGACCTGGCATATATGGCATACTTTTCTTAATATGTTTGCTCACCTTCTTGGCGCTGTGTTTTAACCAAAGTCACCTCTCCGAGAAAGGTTGAATCCCCAGGTAGGGATTTTCCCCTGAAGTTAGGGAGGGAATAAAACCCCTCAACTAAGTGCCAGGCGGGTAATTAATCCCTTTAACTACGAACAATCATGCTTAAACTACATAACCTTTTCTCCCTGGAATGGAGATAAGAAACGCCCTAACCTTTGTAATAGAGATTGATAGGATTGAATCAACTGGTATAAATACAGTTGTAACAAGACAGAAACACTCAGAACTTAGAACACAGAAAGAAGACAGAACTCAGAACACAGAACTTAGAACACAGGGCTTGGAAGACAGGACCAAGAGAGACAGAGCCTAGGCACAGAACCTACATAGAACGTTCTCTAGAGACAGAAGAACTTCGCTGGAGAGAGCATGCCTGAGGATCCTGGACAGGGACTGGCCTCGGAGCCTGGAGGCGGAGCCTGGCGAGAGAGCATGGCAGGGGATCCTGGACTGAACCTGACTGCGGAGATTGGCAGGAGAGCCTGACTAGAACCTGGTGACTGAACCTGACTGGAGAGCCTGGACAGAACCTGGCTGGAGAACCTAGCGAGGGAACATGGCTACAGAACCTCGCTGGAGATCCGAAGCAGAACCTCTCTGGAGATGGAGACCAGAACTTGGCTGGAGATCCTGGCTAGGCTGCTGATCAACTGAACGCTGTCTCCGTGTCCTTCCTTCTTCGCCGACTCCGTCTACGCCTTTGGGAACCCCTGGACCTGCTGGGGTTGGACCCCGGCAATGTGGGTGGCAGAGGGACAGGTATTTGGAGGAAATGAGCTGGGATGTTTACTGCCATGGTTTTGGCAGGCCCTGAAACCTTAGAACAGAAGGCACAGGTTTTCATGTTCACACATGCACAGGCACACACACACAGGCATGCACATACACAGGCATGCACAGGCACACATACCAACATGCACATGCACACACAGAGGCACATGCAGGCACACACCAGCATGCACATACACAGGCATGCACATACACAGGCATGCACAGGCACACACACCAACATGCACATGCACACACAGAGGCACACGCAGGCACACACCGGCATGCACATACACCAGCATGCACATACACAGGCATGCACATGTACAGGCACGCATATGCACAGTTACATACACAGGCACACACATAGGCACACATGCGCACACACACAGGCACGAATGAAGAGAACAAGAAGAGCAGACTGTTTTAGGGTAAAAGAGGCTAATGCATTTTGAAACATGCACTGACAAAAGATTGCTTGCCTTTGAAAGCTAAAAGCACAATTGAATCTTTTGTTTTTCTTTCTAAGCACACATAAGCTACCCTCATTCTAAAATCCTGGACCAAATCAGAAATGCATTGAAAAAAGAAGCCCCTAGGGAAACTGCTCCAAACAGCACATAAAAGGCAATGTCTGATCTCCCGACTGCCTCAGCAGGTTCCAGCAGCACCTAATCCATACTGCTTCCGGCTTGTGTGAGAATCGATAGGTAAGATGGGTGTTTCCTGTCTGAGAACAGATAGTAAGATGTACTGCTGGGCAGCAATGCAGGGTCAGGAGGCCGTTTTCCTCCTGGGCAGGTGCATGGACAGGAGCCTTTCCTGACGGGAGAGCTGGACCTGAATGTACAAGAGCTAGGCTCCTCTGGGTCCAGGAAGGAGGAACTAGAAACGCAGTGAAAGATGCTGGGTTAACACAATGGAGGGGGGAGAGAGAGAGAGAGAGAGAGAGAGAGAGAGAGAGAGAGAGAGAGATAGAGATAGAGATAGATAGATAGGAGGGGAGGGGAGGAGAAGAGAAGAGGAGACGCCATCAATATTCATGTTGCTTTCTGAATGAGAACCCAAGACGCAAGTTCACAGAGACTGGGAGGCCAGGAGAGGTGGCCCTGTGCGTGTGTCAATTGAGCTGGAGGTCTAAGCAGTGGCCACAAACCTGTGCCCCACAATAAATGTGTGCAGTGACACTGTGGGGTCTATTTCATTGCATTTCATCTCATTATCTGTCTTAATGTATTTACTTATTTTGGCAAATGTCCAAGACACAGAACAAAACCCTTCTGCTGGTCCAGCCCAGCTCTCAAGCACCTACTGCATCTCAACTTAATTTCTTTCCTAACATTTGTGGTGCCCAGGACAACAGTACAAAAGGAAGATCCACCCACTCTGTCTAAATATTTAGAAGCTATCAATCAAGTTAATGAACTGTGAGGTTCAATATGCTCCACCATCCTACTTTGCAGATGCACCCACATACTGACCTGGAGAGCCAGGGTCCAGCCTGGGATTCAGGATTCCCCTGCACGATTGAATCTTTTCAGTTGCGCAGGGTGGTGGCTGGGATATGTGCTGGCTCCTTGGCCTCAGCCCCCAGTCTTCAGCCCCCTCTCTTCAGTCCCCAGTCCCCTCTCCCCAGCTCCCAGCCCCCACCTCCCAGTTCTTAGCCCCCTCTCCCTTGTCCCCAGCTCCCAACCCCACCTCCCAGTCCCCAGCACCTTCTCCCCTGACCAGGCTCTGTTCTGCCCCAGGAGGAGCCTCCAGCATAGCACGGGACATATTACCCTCCATGCCCACGGTCTGTCCACCCTTCACCATCGCTCAGGCTAGGGGTACACACCAGTACTATCACCCTCTCCTCGGCCTGACTCGGGGAAGAGCCTACCCCAGCCTTGGGAGAAGGCTTCAGGTCATTTGGTTGGAATTCTAACATCTCAGGTCTGGATAGTGGGGGCTAAGGGCTCTGAATGGGCACATCCCACAGACCCGTGGACTTCTTGCCTGGTGGAGGGCTCAGGGCTGAGGGCAGAACTGGTCCCAGATGTCTCTGGGGGCTGAAAGAGCCCTGACTGAGTATCCCAGCAGTGGACTGGGGCGTGGGGACTGGAGCCCAGGCCAGCGTCTGTGGCCAGCCGTCTCGGTGTCTGAGGACAGATTGCTCCATGGACCTCACAATTCTCATTAGTGGAGTAAAGGTGTCAAGCTAAGTCCTCTGCGATGAGCTTTTCCAACGCTGAGTCTTCTCATTTGTTTTCGTTTGCATCCACTCATGATAAGCTCTGATCCTGTGCAAAAATTAGGAGAGAAAGTCATTTTCGATCTAGTTTATTTCTCCTTTGAGAACAGTGTCCTCATGTTTTTGTTCCTTAGGGGGGAACAAAGTTGAGTTGGGGGGAATGCCAGGCATAGAATATTTGGCTCATGTTGCTAATTACTTGTACGGAGTGGTTGTAGAATGCCGAGTTTGAATATAGATCCTTTCTCTTTTTAGCAGAACACTTAACCATGTGAATAACAAAAACCCTCAGCCGCAATCAGAGCTCATTTAAATGATAACTTTAATTTTTAGTTACCTCTTGGTCTCCCTGCTGAAATATACATGAGTGAGAGCAGCCTCAGCCGGGCTCCCTCGGCAGCCGCCGGCAGAACTCACTCCCGAGCTCCAGCTCGCGGCTGCTTCCTGTGATTTATTCCTCCTGTGTATCACCTTTGTTGTGAGAGAGGAGAGGATGGATGTCTTTAGAAGCAGGATTAATCTACCTCCGCACACATCAAGGGGCGGAAAAGAAAACCTAGCGGGACTCGCCGAGAATGCTGAAGCAGGACAGATAAGGGCTGGGAATTGAACGTGAAGATAGTAGAAGGAATTTTTTCTTTAAGAAAGAAGTTGATTTGGGTAGATCATTAAAAAAAAAAAATAACCAAAGCTTATGAACACAGGCAAGCTCAGAAGAAAAATGGGAGGTTTCTTTACAAATGGTGGCTTCGCCCTTTCCCGGTCAGCAATCCTGATGGGCAGTGGCCTCCCCATGCAGGTCTGCACCTGGGAGCCTTGGCCTTGGCTGACTGAACATCCGGGCTGAATAGTTCTTGTTCGGGGGCTGCCCTGAGCCTTGTAGGATGTTTGGCAGCATTTCTAGTCTCTACTGCATAATAGCAGTTCCCTGTCATGGGTTGAATTGTGACTCCTCCCCCTACTCATATGTTAGAGTCCTAACCCCTAGTATCTCAGAAGGTGGCCTGATTTAGAAATAGGTGCATTGCAGATGTGACTAGTGAAGAGCAGGTCATTAGGGTGCACCCACTGTGCCTGGTGTCTTTGTAGAAAGGGGGAATTTGGACATAGACAGGCTCCCAGGAAGCATGCCATGTGGAGATGAAGGCAGAGATCAGGGGGACGCATCTGTAAGCCTCGGAAGGCCACAGATCGCCAGTAAACTGCCAGAAGCTCAGAGATAGGCATGGACCAGACTCTCTTGCACGACTCTCAGAGGGATCCAGCTCTGCTGACACTTTGATCTTGGACCTCCAGCCTCCAGAACTGAGGATGCATTTCTGTTGTGGAAGCCACCCAGATGTAGGACGTTGTTACAGCAGCCCCAGCAAACTGATACAAAGCCCCTAGTTGTGACGACCCTAAATGCCTCCTGATGCTGTCAGATGTCCTGTGGGGCAGATCACCCCTGAGGTCCGATTGTCCAGTGTTGTTGCCGAGCACAGCAGAGCTGAGACGTTGTGGCAGAGTCTGTGTGGCCTTTACAGAAAAATTTGACTGATCTCCCCTTGAAACTATCCTGGGGGGCCCTGAATGTTTGTGGGGTGCCTAGAGGCACACTGGGCTCAACTGGGCTGCGACATTGGTCCACAAGCTGCAGAGGATGGACGTGAAGTGCAGGGTGAGGATGATGATGCGCAGAGGACAGCAGCCTGCCCGGGACACAGCCACCAGCGGTGCCCTTGGGGTGAGGGCCCATCCATCCAGGTCTCCTGACTTTGCGTGCTTGTTTTCAGTCCTTGTTCTGCTCCCTACCTCTCACATTCAGCTCCATTGCCTGCAATGGACGTCTTTGTTGAACGGGTTGCTTCCTTGTACCAATTTGTGATTGTGGGAAAGGGACCCTATCTCCACATTCAGCCTTTGTGTTCAGGGGGCTCTAGGCTGCCCCCTCCTGGGCTTTGTCCACTGAGGTTCCAGGGCCTCAGGTGTGCTGTGGGCTGGCTGCTGGGACCATCCCTGGAGTGCGGAATGTGGGGGTGGGGACCTTCTTTCCTCAAAACCGCCTCCTGTGAGAAAGGCCTGTGAAGGTGTCCGGGCTGTGAGTCAGGAGAGGGGATTCACAGACACCTCTGACTCTGGGTAAGGCACCCACCCGTGGGCTGGGGCTGCTGGAAGACGTGTGTGTCACTCCGAGATCTTCAGCAGCATCTCCTGTCTCTGTCTGGCCCTCAGCCCCCCGCCCCCCGGTTATAGCAGCAGCAATTTAAAACTGTCCATCATTCCCTCAGGTTGGCTTGCTTTTCAGACCTAAAAGGTCAACCCGGACTGCTTCCTTCAGGGTCTGAGGCGATACTGAAAATTTTTTGGGGGGAAAACAAAACCAGGCAAGTTGCTATAGACAAATGTTTGGGATTGAGTGGTCCCTCTCCCCCAACGAAGGTATGTTGAAGTCCTAAACCCTGTTACCCTGTGAATGGGACTTATTTGGAGATACAGTCTTTGCAGATGTACTCAGAGTTGGGTTGAAGTCATTAGGCTTACCCTAATCCAGGGGTGGGGAACGGCTGGCCTGAGGGCCATATAAGGTCCGTGAAATCATTTGGTCTGGCCCTGCCAGGGCATTAGGATGAGTTAATGCAATGTTTGATGAAATAGAGCAGGCTGAAATTAAAAAATATATTGATTTCAGAGAGGAAGGGAGGGGGAGAAATAGAAGCAGCAATGATGAGAAAGAATAATTGATTGGATGCCTCCTGCAGACTACACACTGGGGATGGAGCCCCCAGCCTGGGCATGTGTCCTGACTAGAAATCGAACCATGACCTCCTGGTTCATAGGTTGACACTCAACCACTGAGCCATGCTGGCTGGGCAAGCAGGCTAATTTTTAAGTTGATAATTTTGTAGGGCCCACGAATGATGTTATAAATATCCAGATGGCCCTTGGCAGAAACAAGGTTCCCCACCCCTACCCTAATCCAGTATGAGTGGTTGTCCTTATAAAGGAGAAGAAAAGAGACGCAGAGATGGGTACATAGGGAGGATACCACGTGAAGATAGAGGCAGAAATCAGAGTAGTGCACGCACAGGCCAAAGGCACCAGGCTGCTGTCGTCAGCAGGAAGGAGGGGGCATGCAACTGATTTTAATTTAATTAGAGCACCCAGGACAGAACCAGCCCTGCTCACACTTTGCTTGCAGACTTTCCAGCTTCCAGAACTGTGAGAGAATAAGCCGCTGTGGTTTTAAACGCCCAGGTGTGTACTTTGTTATGTCAGCCCTAAGAAACCAATGCAACAATTATGGAAAACATGTATTTTTGCATCTTGTACTGTTTACCGTGACTTAGCAGTCGGGTGGCTTGGAGGTCAGGACACATGGCTGGCCCTTGCTGTCTCTCGTACACTCGCACAGTGCCCCCTCCGTTGTCTTCCTGGCCTTTATCACAATCTGGGATTATATGTGTATGTGTAACTATTTGTTCATCCATGGCAAACAACAGGTATTCAGTAAGTATTTGTCAAAGGACCTTGGGCAAATTATCATTTCTGAACCTCACTTTGCCTATATGGAACCTAGAAATATTAATGGTGCCCACTTCATTGATCACTGTGAGAATTACATGAGAAACTGAGTGTGCAGCACGAGGCATGGCACGATGCATGTTAAAAGCTGGGGTTAGTATTTTCTGCTGGACTCTTTTCCTTGTGGAGCTTTGGGCGCATTTACCTGCTCGGAATCCTGGCTCAGCACATAGGCAGCTGGTGTAACTTGCTTTGACAACCCCAGGTAACAATTTGTCATTAAGAGCTACAGTTGAAATCTGACAATCCCGCCCCCTTCCCAGAAGGTTGCTGGTTTCTAAGACCTCATCACTAAACAGCCTGAAGATACAGGAAGAACCTTCCTTGAAATTGCCATGAAGACCATGTGCGTCACTCCGGGAAAAGCTAATGGCAGAACACACACCGATGTGTTAACAGTGTGAGACCTCTCCCCTAAGCAAACCTTTTAGCTAGCCAGGCTCCATTCGCCTTAATTAAAAATTACCCAGAGGATACATCTCCTTCCATCACTCTGTGGGCACACAGAGTCTTTTTTTGGTGTGTATTTTTTTAAAGGAAATTAAATTAAAAAAAAACCCTCATCCTTTTTCAAATAAATCCTGTTTGCTTTATTAAGCAGAAAAGCCTGCTGGCTCTTAGTTGTCAGTTACGTGTAAGTGTTAATTAATTTGGCACTGTCCAAGCACTCCTGAAAGCCAGCCTGTCCCTTAGGGCCCCATTGTTGAAGATGGCCCTGAACTGCAGTCCGGTATCCACACCGTGACCACTGGTACCTCCCTGAGACAGAGAACGCAGACTTAAGACTGAGTTTGCTGTAAAATATTGCACGTCTCTTATTATTTCCTAAGATGAGTTAGTTACATTCTTAGAGGACTTAAACCAGGGGCACAGCTCTGTTTCTGTATGATTCATGAGCTAAGAAAGGTTTTACATTTTTAAATGGGTGAAAATAATCAAAAGAACAATAATACTTCATGGTACATGAAAATTACTTAAAATTGAAATGTGTGTTTTGGGGTAAAGTGGTGTTGGGTCACAGCCACGACCACTTATTTATTTATTTATTTACTTACTTACTTACTTACTTATCATCTGGGGTCCAGCTATGATTTCTTTTTCTGTT
The DNA here is from genome assembly GCF_963259705.1 of Myotis daubentonii. Lineage (NCBI taxonomy): Eukaryota > Metazoa > Chordata > Mammalia > Chiroptera > Vespertilionidae > Myotis > Myotis daubentonii. The sequence continues at coordinate 212,257,720 of NC_081842.1, read as the reverse complement.
GATTGATTTTTTTAAAAAATTTTTATTGTTGAGAGTATTACATACTAGAGGCCAGGTGCACAAATTCGTACACGGGTGGGGTCCCTTGGCAAGGCCTGAAGAGATTGGGCTGAAACCGGCAGGCCAACACCACCTGCCACTCCAGCCTGCCGCTCCCACTCATCCCAGCCCCACTGCGCCTGCCGTGGGCTCGCACCCAGTCAATCCTGATCGGGAGAGGCTCTTGCTGCCACGGCTGTGAGCCCTGCGCCTGGTGTCCATCCCAAGGGGGTTGGGGGGAGCTGGGAGGCGATTGGCCCTCCAGGTAGGCAGTGGGATGCCCTTGCTGGCCTGGCATCCGGATCCGTCCCGCTGACATTCAAGCCAGTTGTCGGTAGCCACCTGGCGGCCGCTTACATCGTTTCTTCTTTGCAGAGCATCTAGGGAGGGGAAGCGGCTGTGGTGCCTGAGGTACCTGGCCTGTTCTCCAGAGATTGGACCTGCAGGACTACTGAGGGAGTGAGTGGCTACCGCAGGGCTGGTGGGCCCCTGGGACAGGTCGGTCAGCCAAGCGGCACTCCTGCTGTGGGAGCACACTGACCACCAGGGGGCAGCTCCTGCATTGAGTGTCTTCTCCTTCCTGGTCAGTGCGGGTCACGACCGGTCGTTCGGTCATTCAATTGCTTAGGCTTTTATATATATAGACTAGAGGCCCGGTGCACAAAAATTTGTGCACTGGCGGGGGGGGGGGTCCCTCAGCCCAGCTTGCCCCCTATCACATACTGGGAGCCCTAGGGGATGTCCTACTACCTGCTCCCTGCTCCCCTTGGGGAGTGGGCCTAAGCCACAGTCTGGCCTCCCTTTGTGGGAGTCAACCAGGCTGATCAGGGGAAGGCCGCAGGCCCATCACCGCACTGTTGCAGCCACTGCCAGTCAGGGCAGCCACCAAGATGTTTTCATCAACACGGACTCTAGTCCCTTTACCATGAAAAAATCCATCCATCCATCCATCCTTCCATCCTCCTTCCTTCCTTCCTTCCTTCCTTCCTTCCTTCCTTCCTTCCTTCCTTCCTTCCTCCTTCTTCCCTCCCTCCCTCCCTCCCTCCCTCCCTCCCTCCCTCCCTCCCTCCCTCCTTCCTTCCTTCCTTCCTTCCTTCCTTCCTTCCTTCCTTCCTTCCTTCCTTCCTTCCTTCCTTCCTTCCTTCCTTCCTTCTTCCTTCCTTCTCCTCACCTGAGGACGTTTCCATTGATTTTTAGAGAATGTGGAGGGGAAAGGGAAAGACAGAGAGAAACATCAAAGTGAGAGGAACACTTTGATTGGTTGCCTCCTGCATGAGCCCTGACCTGGGCCCGGGCCAGGGAGGAACCTGCAACCTAGGTACATCCCTTGGTCAGAATTGAACCCAGAATCTGTGTTGGGCAGGCCGAGGTATTACCCACTGAGCCAAACCAGCTAGGGCAGGATATGACATTTCTTAACCCTCCAGCAGCAGACCTTCCTTTTTTTCTCCAGGAGTGTAGTAAAAAAACCCTAGATCACCTATTTGGACTCTCATTACCCAAGTTACTAAGAATATTACCAGTGACCACAGGGAGCTTAGCCAATCAGCAGTCAGAAAAGGTGTTTCCTCTGTAGTTCACACCAATTGCCAGTATGGCCCCTGCCGGGCCTAAAGCCTCTGGAGAGTTATTAGCCCTGGGCCGGGGCACCCCCAGCTCCCCACCGCTGCCACCATCAACGATTGCTGGCTGGCTCCTCCTTGGCCCAAGCTTAAAGCCTCAGGCTGAGGTGTTAGGCCTGGGCTGCCATCAATGATCGCTGGCTCAATGATCGCTGGCTGGCTCCTCCCCGGCCCAAACCTAAAGCCTCAGGCTGAGGTTTTAGGCCTGGGCCGGGGCACCCCCAGCTCCCCACAGCTGCTGCCACCGCCATCAAGGATCGCTGGCTGGCTCTGCCCTGATTTGCCACCGCTGCAGCCATCAATGATCCCTGGCTGGCTCCTCCCCGGCCCAAGCCTAAAGCCTCTGGTTGAGGTGTTAGGCCTGGGCCTGGGCCGGTGCCCCCCACCCCCCCAGCTCCCTGCCCCTGATCGCTGGCTGGCTCCCCCCCGGCCCCGGCCTAAAGCCTCAGGCCGAGGCTTTAGACCTGGACCGGGGCACCCCCAGCTCCCCGCCACCAATCACTGACTGGCTCCGACCCGGTTCCCTGCCAAAGTCGCCATGAGGATCACTTGCTGGCTCCATCACAGTCCAAGCCTAAAGCCTCTGGCTGAGGTGTTAGGCCTGGGCCGGGGACCCTCCCCCCATGCTCCCCACCTTTGCTGCCATCAACGATCGCTGGCTGGCTCCTCCCGGCCCAAGCCTAAAGCCTCTGGCTGAGGTGTTAGGCCTGGGCCGGACCCCCCCCCCCCCCCATGCTCCCCGCCATCAAGATCGCTGGCTGAGGCATTAGGCCTGGACTTGGGCACCCTCAGCTCCCCACCGCCACCTCTGCCATCAATGATCGATGGCTGGCTCCGCCCTGGCCCTGGCCTAAAGCCTCAGGCCGAGGGTTTAGGCCTGGGCTGAGGCACCCCCAGCTCCCTGCAGCCGCCTCGGCCATCAAGGATCGCTGGTTCATGATTGCTGGCTGGCTTCTCCCCAGCCCAAGCCTAAAGCCTCAGGCTGAGGCTTTAGGCCTGGACCTGGGCACCACCAGCTCCCCACTGCCAATCGCTGGCTGGCTCCGCCCCGTTCCCCACCAAAGCCGCCATAAACTATTGCTGGCTGGCTCTGCCCCAGTCCAAGCCTAAAGCCTCTGGCTGAGGTGTTAGGCCTGGGCCGGACCCTCCCTATGCTCCCCGCCATCAATAATCGCTGGCTGGCTCCTCCCCGGCCCAAGCCTAAAGCCTCTGGCCAAGGCTTTAGGCCTGGACTGGGGCACCCCCAGCTCCCCGCCCCCACCGATCGCTGGCTGGCTCCGCCCCGGTTCCCCGCCAAAGCCGCCATCAATGATTGCTGGCTGGCTCTGCCCCAGTCCAAGCCTAAAGCCTCTGGCGGAGGCTTTAGGCTTGGGCCCGAGCACCCCCAGCTTCCTGCCGCTGCTGCCATCAAGCATAGCTGGCTGGCTCCGCCTGGTTCCCCTCCGCTGCCGCCATCAATGATTGCTGGATGGCTCAGCCCAGGCCCCAGCCTAAAGTCTCAGTCTGAGGCTTGGGGCTGACATATGCAAATTAGCCGCCATCTTGGCTGTCGACTAATTTGCATATCTCGCTGATTAGCCAATGAAAAGGGTAGCGGTTGTACGCCAATTACCATGTTTCTGTTTTATTAGATAGGATGTCCCCTCCCCCCCCCCATTGACCTCGTCTAGCCTGCCCCAAGCCTTCACCATCCTATTGTCTGTGTCCATGGGTTATGCATAAACGTACACAAGTTCTTTGATTGATCTCTTCCCACTCACCCTCCTTCCCTCACCTTCCCTCTGAGGATCAAAAGTCTTTTCCATGCTTATATGACTCTGAGGCATCTTCTAAGTCCCTGAGATGATCCCTGGGTCTTTCACTCAAAGATGCCCAATACTCGGACTGCACTACTGTTCCCTCGAGCAAATGGTCACACTGACTGCCTTTGAGTTTGCCGTCACTTAGAACAAATGAATTTATCTTCGAAGACTGCAGTGGCTTCTATGTGTTATGTTATAGGTAATTCTTAGCAAATTGGACTATGATGTTTTAGTGTACTTTGTCACTTTTATTGAGGTGTAATTTACATACAACAAGTTAATCCATTGTCAGTGTATAACTCAGTGAGTTTTGACAGTGTGTGCAGTCTTATGACCATCCCCACAACTGGGACATGGAACATCCCGTTACCCCGAGTTCTCTCATGACTCTTTGCATCAATCCCTTCTCACTGTCCCCTCATCACTGACAACCCTTGGCTGCTTTTGCCTGTTCTAGAATTTTATATAGTTGAAGTCACTCTGTAGGTAAACTTTTATGTCTAGCTCCTTTCATTCAGCTTTTGAGAGTCATCTGTGTTATTGCATGTGTCAGTAATGTGTTCCTTTTGACGGCTAAGTAATATTCCATTATTTGCCTATATCATGATTCACAACTAATGGGCATTTGGGTTCTTTCCAGTTTTAGGCACTTATGTATAAATCTGCTGTTGACATTCACATACAAGTCTCTATGTGGAATGGCATTTCTCTTTAATAAATACCAGGGGTGGGATTACCAGCTCACAGGGCAAGTTATTTGTATAACTTTATAAGAAACTCAACGTGGCTGTAACATTTTGCTTTCTCCCTCAGGAACATATGAGATTTTTAGTTTTTACATATCTGCTCCAATGATATTTAATGATGGCAATCCAAAGGGTGTGAAATGGTATTGCACAGTGGCTTAAATTTATATTTTTCTAGTTTTGGATGTTGAGCATCTTTTAATATTTTTATTGCCATTATCTATGCTCTTTGGTGAAGTATATGCTCAAAACTTTGGACCATTTTTTATTTCTTTGTTTTGTTTTTTATTCCATATAATTAAACTAGAGGCCCGGTTCATGAAAATTCATGCACTGGAAGGGGGGGGTCCCACAGCCCGGCCTGCCCCCTCTCACAGTCTGGGAGCCCTCAGGGGCGGGAGGTGACCTGACGATCAGGGGAAGGCGACATCCCATCACACCTCTGCTGCTGCCACTGTTGGCAGCGCAAGCCTCAGCCGGCCCTTGTTACCTGAGACTCGGGTGGCCTTGGGCGGCTGGATAGCTACCATTCAAGGCTTGCCTGCACTTCTGGCTGGCCCTGGACGGCTGGGGGGCTGCGGGGATTGGGGGACTCCAGAGGCAGGCACGCGGAGGGGACGGGCCTGCCTGCCACCCTGGTAGGGCTGAGGGGACTGGGCCCCACCATCTTTGAGGGTGTGGCAGTCAATTAGCATAGTCCCTCCTTATTGGCTGTGGGCGCTGCCATCTTTGCAACAGTGTGAGGGTCAATTAGCATATTTCCTCTTTATTAGATAGCATGTTAAGAGGTCTTCATGTATTCTAGATACAAATCTTTTAACAAATACATTTTGCAACTATTTTTTCCCAGTCTTTGGCTTCCCTTTTTTTTTTTTTTTTTTTTTTTAAACACATTGTATGCGGGAAACGTATTTATACATTTTACCAGTGTAGTAGAGCGCGGGACACGTATTAATACTTTTTTTATAGACTAGCGGTAGAATGCGGGTAACGTATAAATACGTAAACTAAAGTTACCGTAATTTTACTGAACGTTGCCATTTGCACAAAAAATTAGCAAAAATGGCCCACGCCACCTGTTAGCGCACGATAAAAACTACCCGCAAACAATGTGTTAAAATAGATCTGTTCAAAGTTTTTGTTTATTAAAAATTTAAAAATTAAATTGTGGTAAAATACCATAATATGAAATTTACTCTCTTACTACTTCAGGCTGTGGATTGTGTTTCCCCAACCTTTTTATTTCTCATAATTTTTCATTGGATGTCCACAGTGTGAATAACGCATTGTTGTTTGCTAGGTTTTATTGTCATTCTTTAGTTTTTGTTGAGCGTTGCCTTGGAAAACATTCAAGTTACTTGAAATCAGTTTGATTCTTTTGAGATTGGCTTTTAATTCAAGTTAAGGTTGGTCCAGGGGAACCTTTAATTTTGGGTTTGTTTGTCTCTACCGTACCTACCCATAACTTCTACCCACTGCTTCAGGCTTCCACACTGGCTGATGGAATCATAACTTATTCCCAGCTCTGTAAGCAAAGGGTTGGCCGCTCCTGGCTTGTTCTTTCCTGACCTCGAGTAGTTTGCTCCCGCAGGTGCACAGGGCAAGACTCTGCCCAAGACTTGAAATGTTTAGAGCTCTTTGCCTGTACAGTTCCCTGCTCTTTAGTTTCTTGTCATGCAAATCCTGGCCACCTTGACCTCCCTGAACTCCAAACTTCATTTCTCCCAGTGGGGCCACCGGGCTCTGTTGGGTCCCCCCTCACTGGATTCTGGTTTGGAACCTCTCTCCAGGACGTAAGCTAAAGACATTGTGGGGCTCACCTTGTTTCTTTCTCTTCTTTGGGAGGTAATTCTCCTGTGCTGCTTGTTGTCCAATGTCACCTTCAAAAGTCATCTTACTTTAATTTCAAAAATAAGCATCAAACAGCTCCATTTATATATATAATTAGTAATCAGGTAGGAAGGTGAATTTTGCCTTGGGCACTCTAGCACAGCCAGAGTAGAAGGCATGCCCATTACTTTATTGCTTATATCTACATGGCTATCGGTAAAAGACATCAATTATTAGACATCTTACTATAACATGTTTTAAAATGTCAACGCATTTTGTTAATGTCAACATTTTGCTAATGTCAAACTCATGGCTATTTCTTTTTCTATTTCAGCTGTTCTCAACTTTGGGGGATCTATGGATTTATTTGAGAATGCATGGACCCCTTCCTCTGAAAAATGCACATTGCCATACATACACATTAGCATGCAAATTAAAAAGTGCAAATTAATCCCCGAATCTCCCCTGTGGGCCTGGGAAGAATATCTAGGCTCCGGGTGAAAAGCTCCTGCTCCAATTTACATTAGCTTTGCTTGTTACTTTGCTGATCAGAAAATTTATAATTTCCTCTCTGACTTACCTTGCAAGGGTTATTGTAAAAGATCATGCTGGCCATGTCAAAATACTTTAAAAAGGGTTATGAAAATATGCCATATTTTTTAAAAATATATTTTTATTGATTTCAGAGAGGAAGGAAGAGGGAGAGACAGAAACATCAATGATGAGAGAGAATCATTGATAGGCTACCTCCTTCACGTCCCCCACTGGGATTGACCCCAAGCAGGGCATGTGCTCTGACTGGGAATTGAACCATAACCTCCCAGTTCATAGGTCGATGCTCAACCACTGAGCCACACCAGTGGGGCAATATACCCTATTTTTTTTGTGATGATTGTTACTGTTGCTATCATTATTATCACTTATAATAATGGTTCTTAGGTAGTTTTTAAAAAATGTAGTGGTTAATTCTTGTAATAGTTTAGTTTTTTCTTAACTTTACAGTAAACTTACACACACACATATGTAAATGATACACACACAGTTTATTTTTTAAAAGGATTTTTAATAGTATAACTGTTTGCTTAAAAATGTGGTTCTTGTCCTCTGTTTTCTCCCAACTTCCTATCTCCTGGTTGAGCAGTCCTCTGACACATTTATACAGTTTTTGCATTGATTTACAAGTACGTGCTGTGTAATGTACTTTGTGAAATTAATTTTTCTGTGCCATGCAAATCAATAAAGGTGTAATTTGTGGAACAGTCTTTTCTAGGTATCTCTGAACTAGTTGCGTTTTGTTATTCAGCACTGGCCTCGCATGCTCTTTGGTGATGCAAGGCCTGACCTCGCTTCTAGCCTGGCCCTGTGCTGGTTTCTTTCCTTCTCTCCCTCTGTGGGCAGGATAGAAGCCAGGACTGCGTCTGCCCTCTGATGTAGCGCACGCATTCCCACTGTGCCCATCTCCATGTTGGCATCTACCTCTGACCCCCTCTGCATCCTGTTCCTTGCCATTTGTACCTGTGCCCCACCCATCCAGAACCTGTTCCTCCTCCTCTTCAAGTAACGAAATCCCTCCCTCCCTCAGGTTCAGTTAGGGGCACACCTGCCTTAGGAGGGCTTCATGACCACCTGGACCCCTGGCCGCCTCGGCTCCTCAGATGCTCTGGACCACAGACTCCTCCTATTGGCTTATTTCAGCTCTAATGTAGAAAGTCTAAAATTTGCTTGTGGAAGAGATTGTCAACTCCTCAAGGGTGGGGGCTGTGCCATCTTGTTTGGACATCTCTGCAGCAATGTGGTTGCTTTAGAGCAGTGGTTCTCAACCTTCTGGCCCTTTAAATACAGTTGCTCTCGTGACCCAACCATAAAATTATTTTCGTTGCTACTTCATAACTGTCATGTTGCTACTGTTATGAATCGTCATGTAAATATCTGATATGCAGGATGGTCTTAGGTGACCCCTGTGAAAGGGTCCTTCGACCGCCAAAGGAGTCGCGACCCACAGGTTGAGAACCGCTGCTTTAGAGGAAACACTAAATACTTACCGAATTTATTTGAGCCAATTTCTTCCCCCCTCTGCCTGATATAACAGATAAAGAAATCACCTCCACCCTGATCCCAGAGCTCTTTGAATAGCTTTTCAGGAAAAGTCCAGAGACTTGGGGGATATTCTCAAACACTGTCTGTGAGAATGGAAGTTAGTTTAGCTATTTTGCATGGCAATTTGGCAGCTCTATTAAGATTATAAATACTTGTCCCAGCAATTCCTCCCCTGGGGAAATGCATTCAGGAGAGTCAAAAATTCAAGGACAAGAACTTTTCCCTGATAAATTGTTAGTGATTGCAAAAAACCAGGGGTAGGAGGAGGGGAGCAACAACTAAATGTTCATCAATATATAAATATAACTACAGTTTACCCACATAGTAGTCTACTGTGCTTATATAGTAAGAAAGTAATATATAATAAGAATATGTATGTATGTGTATATATATATATATATATATATATATATATATATATGCATTTTTTTGTTGTTGTTAATTCTCATCAGAGGACATTTTCCCATTTTTTAGGGAGAGTGGAAGAGAGAGGGAAAGACAGAGAGAAACATCGATGTGAGAGAAACACATCGATTGGTTGCCTCCTGCACTAGCCCTGACCAGGACCTGGGCTGGGGAGGAGTCTTCAATCAAAGTACTTCTCCTTGACTGGAAGCAAACTCGGAACCCTTTGGTCCACAGGCTGATGCTCTGTCCACTGAGCCAAACTGGCTAGGACTCCCACACGTATTTTAAAACATTTAGAAATCATATGACTAGACTATACCATTTATACTTATTTTTAAAACCCCACAAAACCTATAGAGTTCTGTGTACTTGTATTTATAGAATCTGTATATTTCCTTCTAGTAGAATTGAATGTCACAGGGGAATGAGGTTCTAGATAAGTCAGGGAGCAAGGTGACAACTGGACGCAGTCAAAATTGATTTTAGGGACTATTTGGGGAGAAAGTTGGACAGTCTGTTACTAAGTCAATGCAGCTTAATGTTGTTTCTTGCCGTGTTGGAGCCAATTACTGTTTCTCCAAGCACCAGATAAAAATGGCAACTGGCCTTTAGGGGCAACACTGTTCAAGAAGAAAGAAATACCTATTTTTAAGCTGCTCACACCATGACAGGCCCTCTGAAGCTGACCAAGCCGTGTTTCCCAGGAGGGGCGTCGAAACATTTAGGGCAGGGCAGTTGGTGTTGAGTGGCACTGTGCCAGATGGGCACTCAGCATCTTTACCTCGCTGCCATGGATGTTTCTTACCACCATCTCCTTCATTACACAATGAAATACTCTTCCAAATATTTCTAAATGCCCCCTAGGAGGCAGTGCCTCCCCTGGCTGAGAACCACTAGAGTAGGATCCTTATCTCCCACTTCATTCTCCCTCATGTCTGGGTTTATGCTCACTGAATGCAATGGCCATTGCGTGAAATCAACTGGTTTGGTTTTCACTTTTTCTTCCTGAAACCTACATAGTCAAATTCATGTAAGCTACATGCTCAAAGGGTATTACCAATTATTTCAGTTATTTATTGCTTTATGAGGAACCACCTAAAACATAGTGTGGCATAAGGAAAGCCCATTTTAATATGTTCATCACTTCTGTCGATTGAGTTCAGACAGGATCCAGTGTGAGCCTCTGTTCCACAATGTGTGGGGCTTTGGGTCTGAGGACTTGGAAGGCTGGGGTGGAGTCAGAGTCTGGGGGCTGGAGTCATTTGGAGGCTCTTCATTCTCTTATTGTCTCCTGGGCTTTAAGGATAACTTAAAGGCTGGATTCAGGGGGAGGGGCTGCCAACCTCACCAGAAGGGGCTGAAGCACCTACACATGGCCTTGTAGGGGAGGAAAAACGTTTCCCCTCTACCCTCCTAGGTTCAGTGTCTGGGGGACCTGAAATTCAATGGGCAAAAGACAGATTAACAAGAGAAAAACAGTTTATTAACACATGCAGTGCACATGCCCCTGGGGAAAACAGTGCTGAGTAACTCAAAGGGGTGGTTAGAACTCAAGGCTTATGTAGCATCTTAACAAAGAATAATACATTTGTAGAGGTGAAAAGACAAAGGAAAAGGGGTTTGGGCCTCTGGGGGCTGCAGACGGTGGGAAGGTGAGAGTACGGGGAATCTAATGGACGGTAAGGGCTATTTTAGAAAGGCTTGTTATGTGCCTGTGTCTCAGTGCCTTCTCTGGGCAAAGAGTCTAGAGTTGTCTCCAATATTCAAGAGTGTCCAAGAGTGTTTTTATACAAATGGGAGTGGCAGAAGGCAGAGAGGTTTTGTTTTGTTTTTGCACCTACTGTTTCTCAGTTGTCTTAAAAGTGGTACCTTTTGGAGGAATATATTCTGATCCTCTGTGGCTTCTTCATGTGTCTTGTGGTTCCTCACCATATGGCAGCCTCAGACTTCTCACATGGTGGCTTCCCTGCTCCAAGGGTGGGTGTTCCAGCTAAGAAGCTGAAGCTTCATGGCCTCCTGCCCTGGAAGTCAGTAGTGCTACTTCTGCAGACTCTACAGATTGCTCAAAGTATTTCCTACCTCCTGAAAGACATTGATTTTGTCCAGAGAACGATGGAAGCAAGCCCTAGCCCCCAGTTACAGAATAATGTATGTGTGTATGCGTGTGTGTGTGTGTGCTTGTGTGTGTGTGTGTGTGTGTGTGTGTGTGTGTGTGTGTGTGGACATGGAGGGAACTTTCTCTGGTGAAGATCTGATTTATCCTTTATTCTGTGACTTGAATGTAGAACATGGAATGCTTCATGCCTGTCATATCCAGTCAGTGGGCTAAATCTGGCCTTCCGATGTGTTTATCTTGGCCGGCAGTTTGTGTTAATATCCAGGGAGGTTGATTTAAGCTGGTTGAAGCCATCAGTAAATTCGGGCAGAGAAGTTAAATCAGCTTCTCAGATGAGTTAAGACTTTATCTTCCTTGCATCTTCTTGGCCATGGATGTGCTCTCTTTCATAAAAAAAAAAAAAAAATGGCAACTAGTGTTTAATGAATGTGCCAAGGCATTTGGAGAGTGTTACATGCATTATCTCATTTAATCCTCATCATGCTTTTATAAGTTGACATTTTTATTATCCCCATTTAACAGAAGAGGAAACTGGGACTCAAGGATGTTGGTAAGTTGCCCAAGGCCTCCAGCCAGCACAGAGCTGGCACTCCTAGCCTTGCTTCCTGCTTCCTGCTTCCTGTCTTACCTGAGGCTCTTGAATCCATCACCTTCTGGTTGCCGTCTCTTCTGAAATGTCAGCATCTAGGTGTCCATTGCTGGAGACCAGTCCTGTACCTGCGTGAGAGTGGGCGTGTGGCTAGCTGGAGGGCATCTGCCCACTGAAATCCTCCTCCCAAATACGGCTTTTTACTCCATGTTTCAGTTAAGTAGGTGGTTAAATGGGTTGTATTTTGCCAGTGGTTAATGAGGGTTGAATTAACCTATGCAGTTTATTCCTTTGATGCTGGGTCTCCCTTTGTGACAGAAAGCAAATAGCACTGACAATTGCAACATTACCCAAGTGCCCACAGGAAATGGGTTGCTGTGGGCAACAGGGAGTTTAAGGAACTGGCTATCTTCTCTTGTGTTTCTGCCTCTGGCTGCCCGTTGAAATGCCCTCCAGCATCACCTGCTTAGATGGGTACCCTTGATCTCTCCTTGACCTGATTTACTCATTCTCACTGCTCTTGGGTTGGAGCCATTTGACCTGCCCTCTTGCAGCTCTATTGAGACTGTGCCTTTAAGTTTGAACAAACATCTCGTTCATTCTGGACACTGCTGAACCTCCCCGGGGCTCCCAGCTGCCTCATTATCCAAGGCCTGTCTTTGATTTACTTCAATTTATAGTCTCGTGTACAGACCTTCTGCTTCACCCTCTCTGGGGGATGAGCGGGGGTGCAGTGGGAGGGAGGGGAGCAGGATTAGAAAGGATTGTGCGCTGAGCAGCCATGCCACACACATGGAGTTCAAAGGGCGTGGGAGGGGAGCATTCCCTAAGTGCATATTAGCCTTGATTGTAGGGATGTTTACCATCTTCTCTTAAGTTGGGGTTCAGGGTCTGAGACCTGGGCTCAGGCTTGGGGAGAGGAGATGGGGCCTCAACCCCACTGGGGATTTGGTTGGGCAGTCTCATTGTGGCAGCGCTCCAAGAACATGGCATGAAGTAGCGGGTGGGGGTGGGGTGGGGAGTTTGAAGAGTGCAGTGAACACAGGGAAGGTCGGCCCTTTGCTGGCCAATGAGAGCTTTGGCCTCAGGGTGTTTTTCATGTTAGACTCTAGAAACATCTGGGTAAGGACAGGTAGGAGACAAATCACATTTTAGAATGCCAAGGACTGATCCTTTTCCCCTTTTCCCTCTCCCTCCCTCCTTTGCCCACTCCTCCCAGAATGAGTGTTATTTGGAGATGGCTATCAAGTCATGGAGAAAGTCACACGAACACCGCATCTACAGCCAATATAATGACAGCAATAATTACCGGCCCTTCTCAGGACCACCCCCTCTCACCAGCTGCTATCAGTTCATCCCTCGGAGCTCCAGGATGCTGTGCTGTTGCCTAGTGGTTCCTTTAGACCCCCCCACATCTTAATAAATCCCCTTTTATGAAAGGTTCTTTAAATCCCCCACCTGAGGTGGCCATCTGCATCCCGCCAGGAACCTGAGTGATACAGAGTCAGTAGGTGGTAGAATTAGGGTTGGAACCTGGCCCCCAACTCTGTAGATATGTTCACCTGTTGGGAGCCCCCCGAGACCTCCCCCAGATGTGGTGGTTCAGCAGCAGGACCCAGGACGCATGGCTAGGGTTTATTACAGCAAATGGGCGCAAAGCAAATTCCCGGGGAGAAGGTCTGGGAGAGCTAGGAGCAGCTCTGAGAGTCCCTCCAGTGGGGTGCCAGCGCACACTTAATTCCCCAGGACACGAGTTGTGAGAACACGTGGGGAATGCTGCCAGCCAGGGATGCTCGCTCATGAGAGACTCAGTGCCCAGGGTTTATCAGGGACCCTTCGTGTACTAGTAAGCACTCTCCTACCTGGCACGTCCCCAGATTCCCAGCTGCCAGGAGGGAAGCAGGGGCTCAGCGTGAACCCTATTGTTTGCGCAGACAGTTTAGGCTCCGAGAGCGGCTCTTATCATTCAGGAGATGCTGGGATTCTCCTCAGCTCAGGGCTCCCAGATGCAGCCAGGGCCAGCCTCGCCAGCCAGCCTTTCATAAAATAGCAGTCATGCCTGCTGGGTGAACTCTTTTTCTGTGCAGCTCGTAGGACGGCGCCACCGTTTATCAAGGGTTAGATATGTGGGAGGTGCTGTGTTCGGAGAATAATGCCAGTCATCTCTGTGAATGATGGTCTGTAAGCTAAGTACCGTCTTATACCCTTTTGCAGATGAAAACTTTGAGATAGACTACCTTGTTCAAGGTGACACAGCAAGTGTGTGGTGCAGGCAGGATTAGAATTTAGGGTCACCTGACTCCAAAGTATATAGAACGCTAGGCGGGTGGGCAGGGGAGGGCAGTAGGGGTGGGAGGGGTGAGGGGAGGAGAGAACCTGAGTATTAGCTATTCCCAGGTGGTGGTATGATGGGTGATTTCTAGTTTCTTCTTTGGTCATTGGTGTTATTTCATTTCCCCCCAATAGATGTACATTGTTTAATCAGAAAATTTAAAAATAATTTATGTGGAATTTTTGGTGTGTTTTCTTTAATATACAAATAAACCCAATTATAAAGGCAGATGAGCTGTTGGGATGCAAATGAACATGGCTAAATTACTTGAAGCCAGTTTGCTCTCTTAAACAGGTTAAACCTGGGGCTACTGTTTACACATCATGTTTGCTTAGCAAAGACTTTTCCCTGGACTGGGCAAAGGTGACTGCCCACCGGCTCAGCTGAATTAGCCCAGAGGATAAAGCTCCTGATGAATACTCATCACAAGTCAAAGATCCATCTCCCCATCTCCCAAGCCTTCCAAACAAGAAAGGCACATCAGAGATATATAATTAATTCACATATAATTAATACACACACACACACACACACACACTCTGAGTGGCCAGATTATGACCACCTGACGTTTGTAGGCAAATTAGCTATAGTTTCACGCTGAAGTTGCTGAAGGGCCAGACCATTATAAATAGGGAAGCAGGTTGTTTACCACAACAGTAGAAGTGATTTTTTTTCTGAAGATATGGGTAAACAACGTGATTTAACAGCCTTTGAATGTGGGATATATATACACTGAGTGGCCAGATTATTATGACCACCCCATCAGTACTTTATTGGGCCACCTTTTGCCTTCAATACTGCGGCAATTCTTCTTGGCATTGACTCTACGAGATGTTGTTGAAAGGTGATGCAAGGAATCTGACACCATGCCTGATGAATAGCACTGTCCAGTTCTGTGAGATCTGATGGTTGTGGAACCAGCTGCCTGATGGCTCTTTTAACTTCTTCCCACAAATGCTCAGTTGGATTGAGATCTGGTGATTGTGGGGGCCACCTAAGCAAGGTAAAGTCTCCCTCATGTTCTTGAAACCACTCCTGCACAATACGAGCACCGTGGCATGGCGCATTGTCTTGTTGGAAGAAGCCATCTCCATTGGGATACGCCATCAACATGATAGGATGAACCTGATCAGCAACAATACTTAGGTATGTTGTGCTATTCAGACGTTGTTCCACACGAATTAAAGGGCCCAAATCATGCCAGGAAAACATGCCCCAAACCATAACACTGCCCCCACCACCTTAAAGGGTTGTACTCATGCATTGGGGTGCATGCTTTCATGCTGTTTCCGCCAAATTCTCACTGGAAACGTGATTCATCATCGGACCACATGACTTTTTTCCAATGCTCGACTGTCCAATCCTTGTGTTCCTGTGAGAATTGGAGACGTTTTATCTTGGTAACTGCAGACAGCAAAGGTGTTCGAACAGGCCTTTGGCTTCCATATCCCATACGATGCAGTGTACGGCTAATTTGCCTACAAACGTCAGGTGGTCATAATAATCAGGCCACTTACATACAAATATATCCCACGTTCAAAGGCTGTTAAATCATGTTGTTTACCCATATCTTCAGTAAAAAATCACTTCTACTGTCATAGTAAACAACCTGCTTCCCTATTTATATATAATGGTCTGACCCTCTAGCAACTTCAGCGAGAAATTATAGCTAATTTGCCTATAAACATCAGGTGGTCATAATAATCTGGCCACTCAGTGTGTGTGTGTGTGTGTGTGTGTGTGTGTGTGTGTGTGTGTGGCTAATATGCAAAGTGCCCCCTGGGGAGTTCGACCTGGAGAACAGGAGTTCGATTGCTCCCTATGACGTGCTCTGACCACCAGTGGACGGTGTGGAAGATGGCAGGTGATCAGCAGTGGTGGCGGTACGCTGAGGGAGCAAGGGAAGGAGGAGGCAGGGAGGCAGGGAACCTGATTGGCCCTGATTGCCGGCCAGGCCTAGGGGCCCTACCTGTGCATGAATTTTGTGCACTGGGCCTCTAGTTTTAAAATAATTTCAGATAGAAAAGGACAGAGCTTAATTCTCACCAACTTCAGTGAGCGAGTTCCTGGTGTCCTTGAGGCTTTACCCAAGGAGTCAAGGAGAGAAAACCCAGCTAGACTCAAACTTTCAGCAGCATAAAATCCAGGTCCCAGGGAAGCCATACTCGGTGCCTGGCATAGATGTGCCTGCCCACAGGCTCTTTGTGCAGCCTAGAGCCATCAGGAGTAACTGAACCTCACTAACTCAGACTGCCTAACTCAGACTAACTGCCTCCTGGGGTAGGAAAGATGGGGAGAGAATATTGCCCACTCCCTCTGTGGCTGAGAACGGAGCGGCAGAGCCGGAAGGAGGGAGCCCATCTCCCTTCCCAGGGTGGGAGCCTCGGGCTCGTGGCTGAGCACCCAGAACACTGGCTGTTTCCTGGCCAACCCAGAACTTGTACCCCAGGTGTCCCACCTGCAGATCTGGTGTTATTTCCACCTAGTGTCCCCTTTGTAACAGCATTTTAAATTTAATATTCACCTGTGACTATTCTCTTCAGAAGGTGTGTTTAGCAATTTGTGTCCTTTGCCATTTTTCAGAGTAGGTAGTTGTTTTTTTATTTCTGTTTTTTTTTTTTTTTCTTTTCCCTTCTGGAAGGAAGGAACCATTTGTTTTGTGTTTGTTGAATGGTTTTATTTTATTTATGATGCATTCTTAGTTTATCTAAATCCATCTTCCTTTTGCCCTCATTCCTGCAACTATTTATTTCATCCCTTTGGGGGGTGGCAGTTGTATGTATTTTCTAAGCCCCTTTCAGTCCTTTGTGCTCTGAGGTGGAGTATCGCTTGATAAATCATCTCCCTCCCTTTCCTGTAGAGGGCGTTCTTGTTCGAACTCGTAGCATTGTGACTGTGTCTCATGTGATAATTAGGCTCTGTTTTGCTTTTTAGCATTCGCCGTGGGCCAGGTGCTGTACTAGGCAGGAGACACAGACCCTTGCCATCCAGGAGGGTCAGCCTGGCCCAGAAAGGACCTAATTCAAACACTCCCATAAATGGGCTCATAGTTCCAGACCAGGAGAAGCAGTCTGAAGGAAGGAATGGCGTACCTTGAGTGTATGTAATAAAAAGGAACCAACCTGACCTGGGAGTGGCTGAGAAAGGGTTGGAGAGGGCGTCCACTTGGCCAAGGATTGGAGTCTGAGCAATACTGGGCAGAGAAAGCACAATTCTGCACAGCGGGAATAGCATGTGCAAAGGCCCTGGGGTGGAAAGGGGACTTGGTATGTTTGTGAAACTGTCTGTTCCTTCTGACTGGTTCCTGACTCAGATGTTACTGAACCTTTCCCTTCCCTGGGAAACTGGTGTTTCTGGGCCCTGTCCACACCCTGCCAGGATATCATACCCTGAACCCATTGTTTTCTGAAGAGTGGATGCATCCCGGGGACTCCTGTCCAATAGGGACCCAATATAACACAGCCAAGGAGACAGGCACCTGCTTGGTTTTCCCAGTCTGATCTGCGACCACCACCAATTCTCTGCCTCTTCCAGCTAAGACAGTTATACAGGGTCCCACGATTTGGCGCCTCAAAGGATTGCCATTAAGATATTTGAACTTCTCAGAAGACGCTCGTGTGCCACAGATGCCGTGGAGTCCCTTTTGGAATGTCAGATAATCTCCCTCTCCTGAAAGGAGCTGAAAATTGGTGTCTGAGCTGGATGTGAGGTGATGGGAAGGATGTGTTTAACCTGATAAATGTCCTCCTCCTGGCCCCTTCAGCAGCCTTTTGGCACAGAATGTTTGAAATTGATTTTGTCACCATGACATAGCCACACAATGTTAGGGAGAGAAAACAAACAGATGATTGGAAAATAGGGGAGACCACTCCCCATGCAGTTCTCCGCGAATGAAAGCGGGAGGGGCAGCCAGAAAACACCGACACTCGTGTCATTCACAAATCATAGGAGTTTCTGAGGATTCTCCAAACCTCCTGACAAAACCCAACACCACTCTGGCCCAAGCTCCCTTTCCTTTCCAGTGTTTTCAGAGAAAACAAAGAGGTGGTGTCTGTGCAATCCCCCAGTGCCATGGTCGGCAAACTGCGGCTCGCGAGCCACACATGGCTCTTTGGCCCCTTGAGTGTGGCTCTTCCTAAGCCTTAGGAGTACCCTAATTAAGTTAAGAACAGTGTACCTACCTATATAGTTTAAGTTTAAAAAATTTGCCTCTCAAACGAAATTTCCATCGTTGTACTGTTGATATTTGGCTCTGTTGACTAATGAGTTTGCCGACCACTGCCCCAGTGGCCCTAGAAAATGCGTGTGACCGCTGTGGTTGGAGGCAGGGGCTCAGCCAGCACTTGGTTGGTATTTAGGATGGTCTCCAGGATGGCTGGCCTGTGTACCTGCATGGCTGCTGCACGTATTCCCCCGGGAACGATACACACCCCTTTCTCAACCTGCCCCCGCTTGCTGCCCCTGCCCCACCCTTCAGGACAGTGGCCTCTGCTCACAGCTCCCTTCCTGGGCTCAGCCCCACTCCAGGAGCTCAGCTCCCAAATGCCCTTTTCTCTTCTGCTCCCTCCACATCCAAGTTCAGTGGGGTCAGCCTGAGACTAAAGCTGATTTTAACGCGATGTCACTAAGGCGGGATGATCGACGGCCCCATCGTTCTCTGAGAGGTGCTTTTACTTTGGCCAAGTCCATTAACCCAACGCAGTCTCCGCTTCTGGGGTCCCAGGAGGTGTGGGGCTGTGTTCTAAGATGGGGAGTGTCCCCTGCTCGCCCTACAATGGGAACGTTGCAGTGTCTGCCTGTGCGTGTGTGTCTGGCTAACACTGGAGGTGTTGGTGTGCGCAGAGCAAATAATTTTCTCCTGTTACCACAATCTCCCCCCTTCCCCTCTCCCTTCCATTCCACTCTCACTACCTGTTCTTGAAAGTGTAGGCGACAGGGCCGGCTTGTCTGCATCAGGGATCTTTCTCCCCAGGTGCCTGTGGAGCTCAGGTCCGAGGGCTGACCTTTCCTGACTCTAAGGACTGGGTGGTTGTTGACGCCATTCCCCACCGTCCAACTCCACCCCTGGGTCCGGGGTAGGAGGTAGCTGTTAGCCTGTGCCAGCCACATGGTCAGGGCTGTGCAGCCACGTTGCATTGGCCCTCGACCTTCACCTGCTCTGTTTCTTTGCATCAACATCCCTCTTTGTGGCAGGGAGACCTCCTTAGGGTAATTCCTTTCCCAGCCCCCTGCACACCGGCGTGTATGGGGGGAGAATGGCTGAGAGGAACGCAGGGGCAGGACTGGAGGCCGGAGGAAGAAAGACAGGTGTGGTGTGGTTCCAGGTGTCCGTGTTGCTGCCACTTGGGTTGACTTCTCTAGCCGTTCAGGAGAGTGAAGTAGGGACGAGTCTGCTTTGGGTGGCGGGTGGAGATCCCCCAGACCGTGTGGGTGGAAGCCCTTCCCTAGCCTGGGTCGTGGCACACCCACTCCCGAGCTGTCCTCGAGAACACGTGCCTCCTGCTGGCGACGATCCAGGTGGGAGAGGAACTCGGAGATTCCTCAGCTCTAGAGACATGGCTGCTCACCCGGGGCAGGAAACCGACCCGCCTGCCACACGCCCCCTTTACATTCCTGAGCCAGCCATCTCCCTTTCGGTGCCGTAGTTTTCATGAGCGTAAAGCAAGGGGCTGGGCAAGATTTCTAAGACCCTCTCTCTGCGAATTTCTGAGACTGTCTGTATCTGACCAACCTCTAATTTAGCCCCGACGGGGCTGCCGGAATAGTCACTCGGGAACACATGGTTGACCCAGGCTCTCTCTTACTTAAAACACATCTGCTGCTCCCTCTTGTCCTCAAGGTGAAGTCCGAGTTGCTTCGCCAGGCATCTCTGGCCCTTTAAGACCCACCCCTGTGGCTTCATCTCCTGTCACTTCCTACTGTCAGCTGCATTCGAGCCATAAGGGACCACAGGGAGCACTGGAAGCTTGCCATGGCCCTCAGGTCTCGGCAAATGCCGTGCTCCCCTCCTTCCCCCCGGACCCCTCCGTCCAGCACTGCCTCGCCCGGCCGCATCTCATTCCCCTCCGGTCTGAGCTGGAAGTCACATTTTCCTGAGGCTCGTTCTCACCAGCCCCTCCGAGCCCGGCAGAGGCTCCTCTCCAGGTGCTCCTGGACCTGCTGCCTCCCAGTCCTTACTGTGGACGAGTGTGACGCCCTGTCACCTCTCCGTCTCCACCACCGTGAAGGAGGGGGCTGTGTCCCCAGATCCTAACACAGGGACTGAAACATAGCCCATAAGCAGTC
Organism: Myotis daubentonii; assembly: GCF_963259705.1. Taxonomy (NCBI): domain Eukaryota; kingdom Metazoa; phylum Chordata; class Mammalia; order Chiroptera; family Vespertilionidae; genus Myotis; species Myotis daubentonii. The sequence goes on along the minus strand of NC_081842.1, from coordinate 212,237,854 downwards.
AGTATTTGTCACCTCACCCACTGTCAGGAGGCTGTGCCGCTGCCCAGAACATGGCCTTATCCAGCACGGATCTCCTCCCAGGAGACAGGCACGGGCCACGTTCAAATGCTCTCTGGTGAAGTGAGTCGCCTGAATAGCCCATTTCTCAATGATGGTCATTCCGCTCTCCAAATACCCAACTATCTCCCAGGGGGAGGATTGGACTCTCTCATTCCCCCGGGCATGAGCCTTTATCTCTAGAACAAGCTGGGAATCCTGTAGACCTCCCTGTGTTTTTCTAAAAAAAATATTTTTTTTATTGATTTCAGAGAGGAAGGGAGAGGGAGAGATAGAAACATCAATGATGAGAGAGAATCATTGATCAGCTGCCTCCTGCATGCCCCCTACTGGGGATTGAGCCTGCAACCTGGGCATGTGCCCTGACCGGGAATCGAACCATGACCTCCTGGTTCATATGTAGAAGCTCAACCACTGGGGCATGCCGGTCAGGCTGTTGTTGCCTTTTTTGAAGCACAGCGTTAACACTTCACCAAGCATGCTCCTCCCGTTTTAGACACATTCTGGCGAGTTGACATCCTGTCCCCATTCAGTCAATCATCTCCATGTTTGGCAGGAGGGAGAGCACACAGCTTCGCATGTGCCAACCCCAACATATTTCTAATTCCGTCAAGCGTGGATGGGCATGTGCCGCCTTTGCAGTTGGATTTTTAAGATGCTTTCAGGAAATCCTGAGTGTGCGCACGTTTCGTAGTCAGGACGAGGGACGCCCAGGCTGAGCCAGGATGTGGCACGGCCAAGGGCCTTCAATTATCTTGGCCTTGGTCTTTGGTCAAGGACCAGAGTGCTGTCTGGGATTAGGAAAGAGGTCACACTGCTGAGAGTTGCTGCCGTACAAGGGGCAGGGAGCCTGGGCACCAGATTCCCGGGTGATGATTTAAAAAGTGAAATGGATTGAAGGACAACCTCACGCGTCCAGAGTGAGGCCCTGGAGGGTGGCTGATATTCCCAGTCCGTTCTGCCTTGGAAAGAACTCACAGTGGGCGCCGAGGAGATGTGTGCAGGAGCAGGCTGGTGGCCTTTTGGATTGGCGATGATCCATCCGTTTCAAATATGTATGATGCTGTGAGCACCAGTCCTCCTGAAGTTCCTTTTGACCACAGCCAAGTATAGATCCCACTTCTTGAGAACTCTGATGTATATCTGGAGTGTGTGTGTGTGTGTGTGTGTGTGTGTGTGTGTGTGTGTGTGAACCAACCTGCTTTTTTCCCTATCAGTTCCTTAGCCTGTTTTCATGTTTCAGTAGGTGCCTCCCAAGACCCATAGCCTAACTTCTTCCCTGTCGTTTATTCTCTGCTAGTCCTTTCTGCTGCGTCAAGAGTGACTTTGATCCTTATCCTCCTTTCTCCACGTTCTGATATCCGCCCCTCCCCACCCCCACTATTTTTTTTGTTTTTGAGCATAAATTTGATTTCCTACCTGCACAGCCCAGCATGAAGCTGATGGTAATTACTCTCATTTGCAGCTGCGTCCGAGAGGTGATGGGTAAGACTGGACTGGGGGTGCCGTTCAGCTTAAACTCCTCACCTCCCGGCCTCTCTGCTCCAGGTCCACGCCTCCTCAGAAGGGCGGCAGCGCGGAGGAGTAGCTGCACAAATGCTCCTGACGCCCCCTCTGTTTTCCGAGCTGTGGAAACCTGTTCTCAGAGGACCAGGATTTCTTTTTCTCTTTCGCTGGAGCCTATGTTAATTTTGCTCTTTTCTTGCCACCCAGTTTAGTTCTCTTCAGTTCTGTTCTCAGCCGGAATCTGGCGTGTCACACCACACATCGAACTAGCAGCGCAGTAATATGTTGTGATTAATAAGTGGCCTGACAGGCAGGCACAAAGCAGGTCTATTCATTGCATCACTGGTGCTCTGCAAATCTGCTGGGTTCTGAAAAATGTATTTAGTCAGCAGGACGGTCTTTGTCCAGCTCCTTGGCCCTTAGCTCCCTGCGTCAACGGATGTTCCCTTGCTCTTCCCCTGCAAACTCTAGGCCTGCAGCGCTCAGGGACGCCCAGTGCCTTTCCGAACCTCAGGGACTCTTGTTTTTGAAGACTGCATCCCACATCACATATGACATATTAACATAGACCCGCATCCCCCTTTACCTGCAGTTTTGTATAACTATGGAAGAATTCAGACTTGAGTTGCATTTGGTTGATTAACATAATAGATCTTTTTAAAGAAGATATATATTTTTATTTATTTTAGAGAGGAATGGAGAGAGAGAGAAACATCAGTGATGAGAGAGAATCATCTATCAGCTGCCTCCTGCACGCCCCTTACTGGAGATCGAGCCGGCAACCTGGACATACACCCTGACTGGTAATTAAACCATAACCTCCTGGTTCATAGGTCGATGTTCAACCATTGAGCCATGCCAGCCGGACAACATAATAGATCTTACTGTGTACCAGGCCCTCTCCTGAGCCTCTGTGAGGAGGACTTACATGCAGCTCAACACCAGTGCCAGGAGCTAGATGCTCTTATGATCTGAGTAATTTTCTATTTTGTTGACCTCTGTGGTATGTTTATCCATTTCTCTTAGGGAGTTTTATTTGAACAATTTAAAATAACAGTTTTTTTTTTTCTGATGCCATTTTGGGGCTCAGCCCATTTGGTTTCCAGATGACCTAATACATTTATAATTTTTTACAAAAATGTTTTCTCCCCTTACATCTAAAGAATTTCACCCCCCCCCCCACCACCACTCATCCCCTCGCCCCGGAAATCATAGGCTCTAGATCTGCTTTCTCTAACGTGGTGGCCACGAGCCATAAGTAGCCACTGGGCACGTGAACTGTGGTTTTAAGTGTAAAGTACACCTTGGATTTCAATGACTCATTACAGGAAAAAGAATGTATAATACCTTATGAATGTCTTTTTATACTGACTACATGTCAAAGATAAGATGATATTATTTGGGATATGTTGGTTAAATAAAGTAAACACATTATTAAAATTAATTTCACCTGCTTTCCTTTTTTCTTTGCTAATAAAAGGAGTAAATTGCATACATGGGCCACGTAATATTTCTGCTGCAGTGTTCTCCTAGATGGGTGCTCAAGGTGTAGGGGTTATAATGGCCTCGGTGGGTTCCTGCCTTCCCTGGAAGTAGCCAGAGCTGCTGGGGGAGGGAAAGGGCTCATCCAAGATCCATTAACGGTGCAGGCCATTCATTGAGGGCCTACTGTGCACCAGCTGTCAGGCAGAATGCTGGAGATGAAGTGGGGAGGGCACGATAAACAGCACCCATGCCCAGGGCCACAGGAAGGAAGGAAGGAAAGGAGGAAGGGAGGGCAGCCAAGAAGGCCTGTGGTTTTTCTGCTCTGCTCTCTTTTCCATACATTATCTTAGCTCAACCACTTACTGCTGTCTCCATAAACTGTGTGCATCATACCCTTGGCTTTGAGACCAGGACTCCATGAATGTAGCCAGGGCTGTCGAGCTCCTCCCATCACAGTGCCCCCACAGTGGTCCTTTGCAGCCTTTGGCAACTCCCAGGCAGAATGACTCCCAGTGACCCTCACCTTCACCTGACCCCTCCCCTCCCCGTGGGTGGGACCTGTGGATAGGATGAGAAGTCACTCCATGGTTATGCTGTTACATGGCAAAAGGACATTATCCAAGTGGGCCTGATGTGATCGGAGGAGCCTATAAAAGCAGAGTTTTCTTGGCTGGAAGAGGGGTTTGAAGCAGGAGAAGAACCTGACTTGCTCTTGCTGGTTTGAAGATGGGAGAGGCCATGTGAGAAGGACTGTGTGTGGCCTCTAGGAGTAGGAAGCAGCCTCCAAGCTGACAACCAGCAAGGGAACAAGGACCTCAGTCCTACAGCCACCAGGACCTGTGGCTGCAAAACCTGAATGAGCCTGGCAGCCAATTCTTCTCCAGAGCCTTTGGCTAAGAACCTGGCCCGGCCAACACACTGAATTTTGGCCTTAAGAGACCGCAAAGGGAGACCCCATCCAAGCCCACCTGACTTCTGACCCTCAGAAATAGAGAGACGCTAAATGAGTGTCATTTTTTAGCCATTAAATTAATGGCAATTTGTTACACAGCACTAGATAACTAATACATCCTGAGGCCTTGAATGCCATTTCATGGAGAACAAAGGTCTGCCACTCAGCACAGAGGTCTGAAAAATTTTCCTTCTGGGAGCCAGCTTTGCCTCCTATTAGCTCTATGACCATGAGCGAGCAGACTCTCTGAGCCTCGGTTTGCTCATCTGTAAAAAGGGAGCATGTAATAGCACCTGCCTCACTCTGGTTCTCAGGAGCCAGGAGGCGGCTGCACACAAAGTGTCCAGGGCCTGATGAGCCAGCAAGGCCTCAGCAAAGCTTCCTCTGCTTCTCTCCGTGCACCTTCTCCCCGAGTCTCACTCCTCATTTCCACGCGTACACTTGTCTCTGGGGAGCGGCTCCTCCCTCCCGCCCTCCCCTTCCTCTGCGTCAGGGACCCGAGCTTCAGGGCTGGCCACAGAATCTGACAGCAGCGGCATTGCTCATCCTCAGCAGCGTCTCTGGCACAGAAGCAGTGTGAGGGCTGTGCTCGGGAGTCAGGCTGGCAGAGAAGGCAGATGTTCCGTGGCAAGTGCCCTGTCATCTCTGTGACATGCAGCTGAGGAATATGGGGAGGGAGTCACCAACACCACATCGCACTCGGAGCCAAGCTTTCCTGTCTGTCTCTACAGAACTCAGCCTCAGAGATGCGGGTGCACCAGCCAGGGTTCTGAGGTTGTAGGCAGAGGGGGTGACCACAGATGGCACGCGTTAAGTGCTTACCCTGTGCGTGGCATTGCTCTAAGATCTTTCCGTGTTTCAATTGATTACCCCTCGTTTACAGATCCGAGAATGAAACTCAGAGAGGGTAAGTCACTTTTCCTAAATTGCACAGCAAATCCAAGGGCTGGGCGGAGGACTCAGGCAGTCTAGCCGCAGAGTCCGAGCTCCTGACCATGGACAGTCCTCAGGGAGCTATCTGAGCTCTGCTGCTGACCTTGGGCAACCACTGAACCTTCCCAAACCTCAGGCTCAGGAACCCTGAGAGTCCTGGTGAAAACCCAACAAAAGCATTCATGGCAAGGGCTCTGCCCCTTTTCACCACCGGGGTTTGGCAGTTACCCTGCAGGCAGGATGGTTGAAAGCCAGGTTCCAGCCTGCAGACTTCCCTTTGGCTTCTTTCTTTGTCTTGCTCAGGGATTCTCAATTTTGGAGCGCATGAAATTGGATGCACACGACTGAACAAACAAAACCCCATGCCCGGGTCCTGGATGGGCAATGCAAGCAATTTGTAAGGATAATTTTTGCCTTAGATGCTGATTACAGATGCCGACCTCCTCTTAGAAACAGAACATCCGTGAGCATGGGCGACTGCAGAGTTCAAATCCCCCCACTTTACAGATGGGAAAACCAGGTGCCAGGGGAACTGACGAATCGTGGGGGGTTGCAGAAATTGTTAGGGGCCGAGCTGGGAATTCTTTAGTGGAATGGGGTTATTTGTCTGCTGATTAAACATCTGACTTGAAATTTGACTCAAAATGCCAAGGTTTTTGAAAACAATGCGACAGATTGGTTTGCTGGCTTCCCTCCCCAAGTTGTCAGGACAACAGCCGGCTTTAGCTCTGCCAGGGCAACCAGAGAGGGACCCATGGCTGGTAGCCTTACATCAATGCCAAAACCCTTTGCGTGAACCAGGCTTTTCTAGAAACAAACACGAGGTTAGATGAGTCACCGATGAAAACCATTCAGCTTCCTCCCCTTTTAGAAAACGCTTCTTTCCTGCAGGCTCAGATTTGGGGTTTTCGTGATGAGAAGGCAGTGGGGCCCAGGGGTTGGCAGTGAGCAGGCAGACCGGTCCTCACTGGCGAGGTGGAGAGCACTCCCTGTCCCCAGGCCCTGAGAGCCTTGAGCTCAGCTCAGAAGCTTGGGCGTAACCACTGCTGTTTGCTTGCACCGCTGATATCCGGGGCTTGGGCCTCCTGCCCTCACCGGAGTCTGCAGGCGCTGAAGGCTGACGGGAGATTTAGGCTGAGCATGTCAGGGTAATGATGTCCCCCGCTTTCACAGTTAATTATTGGATACCAGGAGGGCGCCAGGTGTTTGCAGGGGTGTGGTGGGTACTTGTCCTAGCGAGGCCGTTCATTCTGCTGCACGTGGACCAGATGGAGAGCTCCCCCGCAGGCTCACGGCCGATGCCTTCAGGGGTGAATCTCTTTCCACCTTCCACTTTGCGCATCTAGATGACCACAAACTCAGTCTTCCTTCTATCAGCCAGCAACAGACGAGGGCTAGAGCGACTTCCGGAATCCAGGCTGGAATCTCCCCGGATTACTCTAGTCAGGGAGAGTCCAGGCCAGTTTGGGTCGTGGTCCGAGGCGTACCAATAAATGTCTCACTAGCAAAACATCCTTTCATGAAGACATAAGGGGCCCTCAGGGCAAGTAACATTGCACACGTCTGTCTCAGTCATAAGACCTTGTTCTGTACCACGTTGGTTACTGGCCTCTTGCGCATAATAAGAAAAATAATAATTGGTAATGCTCGGTGAGTTCTTGCCATGTGGCGGGCACTGTCCTGTGAGCTTTACGTGTATAATTCAGTTTCATCTTCACAGCGGCCCTGTTAGGTGGTAAACATAGGATGCCCATTTCAGAGCAGAAGAAACTGAGGCACGGATGGGCTAAGAAACTTGTTCACAGTTACAAAACTAGGAAGTGGAAAGATCACAAGGGCAGGCGGTGTGTCCTTGTATATGTAGTTTTCTCCTGAGGATTTGGGGTTCATCTTCCCTGAAGGTTGGGATTAATGTCAGTAGAGGCTAGCTCCTCACCTTTCCTCACTGGGTCCGGGAGTAACTGGGTCTGTGCTCCTATGAAACATGCCTTGCTGGATGGTAAACACGCCACGGAGATGGGGAGAAACACCCTGCCGGAGGCATTGGGATTGTGCTGGGGTGGGGGACGTGTGCCGTTCTGGCCTCTGGTACCCATGCATCCCTCTGCTGGTAATTGTGTCCGATCCTGCTTTCTCTCAGTCCCAGCCTATGTGCCCTTAGAGATGCTTGACTTGAGAAGCATTTGACCTGGGCTTTAGCTCATCAGAGCATCATCTTCTTTCACAGTGATTGAGTCAGGGATGGCACAAAAGCCAATGAGGGCAGAAGAGAACCAAGTGGGCACACTGGCAAAAGGAGTAGAGCATGGGGAGAGAATAACCGAAGAGCTTACATGCATATATGCGTAACCCGTGGACATGGTAGTATGGGGAAGGCCTGGGGGCTTGGCGAGTGTGGGTGGAGGGTCAATGGGGAAAAAAGAGGACATCTGTAGTACTTTCAACAATAAAGAAATTTTAAAAAAAGAGTAGATAGACCACAATCTGTGAAGATGTCTGGTCTGGAGCTGTGGCAGCCATTTTGCCACCGTGAGGCAAGAGCTGGCTGAGAATGGTGCCCACCCAGAGGACGCAGAGTCAGGAGGTGGAGGGTGGGAGCCCTCCTGTCAGGCTTTGCCTGGCATCCATTTTTGAGTTTGTCCCTCCATGTTACTTTGTCAAGAATCTTAACTGATGTAGTCTGCCGTGCATGAATTAGCCGGCTCATGGCAGGACTTTTAAAAAGTCGAGGCAAAGGCATGCAAACCTCCCCTTAGAAAGCTCTTACTTGGTCAGCTAATTGGCCAGTGTGGTGAATGGAGCCCCTCACTGTAGTTTAGGGTCTACCAACCCGGAGTGTGAGGAATGGTTCCACAGGAATTACGTCAGAAGAGAAGGCCGGGTTCCATGTTACAGGATGGACTCACAGGTGATCTAGATCGAGAACGTAAGCTTTCAGTAACTATGGACCGTCATGGAATACACCAGTGAACAGGCCCACAGAGCCCCCGCCCACGTGGTGGAAGCACTCAAGTACATGTGCGTGGAGAGAACAGGGGGAAAGCAAACATAGAATAGAAATTGATGCCCTGGCTGGTGTGGCTAAGTGGGTGGAGAGTCATCCTGTGTATCAAAAGGTTGCCGGTTCGGCTCCCGGTCAGGGCACCATTCCAAGGTTGAGGGTTTGAACCCTGGTCAGGGCATGTATGGAAGGCAACCAATTGATGTTCTCTCTCACATCAGTGTTTCCCTCCCTCCCTCCCTCCCTCCTTCCCTCCCTCCCTCCCTCCCTCTTCCCTTCTCTCTAAAATCAATGAGCATATTCTCGGGTGAGGATTTAAAAAAAAGTAAGTGATAACTTCTGTGAAAAAAGAAAATAAACAAGCTAAGGGGCATCAGGCAGGAGGGTTCCAGGTTTCCACCGGGTGGTCGGACTGGGCCTCTGAGAAAGTGAAGTCGGAGCAGAAGCGGAGTTAGCCACGGGGCAGAGACGTTCCAAAGGGAGGAAGGGCCAGTGCAAAGGCCCCGAGGCAGGAGCAAGCCTGGCATGTGTGAGGGGCAGCAGGGAGGCCAGGAGTATGGAGCTGAGTGTGTAGAATATGGTAGAAGCCGAGGTCAGAGAAGTGTTGAGCAGAGGAGGGGTTTGGCCTGGCTCTGGGTCCCCATAGGTGAGCAGGCTGCCCAGGGCAAGTGCAGGAGCCCAGAGACCAGAGCACTGGTCGGGGACGGACGACGGGGCCGGACCAGGGTAGTGCATCACGGAGAGTGAGAGAGGTGGTCAGATTCTGAATGTGTTTTGAAGGAAGAGATGAGTTTGTCATTTCAGGGTGTGGGGCAGAAAGAAAGGGAGGGCTCAAAGATGACTCTGAATCTGGGGGCAAACCTTGAGCGAGTCTGTGGAACACAGTCTTTGAACTTCACTCCTGTGGCCAAAGAAATGAAACTTGTCAGCTTTCTAAGATTTTATCAGAAGTGCCCCCTCGGATGAGTACGCTGCTTTATGACAAAGAATTCCGATGCGCACCATCCCATTTATTTATTCCCACCCCAGTCCTGAGGTTACACTCCCATTTGACAACTAGGGAAACTGAGGCTCAAGGACATCATTGCTCCCCCAACCCAGCCCCACTGCTGATAGTCGCTAGTCTGTTCTGTTGCAGCAGAAGAATATTTCATGGTGTTGTTTTGTGTATGTGTGTGTGTGCGTGTGTGTGTTTGTTTTTATGCCCTAGTACAAGCAACAGTCTCCTGGTTACAAAATAGCAGATTGCACCGACCAGACTCAATTTCGTCATCAGCGGGTCTGTAACTTTTAGCTGAGAGCACATCCAAGTCCTTGAAATGGATTGTCCTTCTGAAAGCTGCTCTTTCTATTTCTGTAACTTCCGGCAATATCATGCCTCAGCATCTAAATTTTTCTGTCCTTCCTTTTGTATAAAAACGTGTGTGTTCCGTTCTGCGTGATTGCAGCAGCTGCCTCTGCCGCTGCTGCTTGTTTTCCGGTTGTGGGCGCTGCCGTGTCACAGGCTCCCTTTTCCCTACTTTGAGCCCCATCCCTTGATTAGTGACCTTGGGGAAGTCGGATGTCTCCACCTTCCTAGTTTTACAAGCAAGTCGATGTTTGATAGTGACGCAGGGGCGTGGGTGGTAGACAGAGATGGTTTTTAAATCTAGAAAAGCAACTTGGGAGTGTGTGCCACGTACCAAACCAGCTGTTATCTGGAACCTTTGTCACTATTTCTGTGCCGCTGCTTGGGCAGCCAGAGGGGACAATGGCTGGGATGATTTCATAGCTGTGGTTTTCATTGCCACTTCTCTGCAGAGGAGGAAGCCCCGCCTTTCTGCATCCTAACTCCTCTTGGCATAAAATGCAACATAACGGTGTTATTAAAAAAGAAAAGAAAAAGAAGCTGCATGCCCTAGCTGGTTTGGCTCAGTGGATAGAGTGTCAGCCCTCGGACTGAAGGGTCCCGGGTTTGATTCCGGTCAAGGGCACGTACCTCGGTTGCAGGCTTAATCCCCGGCCCTGTTTGGGGCCTGTGTGAGAGGCAACCAATCTATGTGTCTCCCTCACATCAATGTTTCTCTGTCTCTCCTCCTCCCTTCCACTCTCTCTAAAAATCAATGGAAAAAATATCCTCAGGTGAGGATTAACACAGAAAAAACAACAACACCCCCAAAACAAAAAGCTGCATTCATGAAGTGGTAAGGCCACAGATTTTAACGAAGTCAAGAAATGTGGATGTGGAGGTTTGCGAGAGAGAGTTGTCTCCGGCAGTCGTCCGCGGCTCTAGCAGGTCCCTCCCAGCTCCTCTGTGGCTCCCAGGTTCCTCTGTGGAAATGAGCGCATTATTGTGGAGAAGAGAATCACTCTGAGCCCGTGGATATTCAAGTGAACTCTCAACTGAGAATCCCAACTAGAGGGATGAGAGGGGCACAGAGGGAAAAGCCAGGGAGGTGGGGCATCTCCTCATGAAATACATAGGCAAGGCCACGGGTTAACCATTTCATGCCTGAGAGCTGAGCCACTGTCTCCCTCCATATTCCACCCCCCTCTCCGGCCCATTCTGTTTCCCTGAGATTACTCTTGCAAAATCCCCGAATCTGTGGCGCTCTCCCTTATTTAAAAGCCTTCGGTGAAGAGGCGGGAGGGTGACTAGACAGAGCACAGGGGACGTTCAGGGCAGTGGAACTGGTCTGTGTGATACTGTACTGATGGATGCATGTTATTACACGTCTGCCCAAACCCATAGAGTGTCCAGCACCAAGAGTGAGCCCTGCTGTAAACTGTGGACGTTGGTTGGTAATAAGTGTCCCTGCAGGTTCGTCATTTGTAACAAATGGACCGCTCTGGCGGGGGATGTGGAGATGTTGATAATGGGGGAGTCTGTGCATGAGCACGGTCAGAGAGTATGTGGAAAATCTCTGGGCCTTCACCTCAATGTTTGTGTGAACCTGAAACTGCTCTATAAAGATCAAGTCTTAAAAAACGCCTCTAGTGACACCAGACCAGCTTTGGGTGATACACATCCTCTTGACCCCAGTGGCCACGGGCAGTATGTAATTGGAAGTCCACCTCAAACCTTCCAGGTTGCTGGGTCCTCCACATCACCAGCTCCCGGTGGCCTTGGCTTCTTCCTCCATCTCTCAAGGTCCACACTTACGTGACTGCCCCTTGGGAGGGCTCTCCCCCAGTACAAACCCTCCCCATCCCGTCCGGACCAAGGCCAAGGCCATGGCCCACCTTTTCAATGATGACTTCTTCAGCCCTTGCTATGACTTGTCTGTGTCCCCCAGAGCTGTGTGTTGAGGCTCTAACCCCCAGTGTGATGGTATTAGGAGGTGGGTTTTTAGGAGGTGGGTAGGTTTAGATGAGAACATGAGGGTGTAGCCCCCATGATGCAATTAGTGCCCTTCTAAGGAGAGACATGAGAAAGCTTGCTTCCCCTTGCTCTCTCTGCCATGTGAGGGCACAACAAGAAGTTGGCCATCTGTAACCAGGAAGAGGGTTCGTCTCGGACGTCCCAGCCTCCCACTGTGAGAAATCAGTGCCGTTTAAGCTGCCAGGGTGTGGTGATTTGTTATAGCAGCCCACGAGACCTGGACGTCACGTCACCCTTCCCCGTGTAGCAGCTTGCTTCCTCCAGCCCACTTGGCCCGCCAACCTGTCAGATCCTGCCTTGTCTATGCTAAGTCTTGTCTCCTTAACCCCGATCCAGGCTTAGTGAACACGGGTAGTGCCTTCAACTTCATCTGTGTATCATGGCACTTACCACAATCCTGAGCACGGAGTAGACAAACATTAAACCCTTGCATTGATTGGAGGTTGCCAGAGGGAGGAGAAAAATATTTTCTTTTCCTCTAAGATTTTTGCAAAAGGAGACCTTGATGTATCTCCCGGTGGCTCCTCTCTGTCCCTGAAGCCCCAGCACATCCCAAGGGCATGACCAGGCTGGAAAGTTGCAGGAGGTGGTTGGCATGGATGGTGCCTCTGGGTACCACCCCCTTCTTGGGTATTCGCTTGTTCACCCATCCTCCACCAGCAGGAGTTTAGGGCATGCACTCTTTTCGGCACGGAGATGCGGTTCTGAAAGAGACAGATCCTGTTCTCATGGAACCTGTGGTCAGGCTGGTGTGCGTGTGCCAGGGAGAGGAGGGGAGGGTAACATGCAAACAAGTACATGAACAGAGAGGTGATTCCCATCGAGACACGTGCTCTGAAGGCACCTCCGCCTGGGACAGCAGAGGCGAGGGGACAATAATGTGTCAGTGTCGGTTCATCGGTTGACTCAACTTTTGGGTAGAATGATTAGGTCTGGCTGTGGTGAGGCCTCAGTAACAAGACAGGGTCGCCCAGGGGCACATGTGGTGGGAGAATCTCTGAGAAAGAGAGAGAGGCAGATGCTAAAGCTCTAAGGCAGCGGTTCTCAACCTGTGGGTCGCGACCCCTTTGGTGGTCGAACGACCCTTTCACAGGGGTCGCCTAAGACCATCCTGCATATCAGATATTTACATTACGATTCGTAACAGTAGCAACATTACAGTTGTGAAGTAGCAATGAAAGTAATTTTATGGTTGGGTCACAACTTGAGGAACTGTATTTAAAGGGCCAGAAGGTTGAGAACCACTGCTCTAAGGCATCATTTCTCAAGCTTGGAGCTGTGGACATTGGGGCCGGGTAATTCTTTGTGGTGGGGCCGTCCTATGCACTGTAGGATGTTCAACCGCATCCTGGTCTCTACCCACCCAATGCCAGTAGCGTCCTCCTCTCCTTCCCCCACCAAGTCATGGCAATCAAAAATGTCTTCTAACACCATGGCCAGTTGCTCAATGGTTAGAGCGGGTTCAATTATGGTCACTGGCACGTACCTTGGTTGTAGGCTCCATCCCCCAGCCTCTGTCAGGCACATGCGGGAAACAACCAATCAGTGTGTCTCTCTCACATCGATGTTTCTCTTTCTCTCTCCCCTTCCCTTCCACCCTCCTCTAAAAATCCATGGAAAAATATCCTCAGGTGAGGATTAATTAAAAAAACAAAAAAATGTCTTTTGACATTGGCAAAGTGTCTGAGGGTAGGGAGTGTAGTGGGTGGAATAGTGGCCCCTAAATAGATAAGTCCATGACCTAACTACATGAATTATGCCCCCCCCCCCTTTTTTTGGCAAAAGGATCTTAGCAATCTTTGCAGATGTAATAAATGAAGGATTTTGAGATAATCTCATCTTGGATGATCTGGTGAGGCTTAGAACCAACGGCAAGTGGGGATGGGATTCCTTAGGAGGCGGCTGCGGTGGGAGTGAATGGGCAGGACTCAGAGCCAGAGGGAGGACCTCTCTCTCGTCCAGGGGGCTCCTCGGGGAGCCTGCCCTGGTGAACACAGTTCCTCCCCAGTTACTGCAACTGCAAGGCCCTGTGTTTGCTCTTTCTTGTCGTCGTAAAGGTGAAAGGCACCCAGAGCTGGCGATGTCACTGATTTCATTTTAAGAGGAAGACACCGAAGCTGAAAAGGAGGAGGTGACATCTCCCTCACGTCCGCAGGCTTCTCCTGTTCTTTCCCGATGTGCTTTCCTTCCTTGTACAGGGCATGCGCTTCCCAGAGGTCTCCCTTGAATTTTACACTCGCCTGTAAGATATACGGTATAAACATGTTACCCTTATTTTATGCGTACAAAAAATAAAAACCAAAAAAAGGAGGACCGGAGAGGTAAGGTAATTTCCCCAAGGTCACCCAGCTTTCACATGATGGATCTGCCAATCAGTCTCAGCTCTTCCAACCAACCGCTGGTCTGACACCCCTGCCAGAACCCTCCAGTGCCCCTGCTGGGTCTTAGCACTGACAGCTCCCTCAATCTTCAAATTTTCCACCATCTCTGCCTCCGGCGACCTCTTTCCAATCTGCAAGTTTTCAATTTATGGTTATGTGTTGTTCCTTGCCCTTTAGGCGAGTTCGATTTCATTGCCCAGACATGAAACTATTTTACAGTGAAGGCTGCAAAGAAAAAGAACAAGGAAGGGGGTTAATAGAGGACCTGCTGGATCTGAGAACAATTTCACAGGTACTGGGGAGCCTATGGAAGCATCCTGTTGGCCTCGGGAAGCATCCCCCTCCGCTGTTTCCGGTCCCAGTGTGTGCTCCGTGTGATACAGAAGGAAAAGCTCCCATCACGCTGAAGCTGCGACGAAGCCAGAAGCCAGCAGGCTCAGTGCTCAGAGTGACGGGCTGTTTCTCACTCGGGGAAACTAGCCGTGGAGGCTGTTTTCATCGTATCTGTAGTTGGTTGGAAAGTGCTGCAGGGTCTTCTGCGCCCCATCTTTATCCTGGATAAGAGAGAAACTGCATCCTCAGTTAATAACGTGATGTTGACTGGAGGCTGGATGACAGAGCAGCTGGCCACACTTTAGCTTTTGAACCCCGGTACTGTAGTTCCCCGTCCCCCTAACACTCTGGTCCCCGTGACCCTCTCTAGCAGACACACTGCTCATCCTAATAATATTTTTCTTACCTGCCGTGTCTCGGGATATCGTTTTATGCATCAGGCCTGATGAAATGGGACGTGAAGGCGGGAGGGCCACGTGCTTCAACCTGCTCCCCAGGTCCCCCGCTTTCCAAGGAGAGAATTGGCAAAGGGGGCAGCTCTGAGCTGGCTGCCCCTCTGTGGAGCCGCGCTGGGTCTTTGCAGAGCTAGCAGGAGGCTGGGCTGCAGCCTCGAGGGGGAGGCATCCTGGTTGGAGCTCACTCAGGACATCACATCCATCCTCTGCACGTGCCTTGTGACAGGTGTTACAAACCTCTCCCTTTTCCCAGCAGCCCCGGGACAAGGAGGGCCATCAATTGGAAAAGGTGAGAGAGGAGAAAGAGAGAGGATGTGTGTGTTTCTATCCATTTGCGAGTTTACAGAAATACTGGCCTTTGTGCAAAGGAAAACATTTCACATTTCTGCTGCCTGGTGGATGAGACTCATCAGATCAGAAAAAATAAATTAAAAGAGAGGCAGCCCTTGTCACATTTTATGTATGCAGATAATTGAAAGAAAGTGAATGGAGTGAGCACATGTAATAACTTGCAAGACAGACATTCTTTCCTAGATGAGTAAGATTCAGAAACCATATTAATTATATTTGAAGACAGTCGGTAAGTCTGCCTCTCTTTTTAATTTTGTTTCTGCTGGCCATAACTGAATTAGTGCTTTCTGATGGAAATCTATTTTCCTTTGGCCAAGAGTTTAAAGAGATACCACCTATCCCCCGGTTTCCTGTCTTCCATCATGTAGCTCTGAGTCCAGCATTGTGTCTTTCCTCCCAAGTGTGGGGACACGTGTCTGGACCCCTCCATGCAGCCTTCCGTGGGACCTGATGCATTTGGCTCCAGCTCACTATGCTGGCAGCTCATTGTGCATGCAATGTAAGACGGTGCCCCTTTAAAATAAGAGTTTCTGCATATATTTTTCACCATTAACAGGTCTATCAGAAAGTTCCGAGACTGCCGGGAGCCGGTCCATGCTTGCTGTTTCAAGGGACCTGGCATATATGGCATACTGTTCTTAATATGTTTGCTCACCTTCTTGGCACTATGTGTTTTAACCAAGGTCTCTGAGAAAGGTTGTTTTCCCCAGGTAGGGATTTTCTCCTGAAGTTAGGGAGGGAATAAAACCCCTCAACTAAGTGCCAGGCGGGTAATTAATCCCTTTAACTACGAACAATCATGCTTAAACTACATAATCTTTTCTCCCTGGAATGGAGATAAGAAACGCCCTAACCTTTGTAATAGAGATTGATAGGATTGAATCAACTGGTATAAATACAGTTGTAACAAGACAGAAACACTCAGAACTTAGAACAGAATCAAGAAGACAGAATCTACACGGAGCCTAGAGACAGAAGAACTTTGCTGGAGAGAACATGCCGGAGGATCCTGGAGAGGGACTGGCCTCGGAGCCTAGAGACAGAGCCTAGCGGGAGAACATGGCAAGGGATCCTGGACTGAACCTGACTACAGAGATTGGCAGGAGAACCTGACTGGAACCTGGACACTGAACCTGACTGGAGTACCTGTACAGAACCTGGCTGGAGACCCTGACAAGCGAACCCGGCTATGATGATCAACTGAACGCTATCTCTGTATCGTTCCTTCTTCGCCGACTCCGTCCACACCTTTGGGGACCCCTGGACCCGCTGGGGTTGGACCCCGGCATCTGGCACCCGAACAGGGACCCCTAGGTAAGCGCCCCGCACTCGGGACGGATCGGACTCCACCGTAGGAAGAGGGTGGATAGTCTTCGCCGACTCCGTCCACACCTTTGGGAACCCCTGGAACAGGATTCCCTTAGGTAAGCCGCCCCATTGAGAACCTCCACACTCGGGACGGATAGGACTCCACCATAGGAAGAGGGTGGATAGTCTTCGCTGACTCCGTCCACACCTTTGGGAACCCCTGGAACAGGATTCCCTTAGGTAAGCCGCCCCATTGAGAACCTCCACACTCGGGATGGATAGGACTCCACCATAGGAAGAGGGTGGATAGTCTTCGCCGACTCCATCCACACCTTTGGGAATGCCTGGAACAGGATTCCCTTAGGTAAGCCCCCCCCCCATTGAGAACCCCACACTCGGGACGGATAGGACTCCACCAGGGTGCTACAGACCCCCCTATAGAGGATAAGTAGGGTAAGAAGGTGGATAGTACAGAACTTAGATTGAGAAGATGTGCCATACTGAGTCCAAAGAAAGAAGACTCTGTATTGATTCTTAGATTGAGAAGATGTGCCATACTGAGTCCAAAGAAAGAAGACTCTGTATTGATCTTTAGATTAAGAAGATGTGCCATACTGAGTCTAAAGAAAAAAGACTCCGTATTGATCTTTTAACATATATGCTTATTAGCAGAGGAATTAAGGTTACTCCCAGTCAGACAGAACATTTTATACAAGAAATACGTCCATGCTTTTCTGAGGAAGGAAAGGTGCCGGAAAGGTAAATGTAGAGGCATGGGAGAAGGTAGGCCCAAGGAGCCTTATCCTTAACCCCACTGCAGCCTTTCCACCCCGGGAAAGTGCAGGATTGGCAAGCTCTCCCTGGGGTGATAGATCAGGACTCAGGTAATAGCAGAAAGCGCCAATCCTACTCTTAAAATGGATACAAGAGAGCGTTTCAGGTTTTTCTTTTTAATGCTTGCTTTTAAAAAATAAAAAAGGGGGAATTTGCCGGGAGCCGGTCCATGCTTGCTGTTTCAAGGGACCTGGCATATATGGCATACTGTTCTTAATATGTTTGCTCACCTTCTTGGCACTATGTGTTTTAACCAAGGTCTCTGAGAAAGGTTGTTTTCCCCAGGTAGGGATTTTCTCCTGAAGTTAGGGAGGGAATAAAACCCCTCAACTAAGTGCCAGGCGGGTAATTAATCCCTTTAACTACGAACAATCATGCTTAAACTACATAATCTTTTCTCCCTGGAATGGAGATAAGAAACGCCCTAACCTTTGTAATAGAGATTGATAGGATTGAATCAACTGGTATAAATACAGTTGTAACAAGACAGAAACACTCAGAACTTAGAACAGAATCAAGAAGACAGAATCTACACGGAGCCTAGAGACAGAAGAACTTTGCTGGAGAGAACATGCCGGAGGATCCTGGAGAGGGACTGGCCTCGGAGCCTAGAGACAGAGCCTAGCGGGAGAACATGGCAAGGGATCCTGGACTGAACCTGACTACAGAGATTGGCAGGAGAACCTGACTGGAACCTGGACACTGAACCTGACTGGAGTACCTGTACAGAACCTGGCTGGAGACCCTGACAAGCGAACCCGGCTATGATGATCAACTGAACGCTATCTCTGTATCGTTCCTTCTTCGCCGACTCCGTCCACACCTTTGGGGACCCCTGGACCCGCTGGGGTTGGACCCCGGCACGAGACCAGTTATTTCCTGCTGCCTTACTCATTTGGTTAATGTGTGCTAATCCTGCAGAAATAAATATTAATGTGGCTCGCCTGGCTGGAGCAGGTCTTTGGGGGAGATCTGTGAACCTGTGTGTAACGCATCTGAACTTTCTGCCATCACAATGACAATTAGGCTTACCCCTAAGACGTTGCAAAGGCATTGGAGTTATTTCAGTAGCCAGAAAGCTGTCTCTCTCTCTCACTGTCTCTGAGATTGGCAGATTCTTCCTCAGTGAAAGCATCTTTTTTTGGGGGGGGGGGTCCTTATATTAATGCTTTGTATGCTGATTGTCCTGTCACTTCAGTGATACAAGTAGAGAAGGGTGCACTTTATGCATCTGAACAGAAAATCTTTAAGTAAGAGTCAGCAATCCAAACTGCCAGAGGGTAGGGAGAGGGCAGGAGAAACACTGGCTCAGAGGTGAAATGTCATTGGCTGTTGACAGTGAAAGAGTGACAGCGTGACCAATAAGGGAGGTCACAGTGGGAAACACTGCCACTTGGTCTCTCCTTAGCCAGATAGCTTGGCACCGATTCATTGATTTTTATTCGTCAATCCGATGCCATAGAGTTTAAGTGGATCCTAGAATTTGCATAGTTTTGCCCCCTTAACGCCTCAACCTAATTCCTTGTGGAAGGCATATCCTCTCCAGCACCTCAGATGGACGTTTGATTGTGTTCTACTTGAATCTCTCCGATCGTGAGGAGCTCAACACTTTTCAGGGTGGGCTTTTTGATGGTTAGTGCTAATAGTTTGAAACGTACTTCTCTGTGGCTTTAGTTCAGAATCTTTTGGTTGAATGTGGTAGGGGGGAAAAATGCCTCCAACGAATTAAGCAAAAAGGGACATAACTTTTAAACCTCCAGTTAGGATTGGCTTCAGGTACGGCTTGATTCAGGCTCTGGGTATTGCCAGGCTCTGTCCCAGCTGGCTCCATCCTCAGGCTCTCCTCAGTGGCTTCTGACAAATGCAGGCTCCTTTTTTTTCATGACACCAGATCCCAAGGCTCCTTCGTGATTGCGGAACGTTCATTCTCTCATTGGCCCCAATGGAATAATCTACCTACTCCTTCATGACTTAGTGTGGGTCCTACCCATCCACAGAGCCGGAGACTAGGACTTGAGCGCAGGTAGTTAATTTGAGAGATAAATGAGGGAAGGAGGGAAGACAATAAAGGTCCTGTTATTGAACTGGTCATGGCTGCGGACAAGTGCAGCTCCACCCCAGTGGGGACCCTCTGAGACACTGTAGAGCAGGGGTGGGGAATGTCAGGCCCGCGGGCCGTATAAAGCCTGCAAAATCATTTGGTCTGGACCTGCCAAGGCAGTAAGGGCGAGCTAATTAAATGTTTGACCAATTATAGCAGGCTGCTTGTTAAGTTGATAACTTTGTGTGACCCATGAGTGATGTTACAAATATCCAAGTGGGCTTTGGCAGGAAAAAAGTTGCCCCACCCCTGCTGTAGAGGATGTTTCAGAATTGTTCCTGTGAAGGACAGGGCAGTGCGTCATCCCCTGATTCGTTGGTTTAGGATTATCCGTAGGGACCACTTATACCCTTCCCTCATTTCTCTCAACTCACACGGAATCCGCAGGGGGAGGAGGTGGGCTTCAGGAATCGCAAAGAACCGTGGCGGGTCCTTGAGGAGGGATGCCCCCAGTGTCCTGTGGACGGGGCCCCCCGGCTCAGCCACAATCACAGGAGGGCTGACGGGCCCGGAGACCAGCTTCCACCACCACCTGGGACTGTGGCCTGGAGAGTGGATGGAACTGATTGGCCTAAACCTGGATCATGGGCTATGTCAGGGGTCCTCAAACTGAGGCCCGCGGGCCACATGTGGCCCGCCGAAAACATTTATCCAGCCCGCCGGGTGTTTTTGCCACCGCTGCCTGTCCTGCTTAGCAGCCGACTCGTCCCGGGCCCGCAGTGCGCATGTGTGGAATGTCTGAGGGACAGTGAGCTGGCCCCTGTTTAAAAAGTTTGAGGACCTCTGGGCTGTGTCCTTGCTGCTGGGAATGAAAGCCGCTCAAACAACATGTAATGAGATGGAAGGAAGCGTCTCCCAAGAGTAAAGCCAGGTGCTATTCCCACAGAAAGGAAGAATGCATGCTGGGAAACAAAACTGAAAACTGTCCACTGCACCTCTGGTGGTTAGCATGTCTCCCCTTGGTCTTCTTTTCTCTAACCCGGGATTGATACACTTGGTCTCTTTAACTGCTCTTTATATGACACTCGGGGCCTGGTGCACGACATCTGTGCATGGGGGTGTGGTCTCTCAGCCCAGCTTGCACCCTCTCACAGTCCAGGACACCTCGGGGGATGTCTGCCTGCCATAGAGGTGGAGAGGCTCCCGCCACCACCGCTGTGCTCGCAAGCCGTGAGCCCGGCTTCTGGCTGAGCAGCGCTACCCCTTTGGGAGCGTACTGAACACCAGGGGGCAGCTCTTGTGTTGAGCGTCTGCCCCCTGGTGGTCAGTGCGCATCATAGCGACCGGTCATTCCACCATTCGGTCGATTTGCATATTAGGGTTTTATTATATAGGATGGCTTCTAGGGCCCTTGGTGGTCCTAGTCACCCCTCCTCTAACGACACCCTGTTTGTTATGCTTCTTTACCTATCACTGAGGTGGGGTCAGGCCTATCACAATAGGAATAGACCTGCACCAAGATGACCCTGGGGTCAGGGTACATCCTGTGTCGTGACACTGAATATTTTATTTTATTCCAATTATTTGAAAATAGGAGACCTACGTATCATTCTCTATTAGCCAGGAAATGATTATTTTCTCCTACATTATCTAGTGGTGGCTAACTCTTGATGATTATCGAAGCTACCTAGCTATGTGGACCCACTTTGTAAAATATTCCTCAGCGGACGGGTATTGGTATGGCTGGCCTGGTGTCTCTCCCTTCTTCTAGTACCAGAACGTGAATGACCTCTATGTGGCCAGTCCCATGTCCCTGCTCAGTGGGCGAGGTTTGGATGGACCTGTGGTAAACATGTGACCTGCTCTTGGCCACAGTCTCCATACCCCCTCCAAGGGTATGTTGAGAGGTGAGCTGGTGGCTCTGGCCTGGCTCATTGTCATAATCCTATCACTGGCCACTATGATGGGTCATGGATGGGCATGTGGACCCAAGATGGTTTATTCAGAATGCCTCTTAAAATCTAGGCCTGGGATACAGGCAGCCGTTTGCTCCTACCTGGGGCCTCAGGACAAGCCACAAGGAGAAGCACGTATGACAAGAAGCCAATTTAATCACACCTCTGAGTCCTCTGGGATTGAAAACCTAGTGTGGGCTATTCATTACGCGAGGCAACGCATTTATTATTTCTGTTTCTATTACAAAATGAATCCTAATTGATACAATGGTGACAATAATATAGTGAATAAATTGTATTAAGTGGTGGAAAAGTAAGTGGGTTCAAGTCAGGAGACCTAGGATTTAGCCTGCTGCCACTGCTCTCCAATGGGGGATGGGATCAGAGCCAGTTTCCTCACCTCCGTGCCCAGGGTTCCACTCCGCAGTAGATCAGACCTGGATACTATAAAGTGGTAAAATGGAGAAAAGGGATAGAATATGGACATCGCTGCCTATTTTTATTAAACTACATGGTTAAATAAAAATATCCCCCAGGTCAACATGATCGGATCAATAGCTCCATGAAGACATGGCCTCAAAGGACTGTCCCCAGATGTTGGAACAACTACCGACATTCACGGGACATTTCCTGTCTGCCAGGCAACCTGCAAGGCATATTTAGGCAGATTATCTCATTGACTCTTGACAGCCCTATGATGCAGACACTCTATTATTCTCAGATCAAATACGAGAGAACTGAAACTCAAAAAGGTCACGTGCCCTGCCCGGGGCACGCAGGTAGGACACAGCAGAGCTGGTGTCTGAACCCGACAGGCCAGACTCAGTTGTGCGCGGCCACTATTTTAGGTCATTGTTTCACCTCAGTAAACATTCCATGGGCAGTGACAGAAATCTGCTTTCCTCTTGGCGTGCTCACACACCATAAAGCTGGGGAACAAAGGTGCGGATTCATGACTTGGTTTTCAAAGTAAGATATTAACAACATGCTTTTTCCCAAACGATCCACCTTGGGCTTCTGGCCTCCAGGCCTTTGTCTTTGTGGTATCTCAGAGCATCAGCCTTCATGTCTTACTCACCGTCCCCAGCTCGATTGTTATTCATCGTAAAGCAATTTGACAGCAATAAAAAGGAGAAATTGAAAAATAGGAAAATTAGCTGTAGTTTCAAGTCATAGGTTAAATGCTGCTTTTCCAAGAAATTGTCCTTGGAGTGTCCTGCTTCCCACATGCATATACACACATACACATGCATACACACATGCACACATGCATATACACACCCCTCACACATGCATGCACACACACACATACATAGAGATGCCTACACACACATACACACCCTGTTGGATATTAGATAGCATCGTGTGGTCTTTCTTTCACTAACTGCAAAGGCGGGGCCCACGCCTGGTTCATCTCTGCTTCCCTGAAAGGGGCCTTGGCCATATGACCTGCTCAGTCCTTATTGCTTGCATTATAAGCAGGATATAGGAAAGCTTTAGGTTCCTCTCTGAGGGACAGTGAGTAATTTGCACAGGTGTAGTCAGCCAGCTGAGCTGGTATCTGGCTCGCAGTCTTGGCCAGGCTCTGGCTATTCCTTAAAAGTTGACATTCTTTGGGACGTACAGTCCGACTGCAGGAGCCTCTCCAGGGGATAAAAATTAGCCTGCTGTCTGGAATGTTTCTGAAAACAGCTAAATTTAGAGGATCGAAGATTGCGGGGATCCTGGGCCCTTGAGGTGGAAGACTGGGATATTCTTCACAAGCAAAGATTTTTCTCCAGAATGTGTCCTTCCGAGGTGTTGAATGTTCCAGTCGGAAGCCGTTTTAATTTCTCATTCATTGATGGAATGTAGCAAGGTCTCCAGCAGATGACTGGGGCATTTCTCCTCCCCCCTTCCCTCGCCCCTTCCTAACTTTTAGAGCCGAGAAACGCTACTTTGGATGGAACGGGAATGACTTCGAAGAGGAGGCAGGCCTGTAGCTTCGGTTCAACGTGCAGGTTAATTTGCTGGCTTGGATCAGAATGGAGCCGCTCCAGAGCTTCCTAAAGGGCGTATCTGCTGTGATTGTGCGGAATTCTGGGAGGAGGTTGAAGTCGCAGAGAGAGGAAACTTGCTGTAAGGAATGCTGTCACGTCAGGGGCTGCTAATAGAAATGTGGTTCAGGCCGGGTGGGAAACTGGTGTTACTTTGGCTGGTGCCTAAGCAGCCATTCTCTCTGGGTGTCTTTACAGGATAAGGGGAGGGACAGGGGATGCTGAGGAGAGGAAGGGGGATGAGGTTCATTGTGTAACCAGAGCAAAGTGGGGAGGTAAAACGGCTGGGTGTGTCGGTTTCTGGGGTGGCTGTGGTTTGCACTGAATATCCCTCTGGGGAGGCAGTAGGAGGTGTTATTGGGGTGCAGCGGGTCCTCCTCTGGCTCACCCTGACCTTCTGTGACCTTGGGTGAATTGTTCAGCCTCACTGAGCCTCTCAGCTGCCTCACCTCTAACTAGAAGCAAGGACGGTGCCCACCTCCCAGACCATCCAGGGACCCAAACGACATGATGCAGGTAAAGCTTGTTAAGTGCTAACAGCACCGGGCATGGCAGTATTATTAAACGTTTGCAAAGCATCTGAAAGAAAATGCCAGTGGGACATTTTGCTGAAACGTGGTGGGTCAGCAGCAATGTCCTCCTTAATCACACAGACAGGCCAGACCTTGAGGAAAGGCATGGCCTAAATGCCTGAGCGTCTCCTGCAGCGCAGACCAAGGACCTGGGTGTGCAGAGTGGTCGCTGAAAGGATGGACGATGCTGCATGGAAACCGCAGCTCCTGGCCCACTGTCAATAGTCAGTCAGTAAACAGAAAGCTCCAGATTGCTGCTCTCTGCTTGCCCCTGCCCAAGTGGGAAGGGTCCTAATGAGCCACAGCCCTAGTGATCACCGCTGTGGACAAAAACAAGGGGCCACAAACTAAACCTGACAAGCTCAGGGGAGGCCTGCTGGCGGCCTTACAAAGTCAGAGACTGAGAGTAACCACATAGGACAGCGGTTCTCAACCTGTGGGTCGAGACCCCTTTGGGGGTCGAACGACCCTTTCACAGGGGTCGCTTAAGACCATCGGAAAACACATATATAATTACATATTGTTTTTGTGATTAATCACTATGCTTTAATTATGTTCAATGTGTAACAATGAAAATACATCCTGCATATCAGATATTTACATGACGATTCATAACAGTAGCAAAATTACAGTTATGAAGTAGCAACAAAAATAATTTTATGGTTGGGGGTCACAACATGAGGGACTGTATTAAAGGGTCACGGCATGAGGAAGGTTGAGAACCACTGACATAGGATGATCTGAAAGGAAATTTTCTAAAAGCAGGTCACAGTGGATCGTCATGCCCTAGCCCGGTACCTTCCCTGACAAAGGTCAATCTTTGCCTTAACTGAGCCTGTCTGTCGCCTTTGTGCACCTACAGTAACACACCTTTGGAATGTCAAGGTCACCCTCCCCCTTCTTTAGAGCACAAGCATCCACCAGAGTAGGGGAGCACAGAACCTCTCATTGTTATTGTTATTGTGTTAATTGACTGTTAACTATCCTGCACCGACCTACATAAAAGGAGTCTGTGTTTATTTGTTTTACTTTTTATCCAGTCCCAGAGATTTTCTGCTTTGCTTTCTCCTGCCTCTGTAATCTATCACCAATGGATTTCATGGAACTGCCTTATGTTTACTGCTTTGATTCTGATGTATAAAATAAGTGGCAAAACTGCCATTTTTCTGGAGCATTTTCTCAATTCCTTGAGAGTTTGCTTCCCAGCAATTGTCGTCTGTTTGGCTCAAAAAAACTCATAAATTCTCTGCAGGTTGGACGTTTATTAAGTAGACCCTGCTACCAGCTCTGGCGGGAGTTTGCTTGAGGACCAGGCCTGGAGGAGGAAGGGCGGATCTTCAGGGTTTGGGGGCCAGGCCAGGGGGCACCAGAAGCCAAGGATGGAAAGCCCCCACCAGCCGGGCACTGTCATTGCTTCCTTCGGGGCCCAAAAGTTGGCTTTGAACCTCTGGAAGGATTCCCCCTCTTGGTCTTCCCAGCCTGGAACTGAGCTGGCCCTGGTTTGCCCGGGAGAGATAAGGGAAACACTTTTGTTACGGAGAGACCTAAGGGAAGTGCAGCCCAGCCATAAGGATTGACCTGGGTGGTGTCATTGCCACCAGGAGAGGAGCAGCCAGGTTCAGACCCCAGGCCTTCCAAGCAGCCAAGAGCTACACTTCTTTTATTAAAAAAATAAATAAATGAAGAATTTCGTATTTTATTATAGTAGATCTACTTGAGTCTTGCAAAAGCATGCTTTTATTTTTTTGAATTTATCGGGGTTACACTGGTTAACAGAATTGCATAGGTGTACTTGTGAACTCCAGAAGGTCTAATCCTCGGCGGCGGTGAGGGAGAGAGGATGCACGCAGACAGATGCCTCCGATCTCGCCTGCCAAGAATGAGTGGCACGTGAGTGAGGCCCGGCTCAGCAATTCTGGGCAGATGCCCAAGCCCGGCCTGGATGGTCCCTGCGGCCCTGGAGGTAGGATGCCAAGAATCCGTGCGCTGCCAAGTAGCTCTCCACCTCGGGCGCCATTCCGGCCACTCGGCCCTCCTGCCAAGCTGTTTCTTCATTTCTCTTCGAAACTTCCCCATAAAATTCCCAGACAAGCAATTGTAAAACCTGGAAATTGCAGGAAAGCGTTTGGATCTTGTCCATGGCGCTGTTGAAATGATTAGCGTTAAAAAACTAAAAATAGTGGGTTAGAGAAAATGGCAGGCTTGCCACCAGGGGTCCCAGGAGCCTTGCGTGTTTCGGGGAGACCTGGCCTCCAGCTCTCAGGGAGCCCTGTGCCTGGTTTGTAGCCTGGGGGGCAGGTGGGTTCCAGGATTCCAGTGCCCACCTGTGGGCCACCCTCCCACGGAATCAGACCGTTGGGGCCTCTCAGGGAGGTGAAATACATCTTGCTAATGGAACAAGACATAAAGGGCTCGTTTACGAAAAATCACCCAAACTCTGAGATTCCTTTGGTATCCCTGTGATGTCAGAGCTCTAAGGGGAGCTGGTGCTGGAACAGATTCACCATGGAAACCTGCCCTCACCACTCTGAAGTCCAGAGGCAAAACCACCAGGAAGCCGATTTGGTTTCAGTGATTTGAGGCCCACTGGGGTCGAGGCCCGCTCTGGACTGTCAGTGGTTTCAGCCCAGGACACACTGAGTAGAACAAGACAAAAAAGAAACGCGCGTTGGCAGTATGTGCGACTGAAGGCCATTGTTTCGAGTCCTGCAGAAAACCCTCTGCGCGATGAGCTACACCTGTGCACAGATACTGGCGTGTTTTTATTTGTTATCTCTGCACGTTTCAGTGTCTTGGCCGGTACTGAAATGATGGAAAATTGCTGGATGCTGTTACGTTGGAGGCTGTGAGGGAAGATGTTAAGAGTTAGTGCCTGCGGGGAATGGAAGTGGGTGTTTTTTTGTTTGTTTGTTTTTGCCTCCTGACTTTTTTATCTTTTAGCTGTAAATGGGAAGTCCAGGGAAGTCTATTGGACTACTCTGGAACCAAGAGGTTTTTAGTTTTTTCTCCTTTTCCCTCCCTCCCTCCCTCCCTCCCTCCCTCCCTCCTTTTCTGCCTTCCTCTCTTTCCTTTGGCTTGCCTTAAAACCAGATGGAGGTAGATTTCTAGGCTCAACCTAAGACCACGGTGTATCCCTATCACAAAGTATAATTCAGGAAAATGCTGCCTTCAGCTGAGATGTCTCGCTGGGTCTGCTTAAAGTCTTTAAAACCTCCATTTCCAGTGCCTCCCATGCATTCACAGTTAGAGGTGTTTACAATTCCAATAAAGTACACAGTCTAAAAACATCCCAGCTCTAGCCGCCAGGTCGCTCCTAACAGGAGACATAGATGGACAGAGGGCTGAGCTTTTTCACAGTGACTTTGGACATATGTCCGCATTATTGCACACACCAGGCAAGCACTTTCTTGTTAAGAGCTACGCTGCGTTTTGCTCGATGTGCAGCCCACACACTATTACCTGCCAACTGGGGAGGCTGCTCCTTCCAGGAGGAGGACAAAGGGCCAGGTTTGTGCATTTCTCGATCCCTGCCAAGCGCATGCGTGAAGGAAGCACTTTAACCTGAAGGCGCTTCAGCCCCCAGCACTTGCTGTTCACTCTTTAGAGAGCAGAGAGCTCTCCACACGGCATTCGTCTCACTTCATTTTCGTGGACGCCATCAGGTGAGGCTGATGGACCCCCCCAGAGCTAGAGGATCTCTTGTACTCACTGGAGATGTTAAAATCCCTGCTCCACCCCGTGGCCCTCAGCTCGACAACTGTGGCACGAGGTGTGTTTTCTCAGGGCCCTGAATTGCCGGAGTTGCCTCTGTAATTAAGCTTTTAGGGGAAGCCACTCTGAGCTGCATTTCCATGCCTTCGGTTAGAGGGGCCCACGCTTCTCAAGTGTTGGGCTGCCACCAGGCGATTATGACCTGGAAGGAAGGACGTGTGTAATTGAGGTCAGCGTGAGTCACAGTTTACAGTCATTATCGTGGGGATGGAGCCTTTAGAGGGGACATCGCCTAATGAGGCCAGCACCAGTTTCGAGGCTGCCCTCCGCTTAGCCCCTGGTTTCAAGGCTGCCCCCTGGTTAGCCCTGCAACAGTGGACGCCTGCCAGGGCCAGGGAGCATTGCTTGGAACAATGCTTCCCAGTTGTCACATAGCTAAGTGAATATAGTTTGTTGCTTGAGCCATAGCATATAATAATTTTTAGCCTAAGTTTTGGTTTCATGTTAGAGTACATGTACATAATTTTTAAAAGTTAGATAATTCTCTGAGGCTTGAAATAAAAAACACCAGTTTCCTACCCATTCCTCCTCTCACGGTAATACGCTCCCTAGAAGACCTGTCATTTCCAAGAGGTTTTTTCAGTTGTGTATCTCCATATTTTTAACAAACTTGCTTATATTATGGTTTTGTTATTTTGGGTTTTACATATTAATTTTTGCTTTCCTGCTGAGTCAGATCTTGGATTCTCCCCACCCCTACACACACACACACACACACACACACTCTCACTGCCTCAATTCCTCCAAAGTGATTCCATCAGCATTTTTGTGAAATGACTACTCAAGGTTTTTGTTAATATCAGAGAATACATTTCATTAATAGGTAAGTTATGATCATGCTCCTTGTCTTGCACAAATTTGTTTTCTCTGAAGTTTATAATTGCCTTTTATTTTCCCCCTCATTTTCTATGTGTCAATCAGCAATTCATACAGAAACTCTCACCTGGAATTGCAAATCTCCTGCAGATTTGTTCGAGCGCATCAGGCAATCTTGCTCTCATTGTCTTCTTGGTTGGAGGGCTCCTTTATCCTCCTGACCCACTGGACTGGTGCGCTCTGTGTCTGCTCCCTCGCCATTGTCCAGGGCTTTCCCGTCACGTCATTCTAGAAGCTCCCTTGGCCTTTTCGCTGTGTTGGATGCATGTCCTGGAGA
This sequence comes from Myotis daubentonii, assembly GCF_963259705.1. Taxonomy (NCBI): domain Eukaryota; kingdom Metazoa; phylum Chordata; class Mammalia; order Chiroptera; family Vespertilionidae; genus Myotis; species Myotis daubentonii. The sequence continues at coordinate 212,209,369 of NC_081842.1, read as the reverse complement.
GCAGATCTGCCTCTTGTCCTTGTGTATTCCCTCCCTCTAGTGGGCCACATCTTCCAGAGAACAGCTAACTTTCTCAGCACTCTGGATATAGTGACATATAGGTATGTCCCTTTGAGCGCCTCTCTTGGTTATTTTCTTTTTAAAGTTTACTTTCTTTTATTTTTCATTGACTTTATTGGGGTGACATTGGTTAATAAAATTATACAGGTTTTAGATGTATAATTCTATAAAACATCATCCATATACTTACTGTGTTCACCACTGCAAGTCAAATCTTCCATTACTTTTATATCTTTATTTTTTAATGCATTTGAGACCATCTCTTTTATAAGATGAAGTTATTACCTTAAGGTTATTACCCTACCCTTCCCATCACAGCATGGCCCTTCTATCCCGTGGTCTCTTGCTTCTCAGTGTTCTCTTGACTTCAATTACTTTCACAGCAAAAAGCTTTCCCAATAAACAGAATTAACTGTGCCTCGTACAGAGCTTTACAACATTATGGCAAATATTTCACCTGGTTTGCAGTTCCTTTCTTTTTTATATATCTTCTTCCCCCCTTTGGAATTATTAGTTGTCTTTTTTTTTTCTTGTCTGACTTTGTCTCATCCTAAACATTTTTCTTCTTCTCAAAGTATCAAGTCTCTGAATCCCCCTGAATTTCTGGATAGCTTTCTCTGAAGGCCTCTTCATTTCTGCTTCCCTGCTCCCGTCTCTCCTGGTCACCTGGGTGATCATGACAGTCCTTTAGCAGTCTTACTGCTGGTGTCTTTCCTGAATCTCACACATTCTTTCTAATTCGACTCCTCATTTACTGGAGCGGTCAATAATTCTTCAAAGAGGATGCCGAGGTAAACTTTCCTAAACGCTTGCAGGTCCAAAAATATCTTTATTTTGTCCTCAGAGTTGACTGAGGGGTGGAATTGGAGGTTGAAATTAGTTTTTCCTCAAAACTCGGAAATTATTGCTTCATGGTCTTCTAATCTTATAGGATGTGAAGAGTGACTTAATATCAGTCTGCTTTTCTCCCCTCCTCCTCCTCCTCCTTCTCCTCCTCCTCTTCCTTTTCTTCTTCTTTTTTTGTAACCTCTGATTTTATTTTTCCCTCTGGGAGATTTTGGGAGATTTTCCTTACCCTCAGTCTTCTTACATTTCAAAATGCTTTGTCTACTAGTAAGTGAGGATGTTTTAGGAAGGAAAGTATCCTGTTATGAATGCAGGATGAATGCAGGCTATGGTCAGGCATGTCTGGCTTTAAATTCCAGTTGTCCTAATTGGTAGCTTGGGTGAGTGCCATCACGGTCAGAGTCCCCATTTGCTCAACGGTAAAATGGGGGTAAACATTGTAACTAGCCCCTTAGACTTATTGAAAAGATTAAGTAATCACTCCCTATAAAACTTTTGAAAGTGGTGCTGGGCACACAGTGGTTCTCAATAACCTTTGGCTGTTATTACTGTTACTAGAGGCCTGGTGCTTGAAATTTGTGAATGGGTGGGGGGAGGGTCCCTTGGACTAGCCGGCGATCAGGGCTGATTGGGCGTTCCAGTTGCCGTCTGGGGCCTCTCTTCCCCAGCTGCTGGCTGCTAGCAGGGGGCCTTTCTTCATTCCGTGCCACCCCCTGGTGGTCAGTGCACGTCATAGCGAGTGATCGAACTCCCAGTCTCCCAGTTGAACTCCCGAGGGGACACTTTGCATATTAGCTTTTTATATGTATAGATGGCCACTTATTACCATAGCCTCTGAACTCGGGGTTAATTCCTGTCAACGCTGGTCTGAGCTGCCCTTCTTGTTTGACGATTGTCTTTCTCTCTGCTGTTCCCGGCAGCCCGCTTCTCTTCCTCCGACATCTGGCATGTTCTCTCTGTTGCTGGTATTTCCCCCTCAGCTTTTCCTCGACGTTTGGTTTTCCTTGCTGGAACAGAACCTCCCTGTTGGACTCCTGGCCTCTAGATTGAATTGCCCCTTTGGCAGTCATGGCTTTCCCCTTTTCTCTGTGGTCCCATGGCCACACTACCCCTTTCCTGTTTTCTGGATAAAATACAGTCTGCTTCTCTGTTTGTTTGTTTGTCATCTTCTGTTCCTAAACTCTTTGTTTTCCCTGCGGCCACGGTGTTTTGCGAATGTCTCTTTCATGTTTCAGACCGTCCTTCAGTGTCAGGAAAGCCCGGTGGTCTGTTTCTGCTTAAGAGTGAGGAGACAGCCCGGCCGGTGTGGGTCAGTGGTTGAGCATCCACCTATGAACCAGGAGGTCACGATTTGATTCCCGGTCAGGGCACAGGCCCGGGTTGTGGGCTCTATCCCCAGTAGCGGGTGTGCAGGAGGCAGCCGATCAATGATTCTCACTCATCATTGATGTGTCTTCTTCCCTCCCTCCCTCCCTCCCTCCCTCCCTCCCTCCCTCCCTCCCTCCTTCCCTCCCTCCCTCTCTGAAGTCAATAAAAACACTTTGAAGCAGAAAAAAAAAAGAGTGAGGAGATGGAATGGGTGGGGAAGTGTGTACATGTTGGGGCAGACTGGGCTCCGTGGTCAACAAGAGGGGCCAACCATTGTGCCAGAGCCCTCCGAATGCCAGGATCCCTGCAGCATTGCTCCAAGGTGCCAGTATCCACATCAGATGCTCTATTCTCTCCCAAGAGTTTATTTTCTTCCTCTGACAAAGAGCCTTCCCCTTTTGATTGGATTTTGTTCAGGTTTTATTATCAGTCTGCTCCTGTGAGGCCTGGCTGCAGAGTGTCTGGTAGTTGGGTGCAGAGGTGGGAGTCAAGGATTCCACACACAACCTTTCAGTCAACTTCCCTGTAGCAGGTGCATCCTCACTCTGTGCCATGTGACATTGCCCACTGCCAAAGCTTTCCAGAGCTCCAAGAACCAAGGGCTCCTGCTTTGTTCTGGCCAGTGTGACTCAGTGGGTTGGGTGTCGCCCCGTGTACTGAGAGGTCGTCAGTTTGATTCCTGGTCAGGGCACATGCCCGGGTTGGGGGCCTTGATCCCCAGTGGGGGGCATGTGAGAGGCAGCTGATCCCTGTATTGCTTTTGCATCAGTGTTTCTCTTTCCCTCTACTTCTTCTCTCTCTAAAAATCGATGACAATTTTTTTTTTTAAAGGGGATCCTGCTTTCACTCACTCCTTCCCTCCTGTAGCCATCATTACCTGGGTCTACTTGACGCTGCATTTCCTTGGGTGTCTTTTTCCAATCGCTGCTACATCATTCCATTGATAGCGTACAGTGATGTGTTGGAATCTCTAAGCTGCCAATAACCTCCGTTTTATGATTGTGGGTTTGTGCTCATTTTATTTCCCTACTTCATCTTAATGAGCAGGGCAAGGAGATAAATAAATATTAGCCATTCTTCTTGATGGAATGCCATGATTCTTTAAAAGCCTAATTTATAACAGGGCGAGGAAACGTATTGTCTTAAAAGATGAACCTTTATGTGGGATTTGCATGTGGAGAAGCTCACAGGCTCCACAGAGGAAAACTCCTCTCTCTCATGATTAAAATACTATATTCTGACAACTCCCGACCTGAGTATTTCTCTGTGAGTTCAGAAAATGATGATGCCAGCAGCGACAGCAGTCCTAACAGCAGCAACATAGTATTTTATATTTCCCCAGCATTTTATGGTTTCTTAGAGAACTTTCATGAGCATCGTCTCACCTTGCAGACCCCATTTTCCCTGGAAGCACTGCTGTTTCAATTTTCCAGCCGAGGAACTCACCGAGACTGAGGGCCTGCCCGAGGTGGCGGCGTATGCCTTGCTGACTGCTCTCCTGTGGCTTGCCCTGCACCCAGCTCCCTCTGCTCCATAGGTGTCTGCATGGCACGACCACAGTGGCTGGCTTAGCTTGATGTTGGTGCCAGATAACTTGTGTAAGGTACTACAACCTGAAACCTTTATTCTCAGCGTAGTATCTCAGGGGCAATTTAATCCCGCTCCATGGAAAGCCAGAGAGCGCCATGTCTGTGTGAACCCAGCCTGCGCTCTTTCCCTTGGCCTGCAACAAAGGACCGCGTGCCCCCGGAGCGTCCCGCTCCGCTGTGCCAGCCGCAATCTAGCCTTTCAAATCTCCGCCCTTGTGTTTGCCTCCGAGTTATCACCTGAGAAACAGGACCCACATCTTGTATGCCCATTTGTATGCTAATGCAGCGGGGCCTGTGAAAGATGGTATCGAGGACCAGGCCGGCAGGCACTGATTATCGGGTTCCACGTCTGGGGAGAGAGAATGTCACATTCCCCTCATGAGCCTCCAACCACTGAAATGCAGCCCGGGCCTGGGACCCCTCTTGGGGATGACGAGGAGATGTCATCGCGTGCAGACACACTCACGCTCTTCCTGATAATGCCCGGCACCAGCTCCGTTTTTATTTCCACACAGTCAGTAAAGGACTCTAACCTAATTGCATAGCAGAACTAATGTGAAATCAATGTGGGAAATTGAAAATAAAGATGCAGAAAAGAGGAAAATCAGTCACAGGTGATAACATCAAGTAGCAATAACTCCTTCTAACATTTATACTTACTGTATTTACATATTTTATTTGTATATAATTTATGTATTGATATGTTTTATGTAGATACTCCATATGTATGTACATACATATGTGTACATATTTACTCCATGCAGGTATATATATGTATGTAGAACAACCGTGTGGACAAGGTACTCTATTCAGTTTAATTACACGTGAGGGCGCACTGCTCACATTTGAAATATTTCCCCATGACATACTATCTTCTTGTACAACATTAGTTAGAGTGGCATCATAGAGCTTCATCTTCACTAACTAATTCCACCTCCAATTAGTTAGCTATTCTGTATAAATAATCACATTCAAATCGAGTGGCTTAAAACAATAGCCATCGTTATTATCTCGCAGCTGTGAACTCTGGGTGGCTTCCCTGGGTGGTGTTGGCTGGAGTCACTGGATACTTAACAGACTGAGGGACTGTTTCCAAGATGGTGCGCCCACATGGCCAGGAGGGTGGTTCCAGCTTCAGCAGGAGCTCAGTTCCTCACCCCACAGACCTTCCCATAGAATCACGTCCCTTGTGGTTTGTAGGATCAGCTCTTTGTTTCTAACGTCTGAAATTTCATGATGAAATGCCCTCTGTGGACAATAGCAGGAATTTTAAGAAGCTTTTATCTCCCTGCAAAGTCCCAGTTCCTTTTGCTTTCTTTCCTCTCTTCTTTCTTCCTCCCTCCTTTTGTTTCTTTTCTTTTTTCTCCTTCTTTCTCCCTCCCTCTCTCTCCCTCCCGCACTTCCTTTTTTTCTCTCTTTTCCTCTCTCTGTTTCTTTTTTCTCTCTCTCGACCGTCTTCCTTGTATATCTGGTGATCCTTTGCTGTCTGTTTATATTTCAGAGGAGACGTTAGATAGGTCATCACTTTTAAGCACAGAGGGGCCGCTTGTGGACTATGGGCCTCTTGTAAGGTGAGCTGGCTGAACTGTTTCGTCCGCAAATTCCTGATGCCAGCATCTCCAGCTCATGTCTACTGGTCTGGTTCATCCTTGGGAGCATTGTTAGTCCCGCAGGCTGAGTATAATCATCCTGTCTGCTATTGGCCTGGATTAAACCCTGATTCCACCTCTTAGTGATCTTGGGAAAGTAACTTAACCCCTCTGTACCTCAATTTCCCCTTATGTGAAATGGAGGGTGTTAGTGGAACCTAACCTGTACCCGCCAATAGCATTGTTGTGAGGATTAAATGAGTTAATATACATAAAACACTTAGAATAGCTCCTGGCACAAAATAAACACCAAATAGATGTTAGATGATATTATAATCATCGTGAACAACTTCATCTTCATCACAGCTGAGTTAGGGAAGAAGGCTGGGTTCTCAGCATTTGATATATTACCCAGTTTTTATTGAGCCCCTTATTTTTAATAAGGTAATCCCTGCTTTCAACTGTGCCTGGTGTCTCCAAATCCAGAGACTCACTGTATTTTCCTTTTCAGAGAGTAAGTCCCCGTGTTCTGTCTGGGTGGGTGGGCTGTGTACACTTGGGCAGACTTGAGTTAACTTCCTGTTCTCAGCCCGACTTCCCTCAGACTCCCAGTGTGTCTGATGCTGTCAGCTGGTTGATCCTTGGCCCACTCCTCCTCTCCTGGCTTAGTTCTGGTTTTTTAGATCTGCTTGTCCTGCTTCAAGCTTCTAAATATTTGTTTTTTTAACCTTTTATCCTGTTCCTTTATTTTGTGGATTTGTTTGCTTTTATTAAAAAAAAAAACCCCAAAACATGGCTATCCTTTTAACTGGATGTTGGGAGAGCGAGCAGGTAAATTCATGGATTCCACTTCTGTTTCCAGCTGCAAGTCTGAAATAGGTTTATTAAAGAAATATTTCCTCCAAAGCAATACAAATTAGGTGGGCTTCATGCTCAATTCGGAATTCTTGGCACCGTGGAAGGGCATGGATGCCTGCGGAAACTGTACCGGTGGGTAATAAAAAGTGATCCGTGGAGGTCCATAGAATGCTCCATAGCTGGTTTGCATGTGGACACGCCTCCTAGTCCCGTGGCCTCTGTGCTTTGAGCCGCAGAACTCCTTACACTTGGAATGACCAGTCTCCCTTCACACCAAAATCTCTGTGAGGGAAGAAGATATCTTTATTGTTTGCGTTGCTATAGGATCTGTTATTTTAAAAATAACATGGTAGTAGTCATTATTGTCTTCCTTGTTATGCCCAGATTTCAAGACCCCCCACAGAATCATCAGGGAGCGCTGAGTCCAATGCAAAAGCATAGAGTCTTTTATTCAAGCCCGGGACTTGGTCCCCCCCTTGCCTCCATTACTGGATGCAAGAGAGAGCCCTGAGTCCCAAGGGAACAAAGAATTTATAGGGCTTGGGGTCGGGGGGTGGGGGCACACTCTGACCACTGACTTGGCTGATTTCGGTTGATTGAGTGAGGGCTGGGGGCTAGTGACACAAGGGCAGGGTGCAGCTAGGGTCTGGTTACACAAAGACAGGGGGGTGGCTAGCATACTCTTGGCCTTGGGCTAGTTTCCCCCGCTTTCCCATTAGCTGAGATAAAGGCAGGCTGAGTAACTGATACATTCTATGGCTTTTTCTTGGAAGAGGGGTTAAGGACACAGCTGTCAGTCCTGTTCTGTCCTTTCATTCCTCACTGTAGTAGAATTGGTGGTAGTAATAAAAACACACCAAAATCACTGAGTACTATCATGGGCTGGGCACTGTTATATGTTCTTTATGTGTAACTAGTAGCCCTGAGCATGAATCCGTGCGCCAGGAGCTCTCTGCAGGGCCTGGCTGCTCCATGCTCACTGCCCAGAGGCTCTCTGCAGCCCAGAGGCCCATCCGCGGCCGGGCGCGGGGCGACGACACAAGCGTCCCCCTAACCCCACCACTCCCCGCCGCTCTGTGCCTGCTGCCCAGAGGCCCTCCTCGGCTAGGGTGGAACACTTGCCTTGTCGCCGTGGCAACGAAGCAAGCATTCCGCCAGACCACTCACACTGCCCGCTCTCAGCGGCTGCCCCCCCAGGACTGGGCGACTCTGGCGGGGCTGAGAGGACTGGGCACTGCCATCTTGGGGCTATGGGTGCTGCCATCTTTGTGATGGGGTGACAGTTAATTTGCATATTACCCTTTTGTTAGATAGGCTAATACTTTTAGTCCCCACAGCAACCCTTTGAGGTAGGTAATCTCTTATCTCCACTTTACAGATGAGGAAACTGAAGCTCAGCGGGACTTGATAACTTGCCCAAGGCCTATAGTTAGCAAGTGGAAGAACCCCAATTTAAAATTTCAAAGCCTGACTTTTAGCCATGATGCCACAGTGTTTGTTGACTGAAACACTGAACGGGGAGTCTTTCAATCAAAACAAATCTATCTGGAAAGAAAATAAATCCTCTAGGCTACCCTTTGTTAAAAATAGAGTTTATTTAATATGCAAAGTAGTTTCCTGATGAACTTTAGAATACAGGTGAGGATATAGTAAAATGAAATGCACTTAAAAATATTAACAGGCCAAAAGTAATTGAATAGAAAATGTGGCAATTAAAATTGAGAACAAGATTTCCTTTGATAAAACTGCTGTTATGAAGAACACAATTTTTAGGACTTAAGTAAAACAGTGAAGAGCCTCCAGATATCTTTCTTCATTAATTTAGTTCACAGTTATTTTTTCACAGGCTGTAGGTCCATAAACCGCATCTTCTGTTTGGAGAAGGGGAAGCCCCATTAACTGTTTTTTTCCCTTTAAAATGTTTATAAGAGCAATTGGTATGCCCATGAATAGACTAAGGTTTTTGTGGGTGAGATTGGTTCTTGCAGCCCTTGACACTTGGCCCAGGTGCCTGATAGGAACTTAATAAATATTCGTTGATCAGTTGGTCCACTGGCAGATTGGTCTCTGGTAGGGCTCTTACTGAGGCTGCTCCCTTAAAGTAAAGTGATCTGTGAGAAGAGGAAGGCATGTCTGGAAGCATGTCATTTTAGATTTCATGCCATCCCCTGTACATCGAGACTGCAAGCTTTCCTCTCTGCCTCAGCCTGCCTGTCAGAGACCATGAGTTCCCTCTTAAAATACTGAAGGAAGACCCAGTGTGGGGAGTATTTCATGTCTAAGGATATTCATTTTGATTTTCTGGGAGTAGTTCTCTGAAAAAAGTATGGACCGGGGAACATAGATTCTTTTTCCATGGTGCTGGTCTTTCTATGAGATGATTCGATTTTGGAAGCACAATTTATGATAAATTATGGCCAGAGGGTCATAGATTTTCCTCTTTAAAGTTGTCTGTCTTGATGATTCCTTTGCCATTTTTAATTTGTCACTGCACACCCAGGACCAGGAATGATGATGTCACCTTTACATCCTTAGTCCTATATATTGCTGACACTCCTGGACTGTCTTTCAGTTATAAAACTTCCTTCCCCTTTGGAACATGGGGAGACTCATGAGTCTCAGCTGACCCGGTTTCCTCGTCATGCTCTGCTTGGGGCGCATAGGGCACAGGAAGACAGTCCTCTCCGGGAAAGCCAGGTTCCCGTTTGTTCAGGCTGGCCCCACCCCTGCCCGGTACAGGTCTCCCCACGACAAGCAAGCATCCCAGGGTCTACTTAATATGCAGTTTGCTTCTCCAGGTCTGTGCCCTTCACCTCTGGCATGCAGTGTTGGCAGGGAGCCTCCTGTTCCCAGCTCACCCATGGTTTCTGGGAGTTTCTAAGCCACATTTGCATGCAGACTGTGTCCTTGCACTCCACGAGGCTGCATCTGGCCTTGCATAATAAGATGTCAATAGCCTCTTGGCATCAGGTGTGGAAGTTACCTGCCTCCCCACGGGAAGGAAACTGCTCAGGGTGGTTTCCCTCTGTATTCTTTCTGAAAAGAACAGTTGGCTGTCACCCTCTCCCTCTTGGAGGTTCCTGTTGCCCTCCTTCCAGGCTCGCCTGGGATCTGGGTTTGACTACACTGTTCATAGCTTAGCGTCTTCAGGGAAAACTGGTGATAGGGCTCTGCACGTGGGCCAGGCAAACCATTGGTGATGTGCAGAGTAGAATTGTGCCTGGCTGGTGTGGCTCAGTGGTTGAGTGTGGACCCATGAACGATGAGGTCACAGTTCCATTCCCAGTCAGGGCACATGCCCGGACTGTGGTCTTGATCTCCAGTGTGGGGCATGCAGGTTGCTGACAATTGATTATTGTCATCATTGATATTTCTCTCTCTCTCTCCCTCTCCTTTCTTCTCTCTGAAAGCAATGAAAAAATATTAAAAAAAGAGTAGAATTGTGGGGCTGCCACCCAGGGTCTCTCCGTGCATGGTGACTGTTGTCCTGTTGAAGGCTACCTAGAACCTTCCAGCAGACACTGTCATGATGGTACCAAGAGCTGCCATAGGGTGGAATGTGGCTAAGGCCAGAAAGGGGATACTTGGCTTCCCCAAGTCAAAAGCACTCACAGGGTCCACCTGCCTTCATCATCTGAAACAAGGCTATTGATGCTCTCACGTGCCGATCCAGTGCCTTGGAAGCAGGCAGAACAGGGTTTGAATGCCAGCTCTGCCCTTGAGCGCCTTTGTGACATTGAGCAAGTCATGTCTCCGTCCTCAAGTTCCTCCTCTGTAAAATACAGTCATTAGCCACTCCATGAATAAGGACTGTGGTTGTTTTCATTTTGACAGGAAGTTGGTACTAGTACCAATGCTACCATGAGTCAATGCATTGTTTTTTATTGTTATTCTGAAGTGTTTGGTAAATAAACGTGTGCTATATTTGAATCGCACCATTATTCAACTTTCTGAGCACTCTCCAGTGTTTTAGTAATGCTTATATAGGTACAACTGACGTGACAATTCCAAATATCATATGTCACTAAAAGCAGGTCCTCTGCTTTCACTCACTTATGTTTGATTTATGTCGAGTTTTACGGACTTGGAAACATACTCACTTTTTCAATGTATTTAAGGTAGACTTTTCAAAATCTTTTATGAACTGAGTTAGCAAGTGAAGATGAGGTGTGCAAGGGCCACAGCCCCCTCGCTCTCGGCTATGTGGAAGGGCCCAGATGTGCCTGGGCTCATGGTCACACCTCCAGGAGTCTCCAGCTTGGCCATCAAAACACAGCTAACAGAGAGGAAAGGGAAATGGGGACCCCCCCACATCAGGCCTGAGCAGGAACCTTCTTTGCAATATGTGTTTTGTTTTAACATTTCATGTGAAGCCGGGCCGGGGTGGCTCAGTGGTTGAGCATCAACCTATGAACCAGGAGGTCACGGTTCCATTCCTTGTCAGGGCACATGCCCAGGTTACAGGCTTGGTCCCCAGAAGGGGGCGTGCAGGAGGCAGCCGATCGATGATGTTTCTTTCTATCCCTCTCCCTTCCGCTCTCTCAAAATCAATACAAAAAATATTATTAAAAAATTCATGTGAATTTTGCACTCTTTTCCGTATTTCATCGTGCCTGTGTCATCATAGAAAGAATGGCCAGCCTCCCCTGGCTCCTCCCAAGCCCTGGGCACTGGGAGAGAGAACAGGCCATTGTCATCCTGGGGTCAAGGGACCAGTAGTTGCATTTGAAAAGCGAGGCTAAGCTATTGCAGTCAATACAAAGGGGACATGTGGGAAATGCAATTGAGAGAAATAAGGGAGGGAACGGGTGAAAGGTCATGGGGTGGAGATCCAGGCTGGAATTGGGGAATGGAAGGAATAGGGCAGCCAAATCTCTGAGCCCCCAGACCCGTCTTAGTTGCCGATCAAATAGGAACTGCACTCAGCCATCGAGCACAGTCTGTGCTTCTTTTCAGGAAGCTAATTGGTTCCAGGAGTGAAGTTAGACTCGGCCAAAGGAGAACAAGTTCCATCAGGACCGCAGTTTCCGTGTTCAATCTTCTGTCACCATCAGGGTGACATGTCCTTGGCACCATTTCCTTCTCCTCGAGCCAAAGTCCATTTTTTTTTTAATTGAAGTCTCTGCCCAGACAATGACATTCAAATGAAAGTCTGTGCATTCTGCCCTGGCACGCTCTCTGGCTCCACGATTCTGTCATAACCCGTTTCTCACACGGCGATTTGACGGTAATTTCTTCCCTTGCAGCGTCTATTAGGTCCAAGTGGAGTTGGCCTTGGTGACTGGGAAACCTGCACGTAAAGAGAAGGGAGCATTTTTGGAAAGCCAGTGGAACAGTGCGTGGTCTGATCCTGTCTTGGTGTGACCAAGTGGTGGGGAGTTCTTTAGGGCCCCACAGAGGAAGACACTGAAAGGGAAGCATCTATTATCTTTGTGCAAATTGATGCCTCTCTGCTGTTGGCTTGCCGGGGAGTGCTCAGGGCCCTGTTCCAGCACAGGTAGCCTTTTGTGAGAACTCTGGAGGAATCAGCAGCATTGGCAGGCACCCAGCATTCTTATTGCGATGGTGGATGGAGACCATACTGGTTTCAGGCTCCAGGGCTGTGTTGCTTGAATACCAAATTGTTGGGATCGTAGGGCCCGCACTTCATAGATTTAGTGAATCGATAGCTTGTTGTCTCCTTCCTTCCACCTGGAAGACTCTGTCTGGTCCACTGGGGAGAATCAGGTGGCCATGGAGTCTTGTATAGTATGTGGTCTTGTGGTGGGGCCAATCTGCCAATATTCTTGAGTCTCAGGTTCCCCAACAGAGGGATGGCGTCAATATTACCTAAAGCATGAGTTATGTGAAGACTAGTGGCCCCGGTGCATGGATTTGTGCACACTGAAAAGAAATTAACTAGAAGAAATATTTTAATATTACTATTTGCCATATCTCTATAATAGAAGTGTCAGAGATGAAAGAAAATTAGTAAAATGTATATGAAAATAATATATAAATTAATAAATTAACAATAACAACATGATATAACAACAAAGACATGCTATAAAAACAACAAAAACATGCTATAAAAACAAGATATAAAAACAACAAAAGCATGATATAAAAACAACATTGATGAAAACAATGACTGATAAATTGATTAAACTTATTCTAATATTTCCCTGTTTACCACATTAAGAGTAAAAACACTTTCAGAGTGCTTGACTAATTTCCCTTGTGATGAAGTATTTACAACTTTAACTTTAATGTCACACACTCTTTGAACTTGAGAGAAAGAAACACATAACTGCCGCCCCCACTTTCTTTCAGCTTCACAATGTCAACAAAAACAACCAGATTCACGATCAACAATGAGAGATCGAAACACACATGTGCGATTGGCACCAGCGAGAGCTTTATATGTATCATGCATGTGCGTGTCAACATTTATTTTTAAATTGCCAGTGCACATCACATATACTGGCTGGTAGGTCGGTCGGAGGGATGGTCAGACAGAAGTACTTAGCCTTTTATATATAGCGATGAAATGCAATGATGCGTGTACAGTGCTCAGCACAGTGCTTGACATTCAGTCAGTGCTTAATATAGAGAAGCTGCCATTGATGATGGTGGCAACTTACATACCTAAGAGTAGAGTTGTTGGTTCATATGGAAATTCTGTGTTTAGCGGTAGTTTGGCTATTAATGCCACCACCCTCTGAGTAAGGCATGGGAAACCCCAACCTTAGAAGAGAGCATAGTTTCCTGTGTAGTCTGGAAGCCTTGAGAAATTAAAGGCAAATTGTGTAAGTGGTACAGAGAACCTCAAACATGGGCCTTGTCCTTGTCAACCATTAATCTGGTTGTTTCTGTGGATTTACCTATTTTAGACATCCTATATAATAAAAGTCTAATATGCTAAGTGTCCGGTCATCCGGTCGTCCATTCAACTAATCAAAGTGTAATATGCTAATGATATGCTAAGGCAGCTCAGCCGCTTGCTATGACGTTCACTGACCACCAGGGGGCAGGCAGTCAGCTGGTCAGCCAGTTGCTATGATGTGCACTGACCACCAGGGGGCAGATGCTCTGACTGGTAGGTTAGCTTGCTGCTGGTGTCCGGCTGATCGGGACTGAGAGAAAAGGGCCAGACACGCCCTGGTGCCCTCCTATGGTCCCTCCCCAGCTGGCCAACTTCCCATGTCCCTCCACGGCCCTGACTGTGCACTGGTGGGGTCTCTCGGCCTGGCCTGCACCCTCTAGCAATCCAGGCTGAGGGCCGCCCCCCACCCCCCTCCGCCTGAGTGCATGAATTTCATGCACTGGGCCTTTAGTTTTCTATAAATGGGATCATGCAATATGTTGCCTTTGTGACTGGCTTCTTTGACTTGGTATAATGTTTTCCAGGTTCACCTATGTTGTAGCATGTATCAATACTTCATTGCTTTTTATGGTCAAATAATATTGCATTTCATGAATATCACATTGGGTTTATCCATTTGTTCATTGATGGACATTTGGTTGTTTCTACCTTTGGCAATTGTGACTAGTGCTGCTATGAACATCATGGACAAGTGTTTTATTGAGCACCTTTTTCTGACTCTTTGGGTTACATACCTAAGAGTAGAGTTGTTGGTTCATATGGAAATTCTTATTTAGCTTATTGACTGTTTTTCACAGCGACCTCGTCATTTTCCATTCCCACCAGCAATATGTAAGGGTCTCAATTTCTCCGCATCCTTGCCTCCAGTATCAACTTTTGACTTGCAGAATGAGTTTTATTGTAACAGTGGGGGGAAATACCTGAATTATTTAGGCTTCATTTATTTAATGAGATCATTTTAAAGCAAGCACTAGAAACTCATGAGCATTTTAATGCAAAATGCAACACAATTTGAGATACATGAGAAGCAAAGGTTGTTTAACATGTAGAGATAAATTTGATCATTAGTTCATATCTATGAACCATATAAATGACAAGGTCATAAAATCCATTGAGCTTTTTGTGGTGAGGCTGTGCCCCATGATATGATTCATTTGGTGTACTTTTCTATAAAAATGTACAATAGCCCATCTCAGTGACATCTGGGCTCGTCGGCATAAAATGAGTGTTTAGAGTCATACTATTATTTCATGTCCTATAGTTCATCTGATCTATAGAAACAGAGACACAGTGTGGCACGCTGTTATTCCTCCTCTGAAAACATGAAGAAATTTTACGTGTTCCTCCTATTTTTGCTAATGAGATAAAATGTGGAAGCTTGTTATTTTTTTCTTGTGCCAAACCATGAATGTTCCATCCTTATCTGAAACCCAAATAAATACTCATGAATGTACAGTGAAATTTAAATGAGCACTTCACATAAATACGCCAGCTATAGGAATACGTGTTTCTGCACACTTGTGGACCAAAATAACGTGAAATAAATTTGACATCACTTCATATTCAGAACCACCAACCCAATAAAGTCGTTTTTATGACTCAATTTCTTAAACTCATGTAGGTAAGAAAGCATATATACAGCTCTTCATTCTGTAATCCATCACACAATTTAAAAACAGCATTATTTGGCTGAAATTTTAATAGGCCAAATGGAGGAAAATGTGGGTAATGCTTGATTCTAGGGTGATGGGGTGGCGGAGGGGACACAGGGGCATGAACTGGGCTTTTCCTTTCCCTTATTCATTCATTCTTTTTCTGTTGGACGGATATTTACTTATTCAAGCACTGCTGTGTGCCGGGTACCATGCTTTGAGCTGGGGATAGAGTGAGAACTGAGAAAACACTGCCGCTGGTTTCTTGGGGCTTACAGTTTAGTGAGGGAGGGACCCTTGTCCATGGCTGTGGAACAGACTGCCCCCAACTGGCTGAGTGGTGAGAGTCAGCACTTCCTCTGCTCCCGGTCTGGTGGGCCAGGCGTTTGGGGGTGGTACAAAGGGGCAGCTCAGCTCTGCTCCAGAGTGACTGAGGCTCCATCGGGCGGGGGACTCGCACAGTGACGGAGGCTGGGGCCACGTGTCCAGGGCCTATGTTGTGGCGATGGCTGGGTTCCTCGGCTTTTCTCTATGTTGCGTCTTCTGGGGTTGACATGTTTGAGATGGCTCCTTCACTCACGTACCTGGAACTAGGCTGGGTGGATGGCTGGAGGAGCTGAGGCTGGTTGGTTGTCTCTTTCTCTCTGTGCAGTCCAGGCATATGGGTTTCCTCAGAGCTTGGTGGTCTCAAAGCTTGGTGGTCTTGGGGTAGTCAGACTTGTTTTTTTAAAGATTTTAAAAAAATTGACTTTTAGAGAGAGGCATTGATGTGAGACATCCATTGGCTGCCTCCTGCACGTCTCCTACCGGGGATCAAGCCCACAACCTGGGCATGTGCCCTGACCAGGAATTGAACTGGCAACCTTTTGGTGCACAGGACATGGCTCCAACCAACTGAGCCACACCGGCCAGGGGGCCAGGGCTAGTTAGACTTTTTCTATGGCAGCTGGCTTCTCCCAGAGCGAGTTCAAGATCATGAACAGAAGCTACAAGTCCTCCTGTGACCTAACCTTAGAAATCCAGAAGGTCACTTCTGCCCTTACTGTTGATCTACCATGTCACTAAGGCCAGCGAGACTCGGGAGGCGGGAGGGGGGGGAGTTATATTGCACCTCCCAGTGGGAGGAGTAGGCAGAATTTAAGATTGCCTTTACCCTGCCCCAGAGGAAGTCAGCACTAAAGAAATAATCACATGCAGAACTATTGCAATGAAGAAGTGCAGACTTTTACAGTAATCAGGACTTCTGGATTGGAAATGACAGAAACCCAACTCAGACGGGCTGATGAAGAGAAGGGAATTTACTACCCACCTAACCGAGAAGCCCATAGCTGAGCCCTGATGCTGTAACAATGTGGACAAGAACCGCTTTCCCTGTCTGTCAGGGACATTTGCCTCTTTACTCAGTAGGTTTTGTTTTCTGGTGGAGCATCTCAGAGGATGGGGACTGATGCCACCAGCTAATCCACATATCTATCTGGTTAGCAATCCCGACTGAATAGAGGTTCTTTCTGAATAGCTCTAGCAAATGGTCTTAGGATTAAATCTTATTGGCTGAGTTTGAGTCACATACCCGCTCCTAAACCAACCACTGTTGCCAGGGAGACAAAATTCTTGGATTGACCAGGTCTGGACTTGGTGCCCACCTCTGGGAGCTGGGAGTAGGATCAGCCCTACGTGAACCACAGGCAGGGATGAATGTTTCCACAAAAGGGAAAGAGTTTCTTTTATTAGGAGAATAGGGAAACAGATGCTAACCAGACAAATACTTAAGTACCCATCACATAGCCAGACACGCGTGACATGCCTTGCAGAGGTCCATACATAGACACACGGAAGGACATTCCTCCCTCTTCTCATTTCTTCCGCTTATTAAACTTGCAGTTATTAAGTTTTCATTGTGCATGAAGCACCAGACTAGTTGTAACTGGGGATCCAAGATGAATAGACAAATGGGTAATGTTGGGAGGGCTCTGGGGGCTCATCAAAGAAAAAGACATGACCGCTAGGTGGCAGTAGCACACACAGGCTTTCTTGGGTGACACTGCTGGCAGGAGAAGCCCCTCACAGCAGGAGTCTGCCCCAAAGTGCAGGGCAGACTCTTGGAAGGGGAGGATGGCAAGGGAACTCCTCGGGGAGAGGGGAGATCCTAGGGCAGTGATGGCGAACCTTTTGAGCTCGGCGTGTCAGCATTTTGAAAAACCCTAACTTAACTCTGGTGCCGTGTCACATATAGAAATTTTTTGATATTTGCAACCATAGTAAAACAGAGATTTATATTTTTGATATTTATTTTATATATTTAAATGCCATTTAACAAAGAAAAATCAACCAAAAAAAATGAGTTCACATGTCACCTCTGACACACGTGTCATAGGTTCACCATCACTGTCCTAGAGGGACCTTATGTGACTAGGGGATCTCATAGCACAGTGGGGAGTCCCTGGGGCAGAGAGCGGTCAGTGGCCTGGGGGCCTTTTTTCCCAGTGCTTATCTTAGTTATGGCTAGCAGAGGTTGGGCAGTTTTTTGGGGCATGCAAAGCAGAAAGGCGCTAAATGGCTAAACATCTGCTTACTTGAGCTACATTTAACCATTTGCCTGCCATAAGCGTCTATAGACCAACTTTAAAATCATTTTTCGTGAGAATTTTCAACGGAAAATATTCAAGAACACCCAAATTGTGAGTAATATATTTATTTTTATAATATTCATTGCAAATTGATTTTTTAAATTAAATTCAAAATATCGTGGCGTGTGGGGATGGCTTCCGTTTTGGACACATGGCAGTTAACTGGTTAAAACAATGTGTAAACGTTTGAGTTTGGCACTGGTGGGCTTTTGAGCTAATGGGTCTGCAGGGAAGAAATAAGCAACCTACCAGCCAATACACAGAGACCATCTTTAGCTTGTTTATATAACGAGGAGTTAATATCAAAACCTCAGTTACAAACATAGCAACTCATTAATATCAGCAAGTTCCAACTGAACAGCAAAGTAACGCACCCAAGATTACACAGCTAGTTGGAGGGGCAGACACGATTGAGACCCAGACAGACTGGCTTTGGGGTCCATTCTCTTAAACCAACTGCCACAGCATCTCAGAGGGCTGAGTAATCTTTCTTGGTCTCAGTTTCCTCACCTGCAAAAGGACAGGGGGTTGACCAGCTGGGCAGTCTGACACTGCACTCCTGGGACTGCTCCAGGTGCACGGGCTAGCAGCGGTTCTCAACCTGTGGGTCGCGACCCCTTTGGCGGTCGAACGACCCTTTCACAGGGGTTGCCTAAGACCATCCTGCATATCAGATATTTAAATTAGGATTCATAACAGTAGCAACATTACACTTATGAAGTAGCAACGAAAATAATTTTATGGTTGGGTCACAACGAGAGCAACTGTATTTAAAGGGCCAGAAGGTTGAGAACCACTGGGCTAGAGGCTCAGGTAGGTGCTGGTGTCGGAATTACATGCAGGGGCTCAGCCTGGGTGTGAACCCTGCCGCTCTCAGAATTGTGCGGTGGCTTTCCTGAGAATCCCTGGGATTACTTATTCTTGGGTTGAAAGAATCACTTTCCCTGAAAATTATAGAAATTCTGTAAGGGGGAACATTTTAATTCAAGGGAATATAAGGAAATTAATTCAACAGTATTTTGAGGGCACCTTTACTTTTTTAAGCACTGTTCTAGTTGTTGGGGGATATAACCATAAACAAAATCTCTGCTTTTGTTGAGTGCATTGTAGAAAAGTAGAGAAGGAGGTAACACGCATAACAAATAAGTGAAATCTTAAAATCTTTAATGCATCAGATGGCAAGTGTCCTGTGAATGATAGAGAACTAATCTTCCCAGCACACATATGGTACTGATTGGAAAACACGGCCACTGTCCCTTCATAACCTTTGATGATGGAGGCCATCTGCTTAGAGGTAAAATAGCCAAATCCATTACCGCCAATATAAATCTTGTCTCAGGCTGTTCCTTCATGCCCTTTAATCTCTGTGATTTATAAACACACTGACCACAAAAGTCATCATCCTAGAAGTATTTGCTACCTTGCTTCTCTTCCATTTCCCCAGCAGAACTGGGAACTCCATGAGGGTAGGCATCATGTCTGGCCCTGCTCACAGTTACACCCTCAGGCTCTCCATGGAGGCTTGGCCTCTTGGAAGGTGTTCAAGAAGTATTTGTTAGCTGTGAAACGCACGTGCGAAAGAGATCTGCGGACGAATTGGGTTCTTGATTGCTGCTGGTTTATACCACATATACACACTCTCACTTTCCCCGTTAAAATAATAGTCAATTTCTCTGCCCAGCCGGCCGGTGTTGCTCAGTGGTTGAGCATCAACCTATGAACCAGGAGGTCACGGTTTGATTCTTGGTCAGGGCATATGCCTAGGTTGTGGGCTCGATCCTCAGTGGTGAGCGTGCTGGAGGCAGCTGATTGATGATTCTCATCATTGATGTTTCAGTTCTCTCTCTCTCTCTCTCTCTCTCTCTCTCTCTCTCTCTCTCTCTCTCTCTCTCTCTCTCTCTCTTCCCCCTCTCCACCCCCCTTCCTCTCTGAAATCAATACAAATATTTTTTAAAATTAAAAAAAGCGAATTTCTCTTTGAAAGTTACCTGTTGTGATTCCACTTTCCTTCTCTCTCTCTCTCTCTTTTTTTTGCAGCCGTGCAATCATTGCATACCCTAAATGACCAGATATCCCATTTTATTGTCACCAAGTCGAAGGCACTGGAGGAGGACAAAGACCCCTTTCTGCCCGCAGAGAAGGAGACCCTGAAGAGTTCCATGGTATTGATGAGACACCTCCTCATGGACGCCCAGGTACAGCCATCAACAAAGAAATCGCAAGACGGTCGGTGGGATACTTTCTTGGTTGTTTTGTGGCATAAGCTGTGCAAAAATGTTCAATACCCACACTTATTCAAAGCCGCCATTTGTGATAAACAGACATTCTGTGCTGAGTATATTGAGTATTGGATTTCTTATAGGGTATTATTTGGGCTTAGTATTAAAATAGCTTGTTTTGAAGTCAAAGAATTAGGGCTTAGAAATAATGCATGTGTTGTCTCTGAGAACTTAACAGATCTCCCATTCGCCTTGGAAAAGTGAAAACCCATTTACATACCAACTTGGCAGGCATCAGAGCTGGCACGGGCCTTGGAGCAGAACGATGCTTATCCCAGGCAGCATCGCCGAGTGACTAATGAATATTTTGGTACATGGGATGCGCCCCCAGTACGTGAATCAGTCCTGGGTTGGGCTTTTTGGTTTTGTTTTGTTTTGTTTTGTTTAATGCCAGCAACAAATTAATTACAGGAGGTATTTAGCTCATTGCATGCTATTGTTGAGATGTTATTCTTCCAGGTTTCTCCTCGTGAACTCTTTCCTTGAAATGTTTAAAAAATAGTCTATTTATTCCATCTGGCTTTGTTGGTGGGTCTCTCCAGAGATGTTGACAGGCAAACACCAGGTGTTTTAAGAGAATTGCTAGTTTTCTATATGAGTGAAGCCAAGCTGAGCGAGATTTTATTGTCATTGCTGCCTCTCCAGTACCTAGAAATGTTTCAGAAAATGTTCTTCGGATTTGGTGATTTTTGTATTAGTTTTCCCTGGAGCATTCGTCCTGAGCCGGTTTTCTGTTCAGTAACAGCGAGGTCGGAATGGCTGGTGATTGCCTGCGTTCCACCCTGGATCCGATTTTCAACTGTGGTTTCTTGCTTTTGTTTCTACCACGGTGGCGTTTATGTCTTATTTCTTAAATCAATTCTGAGGCCTGGAGCTGGTACCAATAAGACTCTAGCTGGCAAGACTTTTGTATACTTCTCTCCTGTCCAATTTCTGAGCCCCTATGTTGAGATGGCCCAAATTATGCAAAGCCTTTCATTTTATTCCCCCTTCTCCCTTTATTATGCGCAGCCCATTCAGCATCTCCTTCCTCCCCAAGCCTGTCTGGTGGAAAAGGGAAAGATTCTGAAGCTGCAACAGCCAATTTTGAAACTCAGAAGAAAGGGAAATTTAGAGCAATTTGCTAAATAAAAGAGCAAATTGTTCTTGAAAGGATTACCTTTCCTCCATGCCTGGACCAGTCTTACAGCTAACACCCCAGCCAAGGAAACTATCTCAATACATCCCCAAAGATTTTGTGTAAACTCTCAGTTTTGCAAAACCTAAAAGAATAAAAATCATTCCTCCTTTTCCTCTTCTTCACATATGAACTGACTGGTGCCTAGAACTGGATCAAAAGAAGTGTTTAGCATTGCTTAAGGAAATATCTGTTCCCTCTAAGTGTCGAAGGCATTTGACAACTTTTACCTGTAGTGTTGGTCCCAAATGTTTTCTTTTCTTAAAAAAAATCTATCAGGACTAAAATATTCAATATAATGCAATTACTGAGTGGAAACATGTTATTATCTCCTTCTCTTCTGATCCCAAACCCATGCCTGCTAGGATTTTCTTGCTTAAATCATTAAGAAAAAACAAAAAACAACACGAAGCAGGCTATGGTGGATATCCCCCGAGTCATGCACTCTAAGAGGAAGTTGGGTTGGATTTTCTTCCAAAGCGGACGGGGAAATCATAGAAAGTCAGGTAGGAGCCTGGCCAGTGTGGCTCAGTGGTTGAGCATGGACCTATGAACCAGGAAGTCATGTTTAATTCCTGGCCAGGGCTCATGGCCGGGTTGTGAGCTCCATCCTCAGTGCGGGGTGTGCAGGAGGCAGTTGCTCAATGATTCTCATTGATTCATCTCTCTCTCCCTCTTCCTTTCCCTCTGAAATCAATAAGTCAGTATATATATTGACCAGCCATGGCCTATATATATATATATATATATATATATATAGATGTCAGGCAGGAGAGTAGTCTGGTGTCTGGGAATGCTACTTCTCCCACCTCCTATTGTTCAAAGATTCCTCCCTCCTGTCTCTCAGACTAATTAGTTTAGTCTAAAAATACCACCATCATTTCTTTTCTTCCAAAACCACTAACTTTTTGAAACACTATTTGTGGTTATGAGTCTAGGGCCATGGCCAGTCAATTAGAATCACATTACCGCATCCCCCCAGGCTCTGAGCACCTCTGAAATATGCTTCCTGTACAATTAGCCATTGCCAAGCTTGTGAAATGCTAAGGAACCCCAACTTGCGGGGGTGGGGTAGGGGCAGGGGTGATGTGTGGTTTTCAGGTTTGAAGTAGACATTTAGAGATACGTTCATTTTAATGAGACTTTTTATTGAACATTTTTGGAAATTCAATTATTTCCCATTCATTTTTTCATTACTTCTTACTTCAATTCCGAAGACGAATGAACGTACTTATTTCATATTCTAAGCTCATCAATAGTGAGAGGGCAACCGAATGTCAATGTAAGTTCTATGCATCTCCTTCCCCTCGGCTGCATTTTGAGGTATTATTAGACGGCCGATAGGTGTGTGTGGTGCAGGGTACACACTCTTCACGGGTGGCAACCACTTCCCTTCACTTGGTTGGTATAAAAGCCTGCTCAGTCCCACACTCCAACGACTCTCGATGGTACGAGAGGATGGCATTCTCTGACATCAGCTTACAAACTGAGTGAATCAGACAAAAAATATTCCGGGGGACCGGAGAGCTGCTTCCAGAGTGACTGCTTGAAAGGCATAATCGATTCAAGTCACATCTGTCTTGGAAGCAATAAATCCTGCTTAGGAGAATGTCAAAGGCAAAAAGCATCGCCGGGCATGAATTCCACCCTGCGGATTATAAAAGGTGCGCACAGAGCAGGCCCATCTCCCAGGTATAATAGGGGTGCGGGATGATTGGCAGGTCTGACAACCCACCCTGGAGAGCAGAACCAGGAAGAGCATCGCAGACGGGCAGCTCTGAGGCCGGCAATTATTTCCTCCTTCCCCAGATGTTTCCCCGCAGCGGGTGTGGAA
Source organism: Myotis daubentonii (assembly GCF_963259705.1). Lineage (NCBI taxonomy): Eukaryota > Metazoa > Chordata > Mammalia > Chiroptera > Vespertilionidae > Myotis > Myotis daubentonii. The sequence goes on along the minus strand of NC_081842.1, from coordinate 212,186,625 downwards.
GTGGCAGAGCGCCTCCCTTTGCCTTCCCTTCCTTGTGTTGTTCACAGGCCCCCAGTTCAACCAAGCACCCCGTTCAGGTCGCATTTGAAACCTCAGTTTGCAGGTTTGATTCCTGAGAGCTCTGTCTACCCAACCAGCCCACTCAGCCTCGTAAGTGATTAGATTCATAACACCAACCAGGCAGTTCTTCCCGGTGGAGACGGGTTCTTTCGCTCGCACTGTGTGACTCGGCATGCTAAGAGGGGTTGATGACAGCAAATTAAATCTCCTATTGGCAGTTTTCCCCTTCTTCCCCCCGAAGACCCAAAGTCATCATTTATTAAAGGCCGCACAATTGCTTGGGAAAACAATGAGATCGCCTTGTGGGCAGGTAGGTCGTCCTCGCCAAGGCCGGATCCTGACTGAAAGGCCGTGGAGCACCAGTGGCCACGGAAGGGTCTGTGTCCTCTGACCCTCCGGGCTGCGCGGGCCTGGCAGCCAGTGAGCTTTCTGCCTGACACTCAGCTTCCCTCATTCAAAGGAATCAAAGGCCCGTCTCTAGGAACGAAACCTTTAAAGAACCAAAACAAACCGCACAGCCTCCATCTCTAAGCAGGTCTGTGCTTGTGGCCTGACAAAGTCAAGTGGGGGGTGGGAAGGAAGTGAAATCTGCTTTATCTTCTGCACTGTTCTTCTCAGCCCCCTGCTCTCTCATCCTCCCTCCTCCCCACCTCCCCCTGCCCCAGCCTGTCCTCTCCCTTCCTCCCATCCCCTCTTCCTCCTCCCTCCCAGCCTCCTCTTCTTCCCCTTCGTAGACTAAACCTTCCCGACCATGTGCAAGGAGACTGCCCCGTTTCTCCCCTCGCTTTCCTGTTCTTCCCTCACCTGTCGTTCTCCCTGGTATTTGTGTTCAGGGAACTTGGGAGCCTAATTGCCGAAGACCTGACCCACGTTCCCCTTGCCCAGCAGAGGGAGAGGCAGCAGGAGGGTGCGGTTGGCAGGAGGCACGCCTGGCGCCCAGTGGGCTGACCGGTCCCTGCCAGGGTCAGAGACGCCATATGATTTGGGCGCTTCTGTTTTCTTTCTAGAATGGCCTAGAAAACTCCTCCAGTTGATGGTACTTTCTGATTCATTTCTGACAAAACCCCAGACGGATAGACTGTGAGTAAGACTGGCTGCCTGGACGCTCACGCCCTCGACTGGCCTCGCACGGGGAGGGCGCTTTGGAGCAGAGCCCCGCCAGAAGGGCCTTGGCTCGGGCTCCTGACCACGGGAGGGTTAGCTCCGCACAGGGGCACCGTGGGAGTCCGGAGGTGCAGTGCTCCTCACGGAGGACGCTCCCAGGTGCTTTCTCCATTTCTGGGGTTGTCCCCGCTTCCCCGCATTTTCTAAAGCCAGCCCTCGCTCCGGATGGCCGTGGGTATTACTGTGAGTTACTCTCGAGCTGCAGTTGGCGTCACACTCATGTCCGTGAGTCTGACCCTGCTGACAGCCCGGGAGAGTGCAGCTCGGCCTCACAGTGCACAAGCTGAGGCTCCAGGAGGATGCTGGACATCTCAAGGTCACAGGCGTGGGCTGGGGCTGTGAGGAGGACCCCACATATAGATTTTCCTTTCTCTCTTTTGAAATGCGGCACCTGGCTAGAGCCCGGACTAGAACTCTCTTCCTCTGCTGTGGCCAGCAGAGAAGAAACTCCGCGATTAGAACAAGAGCCAAGAGGCCAAGTTTTCACCTAAGAAAATTACCGTGTTTTTAGGTCTCCTCACACCATCAGGTTTCCACCTCTTAGAGGTCAGAGGAGAAAGAAAGAAGCAGATGCCAGGGAAGGGAGCTCAACTAGTTCCCACACTACCATGGCAAGCAGATAGGTCCAGGGAGTCTTAGTGCACCTCCCCGCCCCCAACCCACCCCTCCAGTAATGTGTGTGCGCATTTGCAAAGGCGATGCTCATTTTCATCTCAGGTGCAGAGCTGTAGCATCTGCAGGCCTGAAGCTGCAGTTCCTACACACCTCATGCAAGCCCTCTTCCCATTCTGCCCCGGCATTTTGCTCTTTTAAAATTTCCTTTTTTTAAAAAAACACACACAATAGAATTCAGCCTGCAGTCGTCGCCAGGCTCAGATGCAGTCCCTTCGGTCACCGAGCTCCTGCAGTCACCGTCCCTGCGCAGATGCACGGAGGGGAGGCATGAAAGTGAATTGCGTTCCCTGCTAAGCTTGTGTCCAGTACATTTTTAAAAAAAGGTTATAGACAAAGGAAGCCTCTTTTGAGACCTCTGCCACCTTTGTCAAGTCCATTAGGCGGGATTTTAGAGGAAATTCCAAAATACTGCATGTTGCTCTCAGGGTTTATTGTGCAGAGATCCACTCAATGAGCTCCTGCCCGTTGCTATATTCTGAAAAAAAGAGCATCTCTTCAGGTGGGTGGTTTTTGAAGGAAATAGTCTCTGTGGACACAGTCTTTCACGGTATCGCTTCCCTGGATCTGTGCTGTGCTCAAGAGCAATTTGGGAATTCATTTTCACACCGTAAAACCTTTATGTTGCATTGTCAGGCATAAATGATTATTATAATGATACACACTTCAAGTGATAGTAAAATAGAATGTGTGTTGTTCTGATCGTTGGTGGTCCATGTTTCCCATGTTTCGGTGAGGGGGTCTGATACAGTAACGAGATCAGGGAAGGAAGGTCAGGGGTGAGGCTCTACCCATCCTACCCATCCTAAGAGATGCTCTTTTTTCAGAATATAGGCTCTTGGCAACAGAGACCAGCTCCAGTCTATGCAACAGTGGGAACATTTAACGGGAGCAAATGGGGAAAAACCGAAGACCCATATCTCGGGAAAGACAGGAAGGAGGGCAGCTATGCCGATTTAGGGATCAAGAACCCAAGAGCAGGTTTTTCAGGCTGCTGTGGTCAGGAGAAACCCGCTGCAAATGTTTTCTCTCTTTGTGGATTCCAGTTCTGAGAAGAGTCTGACCTGTCTGTCTTGGTCATCCGGCCCTCCGGCCCTCCTCCCGCTTGGCCATAGGAGGGCGTGGACACTGAGGGACAGTCCCACCGACACGGGCTATGCGGGAGGGGAGAGTGGGTGCTGGCAGGCGGAGGCAACAGTGAATCTATCGCGCATTCCACACACTTAAACTTGGTGCTTCTGCCCCAGAACAGAGCCTGGTGCCGCGTGGTGCTCTAGGACCCGCCACAGAGGACTCAGGATGTATGGGCGGGTGACCGGCTTCGAAGTGCCCTGTGGTAACTATTGAGGAAGTCATGTTACCATGGGGACCACGGAGGCTCGAGGAGTCCCCACTGGTATCTGCAGGACCCCCTACTGCAGTGGTTCTCAACCTTCTGGCCCTTTAAATACATACAGTTCCTCATGTTGTGACCCAACCATAACATTATTTTCATTACTACTTCATAACTGTCATGTTGCTACTGTTATGAATCGTAATGTAAATATCTGATATGCAGGATGGCTTTAGGTGACCCCTGTGAAAGGGTCGTTCGACCACCAAAGGGGTTGCGACCCACAGGTTGAGAACCGCTGCCCTACTGCTTACCAAGTTCTTTGCCAGCATTTTCCCCTCTTCTCTCGGCTGAGAGTGGCACAGGAGGCTGGGTATGATCATCTCTATTTTGAAAACTGGCTCTGAAACTCTAATAAATCGCCCTTTTTATATTGTTCCATCCGGCTCGTCACAAGGCAAGTGCGACTGATTGCCTCCTGTGGTTGGTGACTCTGAGGCCTTGACTTCCGGAGGGCTGTTCCCTCCAGGGAGAGGGAGGGGCAGTTGTGGGGGAAAGAACCTGAAAACCTGGCTCCAGATGTGCAGCAGTACCCACATGTTGTTCAAAATTATGAATAAATACGAAGCACATTTCTAAAGCTGAGCTCTACCCTGGCAGGTTCCTAGAAGGTTTAGGGTTCCAAGAACATGGTTTCAAACATTTCTAAATAGAATATGAAAGATACTGCAGTCCCCGCCCCAAAACATTCTCTTCTCCTCACGGGGTCCTATGGTCATACTGTCAATTGTGTGCCTCCCCAAATAATACCCAGCCAACCATCAGTCACCCCTTTGATGAGTGTTTCTCAACTGAGAGGGGAGGAGAGCAGTTTTGCCCCTGCCCAGGGGCATTTGGCAACGTCTGCAGGTATTTTTGATTGCCACAACCTGTGTGGGTTGGTGGGGAGGGGAGGTGGTGCCACTCGCACGTGCTGGGCAGAGGCCAGGGATGTTGCTAAACTTCCTACAACGCACAGGACGGCCCCTCAAAACACGCCCCACCCCAGTGTCAATAGCGTCACGGCGGAGAATCCCTGCCTTTAGACCCACGGCTGACTTGTTAATGGATCGTGGAACTCTTCCAGCCTCAGCATCCTTTTCTTTGACGCCCTGCAATTAATCATCATTGTTCCTGAAGACAGCACTTGGTTATCAGTTCATTTTTTCATTCACTTATTGAGCCTCTGCACCAGGGGTAGGGAACGTCTGGTCCACAGGCCAGATAAAGACTAAGAAGTCATTGGGCCTGGCCCTGCCAAGGCATTAGGGGCGAGTGAATTAAATGTTTGACCAACTATAGCAGGCTAATTTTTAAGTTGATTATTTTGTAGGGCCCTCAAATGACCTTACAAATATCCAAATGACCCTGGGCAGAAAAAGGTCCCCCACCCCTGCTCTTCCGTGTGCCAGAGGCGGTGCTGGATGGAGGCAGCAACAGTGGAAACAGAGGAAGTGACCCTGGGCCTCGTGGATCTTGCCTTTTAGTTGGGCGAGTGACTCTAAATATGTAGGTGGACAAATAATGATGAGTTTCAGTACTGGCCTTAAAGGTGCAGCACGACCTAATTTAGAGGAGGGTTCGAATGCTTTTGCTCTGTGACATTTAAGCTGAGATCCGAAGAGCGAGTCGGAGCGAGAGCAAGAGAGAGGCCGTGGCTTCCAGTCCTGCTTTCGTGCATGTGTTTGTACTTTAATTTACTGGTGTGTGTTTAGTGCTACTCCAGGAGGTAACTGGAAATAGATCCCCTGGGATGTTGAAAAGATCTAGGCAAATTATTTATTCTGGAAAATTTGCATTTAATTCAGGGAAAGTAAAAATTCCAACTGGTCCCTGAGGAGCAGAGGGACCATCCTTTATCCGCTGCCTGCGGGTGTCCACAGAGGAACCGGGGCCTCTGTCTTTTCTTGTTGTTAGTAGAAGCTGTGGATGTAGAGACACACACACACTAGAAGGCTGGTGTGAGAATTGTTGGAGCGACAGGAGACAGGAGTCAGGTGGAGGGAGGGAAAGCAGGGGCACGTGAGTTATTCTGGACAGGAAAACGGAGATGTGAGGGCTGCACGCCCTTACTGCAGCCTCCACGGAGAACGTGGCCAGCAGTCCGGTCTCAGCGCTGCCCATGCAGGTTAGTGACTTTATGGGTCACCTGTGGGCAGAGCGGTCCTTCTCTGGTGGCACGTGCTCAGGAAATGTTAGCCAGTGTTTGTCTGAATGAGACATAATTAGAAAGGTAACTTTATTGTCAATATTTTTTTTCACCATCATGGAATCCAATATCAGAGTTTTAGGATTGGTTACTTGGGGTGTGTGTTTTAACGCTGTGGCTCCCACCCATTAGTCCAAGAGCCAAACGTATGCCATATAATTACTACCCTAAAATAACAATGCTTAGAGCAGTAATTCTTATACAGAGCTCTTGGGGCCTCCTATTCACGTTAAATTCTGACAGCCCCTGCCGAGCAGCCAGGTAAATTGAGGCATGGCATTGCTAAGTGTCATTCAAATCTGACCTGGGAGTAGAGCCATCAGATCTCCCTGATGCCAACTCAAGCTGCTATGCCCTGTTCCTTCCCTCCTGGCTGCTGAGTAAGTCACAGTTAAATGCAGTTTAATAGCGAGATGATGAGCGGGCTCTTCTAAGTGCTGCTGTGCTCCGATGGGCCTTGAAACAAACTCACTCACTTTGGCGACATAGAGTCCAGATAGTTAACTTTAGATTGGGTCTTCCTGTCTTGGGTTATGGATATGAGCTTCCTTTTTTTCCTCCTAAAGTAGAAGACAAAGAGAAGGAGCTTATGATAGAACTGATCATGAGGATCATGGCATGGATTTGTGCTAGTTAACTACTGCTGCATAATAAACCATCATAAAACCAAGTGGTTTAAAACAATTCTTTATTTACTTCAGAGGTCAATGGATTGAGTGGGTAATTCTGCTAATGTGGACTGGCATGGCTGATCTTGACTGGTCTCACTCATATATTTGTGGTCACTGGGGCCTGGCTGGACTAAGGTGGCCTTGGCTGGTGTGATTCCGCTCTCCTCCAGCTATCTTTCCTATCCTGCCAGCCGGCTAACTCTGGAATATTTTCATAGTGGTGACAGGTGTCCATAAAAAAGAGAAATAGAGAAATCACCTTTACAACCTACGCTTGTATCAAGTTTGCTACTATTCCATGGGCCTAAGCAGGTCAAATTACCAAGCCCAGAGTCGGTGTGGGAAGCAACCGCTGAAGGGTGATATTAATGCAGTCAATCTCCCACTACAACAAAGCAGGTTAGCAGAGGAGTTCTCACATAACTCTTGGCAATGGTTGATCTGTTGGAAAAGGGAGTTTGAAATGCCCTAATTAGCAAGCTTCATGAGCATTCACCTTTGGAAAGATAGCCCCAGTAAGTTTATTTAAAGGGACATGAATGGTGCTCCCTGCCCTTACACAAGCCCAGAGAACAGGACGTGTTTGAACAGCTGGTGGATGTATTTTAAGAAGGCTCTATGTCAGGCTTGGGCAGGATGGTTTCAAATGGGCCTGTGACCAAGTGTGAGAAGCGTAGGCTTGTGCTCACTCCAGAAACACGACAAGCCATTAAAAGACCATTGTTCAAGCCAGGTGCATGGTTAATTTGTTCAACAGATGATTCCTGAGCATATGCCAATCACATGAAAGGCACAGCGGTAAGCAGCGCAGGGAGATGTGAACACTAAAGGTGGTGAAGGACCAGTGAGTACTTGCTGTGTGCCAAACAGTCTGCTGAGGGTGTTGCCTTACCTCTACCTCATTTGTGAGTTCCGTGTAACTCACCTCTGTTTTATTGTTGTTGTTGTCAGTCCTCACCCAAGGATATTTTTTCCCATTGATTTTTAGAGAAAGGGGAAGGGGAAGGGGGAAGGAGGAAAACAGAGAGACAGAGAGAGGGAGAGAGAAAGAGAGAGAAACATCAATGTGAGAGAGACACATTGATTGGTTTCTTCCCACATGCTCCCCAACTGGGGACAGGCATTGAACCTGCAACCCAGGTACATGCCCTTGATGGGGAATTGAACTTAAAACCCTTTAGTGTGTAGGAAGACATGCTAACCACTTAGCAACACTGGCCAGGGCCTCACCTCTGCTTTATGGTGGATGAAACAGGGCCCAGAGAGGAAACTCCTTTAAGGTCACATATCTAGTGAGTAACTGCACTCACTGAATTGCAAAAATGGCTACAATTATTTACTTTCTCTCTCTGAATATGCCTCTGAAGCCTTTCTCATGAAAAGCTAGAGGCTCTTTCCCCATCTCTTGTATCTGAGCTGGCCTGTGATTTGTTTTGGCGGCAAGAATGAGGCTAGACCTTAAGATGCCTTTTGTGTTTCTTCTCTTTCTTGAAACCTTGCCTCTGCTGTTAGAATAGGTCTGGTCTAGCCAGCTGGCAGAGGCAAGACCAGACCATATGCAGCAGAGATGAATCTACCTGCTGAGCCCCTCACAGACCGGGCAGCCCCCAGCTGATGTAGTGAAGTACCCACGCAGGACCAAGCCCAGCTAAAGTCAGCAGAGCTCAGCCCAGAGCAACAGAATCACCAGTCCTTCCGCAGACTTGTAAGGCATACTAAATGGCTTGTTTTCATCTACTAGCTTTGAGGTAGTTTGTTACACAGCAAGAGCTAACTGATACAATAGCAAAGCCAGTATTTGAAGTCAGGACTGACTGATAACTGGAAGAGAGCCCTGGAAATGTGGGCTAGCCATGTTCTCAGGAGAAAGAGAAAATGGATTTGTTGAGTCTTACCCAGTCTCTGCCACAGGTGTCCTTAGGTGTCACACCATTCGTCCACCTTGAAACCATAGTAATGGTGGGGAACCATGTAATGCATTCAAGCACAGGGATGACCTGGTTATATTTGGGTGCCTGAAAGATCGCTATGAGGAAGCGTGAAGTATGGGTTGACTGGAATGAGACAGGACAGGAATGGATTTTCTTGCCGAGAGAGTAAGACAAGAAACTATGGCATGAATTAGGAAGACTAAAGAAGAAGGGAAACATTCAGGGAATGTTCAGGAAGTAGGTCTGTCAGTAGTTGAAACTGGGGATGAAAGAGAGACAAGTCTAGGATGAGCCTCGGATCTTGTTTAGGTGACTGGGAAAATGGTGGCCCCTGATAAAGGGAATGGGAGCAGCCGACGGGTAGGGAGAGTTGTGAGTTTGGCTTGGAGTCTCGGAAGATTGAGGGACCTGGGGGACATCCAGGTGGGGCTGTCTGTGACACAGTCCAATGTCTGTCTTCAGCTTCAGGGAGGTCTCAGAGCCCTCAGGGTATTTGCCGGTATTGGGGTCATTCTATATCAGTCAGTAATCCATAGCAGACACAGATCCACTCTAATTTAGGTAGAAAGGCCTTTAAAAATTTTTTTTAGAGATTTTGATAATTCACAGTATCATCTTAAAAACTAGGTTTAACCCAGCTGGTGTGGCTCAGTGGTTAAGCATTGACCTATGAACCAGGTCACGGATCGATTCCTGGTCAGGGCACATGTTGGGTTGCTGGCTTGATCCCCAGTGGGGGGCGTGCAGGAGGCAGCCAATCAATGATTCCCTCTCATTATTGATGTTTCTATCTCTTTCTCCCTCTTCCTTCCTCTCTGAAATCAATTAAAAAAAATATTTAAAACAACAACAACAACTAGGTTTGGAGGCTACATAGCCAGGAATAGCGTAGCCAGGAGAAACCAGCCAACTGCCCACATGACTGTCGATGGAGAGTGAACAGCTACTGCCTCACACCACCTGGTTTGCAGTACTTTGTTGCGGCAGCCACAGGAAACTAAGATAGCCTTGCCGATGAGCTCACACATTGAGAAAGAATGAGACATTTCTATACCAGGTGCAATGTGTTTAGTAAAAGCGCATTTCTTTCTTTAGTTAGTGGAATAAAAATGATTGCTATTGAAGGCCAAAGTGTGTGTGTGTGTGTGTGTGTGTGTGTGTGTTTTCTCTCCAAAGAGTAAGCACCTTGAATGCTGGACCAGGAGGTTGTATTTCCTCCAAGATCAGTGAAGGGTCCTGTAAGAGCCCGGGCGGCATAGCAGGTGGCGGTGTTTTATCAGCAACCGACCGCCGTAGGTGGTCTCGCTGTTGTGTATGGTGCAGATGCCGACAAGGCACATAATTTGTTGATTCCCTATTGTTGGCTTCTCTGTGTGATGGGAAGTTGTCACCTGGCTTATTCCTTTCTTTTCATCATCCTGACTGCCTCCGCTCTGTCATCCTTCCAACTCTAAATCAAAGGGAAGTCTGTCCTCTCTCATCTGGGAAGGATTCTGGGCGCGTATTTTTAGAACGGAGGAGCGCTTGACATTTCAGATCATCATTAGGGCTTCTTCCTCAGCTCCAGCCGGAGCTCGGTACTTCAGTAGGGCTGTGGGGGCAAATAGACATGTGAAACGGAGATTCAGCAAAGCGCCTCGGCAGCTGCTGCCCTCCCTGGACAGAGTCCCGCTGCTCCCCCGCGAGGGACAAGCTGGGTCTCTCCCAGCTTCCAGCATCTGGCCCATCCTTCCCGCCATCTCCTGCCTCTGGTGGAATTGTGGAGCAGCTGAAAGGTCACGTCCCCCTGGCTGTTACCCCTTCTTCCCCATCAGGCTCTGTCTCCCTGGCCCAGGTCCCCCGTGTGCCTCCCTCAGTCATCCCGACCCGTGTTGTTTTCTGTGCTCTCGGCCCGTCTCCTCCCGCCAGGACCTGGGAAGGCTGTTGATACCTTACCCAGTTTGCGTTTGGAAGGCACAGTTCTTTCAACAGAGGCTTATTCGGTGTGATCTCGGCTGGCCCCACAGCGAGGCTGCCCTCTCTCCCTTTCTGCAGAGCAGTGTGAGGAACCCTGCAGGAGAGAGAAGCCTGGAGTGTGGGAGGGGAGTAGCAGGCCTACACTGGAGTAGCTGTGGGAAGGGGAAAGGACGCCAACCAGCATGCCCAAGGGGAGTAGATCTTGAGTGGCTGGGCAACATTCAAGTCCGGTGAGGACAGCGACGTGGGGTTCAGAAACACCACCCCCGAGGGACTGCCCACTCAGTCTAGCTGTAGGGCAGTCGTGTGCCTCTTGTGCCAACCCGTCTGGATTTTGTTGGTGTTTTGAGTATAGTTTTTATTTCGATGGAACACAGTTAAGCTGCTGGCACAGTTGGCTGGGAAATGCATTTTGACCAAGGGGGCCAGCCCTCGGGAAAGGACTAATAATTTCTTTCAGACATTTTCTATCAAAACAATTTCTTATAGAGGAAGAAGGGATTTTTCTTCTGTAAGTGCATCTGACTTTCTTTCCATTAATGGAATGCTTCTAATTCATTGATAAGCCTGTTTTTTTATTCATCATCATGGACAGTTTTCTTCTTCCAAAGCCAAGTGATTGGTGTCATTTAGTGGCACTCGGCCCACTACCTCTCCTGTCTGGGCTCTGGGGACCCCTCACACCTCATTTTTACCCCAGGTGGCCCACAGCTCCTGGTCTGTGCCCCAGGCTTCCTTAGGACTCGGTCCCAGAAGCCCCGAGAGAAGCGGTGGAAGGACACTGGCCTGTCCAGAGTGGGCCGTCTAAACAAAACCAGAGACTTACCTGTTGGGGGTTTCAATGACAAAAATGACTTAATTTTTTAAAAAAAGTCATCAACAAAATGAGACAAATTATAGAATTAGAGATTCAATAAATGGAAAAACTTACATCTGAGAAAACAGTTCATAGAGAAATTGGAACAGGATTTTGCAATAAGTATAATTAATATTTTCAGAGGAGAATATCACATCCAAGGAATCAGAGCAGAGGCCTTCATGTGCCCACCCATTGGTTCCACGGGTACTGGGTGAGTTCCTACTACTCTGCGTTAGGCACAGTGAGGCGCGGTGGAGTCCACAGTAAATAGAGCTAAGTCCTGGTCCTCAGGGAGCTTAACGTCTAGCTACGGGAGACAGAACTAACTAGTGAGACAAGTAAACACATGGTATGCCAGGTGGTATATGCCGTTGCCGGGGTCCAACCCCAGCAGGTCCAGGGGTCCCCAAAGGCGTAGACGGAGTCGGCGAAGAAGGAATGACACGGAGACAGTGTTCAGTTGATCAGCAACCTAGCCAGGATCTCTAGCCCGGATCTCCAGAGAGGTTCTGCTTTGGATCTCCAGCGAGGTTCTGTAGCCATGTTCCCTCGCTAGGTTCTCCAGCCAGGTTCTGTCCAGGCTCTCCAGTCAGGTTCAGTGTCCAGGTTCCAGTCAGGTTCTCCTGCCAATCTCTGTAGTCAGGTTCAGTCCAGGATCCCTTGCCATGTTCTCCCGCTAGGCTCTGTCTCTAGGCTCCGAGTAGATTCTGTCTTCTTGATTCTGTTCTAAGTTCTGAGTGTTTCTGTCTTGTTACAACTGTATTTATACCAGTTGATTTAATCCTATCAATCTCTATTACAAAGGTTAGGGCGTTTCTTATCTCCATTCCAGGGAGAAAAGATTATGTAGTTTAAGCATGATTGTTCGTAGTTAAAGGGATTAATTACCCGCCTGGCACTTAGTTGAGGGGTTTTATTCCCTCCCTAACTTCAGGGGAAAATCCCTACCTGGGGATTCAACCTTTCTTGGAGAGGTGACCTTGGTTAAAACACAGCGCCAAGAAGGTGAGCAAACATATTAAGAACCGTATGCCATATATGCCAGGTCCCCTGAAACAGCAAGGATGGACCGGCTCCCGGCATGCCGTGGGGAGGAAAAGGGCGGAGTTAGAGGTAGAAGAGGTTCGGGAAAGGAGAGTGGACACTGTTCATATTGGCCAAGGAAGTGAAGGAGAGCAGCAGCCAAGTGGCCTAAAAGGGAAGAGAGTTCCAGGCAGAAGGAACAGCAGGTGCCAGGGCCCTGCGTCAGGAGGATGTCTATACCCTGCAAGGAACAACCAGGAGACCACTGTGGTCGTAGTAGAGTGAGCAAGGGTGAGAGTCTTGGAGAACAATCAGAATGGCTTTGAAGGACTCTGGCTTTTACCCTGAACACCAGGGGAGGCATGGAAGGTTTTGGGCAAGGCACTTTGTGGGGGTACCAAGCACTGGTCTGAACTCTTGGCATATGTCAATTCATCCAATTTCACCACGACAGATGAGGAAATTAGTGAACAGAGAGGTTCAGTAGGTTCCTGGAGGTCTCCCAGCAGACAGGTAGCAGAGCCAGGATATGAACCTGGGCATCTGGCTCCAGAGCCCACCCTTTTAATCACACCTTGTCGGGCTTTGGACCACAGTAGTAATCATTGAAGAGGTGATGGGTTTGAGAGGGAATGTGTGGAGACAGCATTGACAGGCTGCTAAGGGGACGAGGGTAAGAAACCGTTCAAGAGTGATTTCTGTCTGTTTGCCTTGAGCAGCTGGTTGTTCTCATCCTGATCACTTCATGTTGCTGCAAACTCTAGTTGCTCCCACTGAAGCTGGAATAAATCCATACTCTCTTACATGACTTCTAAGTCTCTGAATTAAAAACTCTGCCAAAAAGCTTTCCAGGACAGGAGGGTTCCAAGGACATGAGGCTTGGAATTTTTTTAAAAAATATATATTTTTATTGACTTCAGAGACGAAGGGAGAGGGAGAGAGAGAGATGGAAACATCAGAGGCGAGAGGGAATTTATTATCAGCTGCCTCCTGCACCCCCCCCCCACCCGCACTGGGGATCGAGCCCACAACCCAGGAATCACTGGGAATTGAACCATGACCTCCTGGTTCATAGGTCAACACTCAACCTCTAAAGCACACCGGCTGGGTGAGACTTACAATTTTAAAGCTGGGAAAGTCCCAGGCAGAGCAGGATGAGTTGGCCACCCTCCTGCCATGCCTCAGTCCCACATCTTGCCCAGCTGCACTGGCCATCATTAGGTGTGGGACTCCCCACCCAGGCCTCGGCAAGTGTCATTCTCATCTGTGGAGAGCTCTCTGTCTGGTGTTTTGTACAGCTGCTTCTTCGTGTCCTCTGCTCTTAGCTTAAATGTCACCCCTCAAAGTGGCCTTTCTGACTCCCTGATCTCATATGGCCCACCATCAGCTGTTCCTCTCCCCCCACCCCTGAACTTATCACAGGGCCATCGACTTTATTGATTTACTAGAGGCCCAGTGCACGGATTCGTGCACCAGTGGGGTCCCTCAGCCTGGCCTGTGCCCACTCGAAATCCGGGATCCATTGGGGGATGTCGGAATGCACAAAGCAGCACGTGGCCGAGGAGGAGCCCAAGACGGGGCGGGTGCTGCTCCTGCTCATCCCGGCCCCGCTGCGCCTGCAGCTGCCGCCAGCCACTTGCTTGGTAGTGCTGCCATGGAGGCAGGAGAGGCTCGCATCACTGCAGCTGTGCTCACCGGCCGTGAGCCCGGCTTCTGACTGAGTGGTGCTCCTACTGTGGAGCGCACTGACCACCAGGGGGCAGCTCCTGTGTTGAGTGTCTGCCCCCTGGTGGTCAGTGTGTATCATAGCTACCGGTCGACTGGTTGTTCGGACATTCGATCCCTTAGGCATTTATATGTATAGATTTGATTTCTCCTGTGCTCTATTGTAAGCTCCGTGAGGGCTGAAACTGTGTCTGTCTTGTTCATCTGCATAAAGCAGGTGCTTGGAGCGTGGTTACTGAAGAGAAATCGACCATGGAACCTGGAGACATTTGACGAGGGCATCAGGAGGGACTGGAGGCACCTAGGAAGGGAGCTTGCAGCAAAGACACATTTAAAATTAAGTCTCGTCATTATGTTCTTAGCTTCTCTCCCCTGCTCCTAGCCCCTGTGCTGTGTTTGTGCCAGAGGAAAGAGCTCAGAGCCCCCCTGGGTCAGGGATAGGACAGAGGATGAATTCTACAAGCTGTTTTCTAACTGACCTCTTCCTTGTGCTGGTCTCTGTTGAAACAGCTGAACTTAGGAAGCCCCCTGCTCCGTTCATTCGCATCACAGACAAAAGTGGGCAGCATTAATACACTCTCTAACGTTTCTTTGCTTCATGCATGGCCCAGGCAGTCTTGTTTTTATACGATGTTAGAACTTAACACTTGCTCATAACAGTGGAAAATTGGAAACCAAATTCAAATCGAAGATGATTTGATTGGGTAAATGAATTTTGACTCATCCCTAGAGTGGGAAATACTCTAGAACCATTGACCACAATTAGGTAAATCTATGCCCAAGTGTTCCTTAAAAAAATATCAGAAGGAAATACACAGAAATGTTCACAGATTTTTACTTTCTTTATTGCATTTTGTTTTTCTTAATGTCTCCACTGGATATGTGTCATTTTAATAACTAGTAGAGAAAAGGCTTTCCAATATGGAAATAAATAGACATTTAAGAGAGAAAAATGTATCTCATTAATATTTATTATCCTATGCAACTGCCCTTCGACCACTAAGGATTCAGCATGAACCTGATTCATCTATGTATTATAAGTATATTGTCTATATATGTTGTGTAATATATTTCAGACCACATATATGCAAACATACTATTAAAATGTGTAATACAGATCATGTTTCATGATATACGCACGTTTATACACATAAATCTATATATTATATGTAATTTACTATATTTTATATATAACTTACCTGCATATATCTTGTCCTTAATATATTGTTGTATATTGTTTTGCTGGGCTTACTTTTCACAGTGAAATACTTAATGCACACCCTATTCAGACAATCATTGCATATTCTAATCCTGCTGCCACACCTGGGCTGCAAGGGAACACCCACCAACAGCCTTGGGTTTCTTTCTTTCTTTCTTTTTTTTTTATGAGACATTTTTGAAAGATAAAACACCCAGCTGGCTGGCTCCTCCAGGGACCAAGGAGCTCCTGGTGGCATCATTGGTATTTGTTACTCAAACACCAGCTTTTCTTCACACACCTGTGTCCCATTCACTTGGTTGGCGCTCGGCCTCAACCAGTCCCATTTATCTTGGCTTTTGGGGTTAGATAATGAATGATGAGCGAAGTGGGCTGTTAGGAATCCAGTTTTGCATCTTGACTGATAATACATTCTCGGCTCCCAAATGCCCGTAATATGTATTTCTTTTGAGCCATGTTTTAATTTTATTTTTTTTAGGTAAAGTTCTGGCCTTCTCTCTTTTCCTTCCTTCCTTTTTCCCTTTCCCTTCCTCCAACTCCAAATCTCTCTGTCTCTCTCAAGGGAGTGGATGGCCTGCTTGTCGGTTGACGTTAGCAGTTGAGGAGTCAGAATTGATCTGTTATGGCACCAGGCTCTCCGGTTCAGGGGCCTTGGAAAGACCCAGCGACTCAGACAAGGTGGCTGGTTGGCATTGGGCCCTGGTTGCCCTGGAGCAGTGGGCAGAGCCTGGCCGCTGTCCTGCAGGTCGGGCTGCCCTCCCTCTCAGTACCCGACCCGGGCTGGCCCGGCTGCTCCTGAAAAGGGGCCTTTGTGCCTGGACTCCAAGGACAAAGCCCCAGCACACGTCCACCTCATAGTTAATTCCCTTTAACACAACTCCCTCGACCTGCGAAAGCCCGGTGAGATCCCTGCCCTGGCACATTGCTCCTCTCTTATTTCATTAGTCATTTTGTTTGCACACCTACAAAGTCCTTCCTAAATCCCAGGCTGTGTCCTGAACACTTTTATTTATTTAATCCCATGAACAACCAATGAGGTAAGTATTATTACATTTTCCCATATTATGATTGGACGATAGAGCCAGAGCGAGGTCCGTGACCCGGCCAGGAGGACACACAGTAAGTGATGGAGGCAGCATTGGGGCCAAGGCCCTGGATCCAGGAGCCTCTGGGTGTCACCTGCACACTGTGTCCCTGGCTCCTCTTCGGCTGGGTCGGAACCGCAGGAGACATGGGTGCTTCTGCTCCCACTGGGGCTGCTTCGGAACAGCCGTGGGTTCCCACCAGCCCTCCCCCTGAGGGTTTCAGGGTGGTTATTCTAAATGTGTGACTTGCGAGACAACATTTCTGACCTGAGCTTGTCCCCAGGTGCAGGGAATTTGGGGGGAGCAATCTTGTTTATTTATCATTATTGTAAAATATTTTTATTGATATTTAGAGAGAGAGAAAGGAGGGAGAGGGAGAGAGAGAGAAACATTGATATGAGAACGGAACATCCAGCAGCTGCCTCCTACCTGGGATTGAGCCCGGACTGGGAATTGAGCCAGCAACCCTCTGATGCCCAGGACGACACCCAGCCAGCTGAGCCACAGGGCCAGGGCGGAACAAGCTTGTTTGGAAGGGAAACTTCTCCCCTCGTGTTTCAGAGCTCCCGGCACTCCCGGCACTTGTGTGCAATGTAAGGAGGGGGTGGGGAGAAGAAGCTGCAGGTCCAGTCAAGCTACAGTGTCGCTGGGTGACTTTCTGAAATGTCCTTTAATCTACAGGGCCAGCGTCCGTGTCTACTGACAGGGGGACACTGCTATGCTAGCTGGCAGCCTCAGAGTGCAATGAAAGAGGCAGCTTATACCAGGACTGGCATAGTCTGGTGCAAGTCACTGTGCTAGGTATTTGCACATTTCCCCATCCAGAGTTCGCAATGACCGTGTGAAGATAAGAGTCGTGATCCATAGATGGGAAAATATACAGAATTAGGTGCTCTGCAAAGATAGAAACATGTTGCATTCACTGAAGAATGGATGCATTGAGCAGACCTAGGGAGAACGGAGTGCAGGAGGAAGTGTCCAGGGCCTGCACATAGTAGGTGGGGGGTCAGTAAATACTTCCCTAGAAGTGGGTGATAGAGAATAGTCAAGTTCAGTGGTAAGCCCTTTCCCGTCGGAGTGTGTACTTAGGGCTGAAAGCCACACCATGTTACCCGGCAGTCACCTATCTCCGTGCCTTCGTCCTTTCCTTTGAATTTTATTTGTATTAGTTGCTATCTTCTGGGATTCTTCAGTCTTAGTTTTGGATATGAAAACTTGTGTGGGAGTTCAAGAAATGAAGGTATTTCTATAAAACGGAAACTCATGAGTGAACACACACAGCAGTGTGGTGGTTGCCAGAGGGAAGGGGGTGGTTGGGAGAAGGGGGTCCTAATAGAAGGTGACAGGAGAAGACTTGACTTTGGGTGGTGGGCACACGGTGCAATATACAGATCTTGTCACTTAGAAACCCACACTCGAAACCTATATGTTCATGTTGACCCAAATCACCCCAATACATTTAATTTAAAAAAGGGGCGGGGAGAAATGAAGGTAATTCAAGCAGAGAAAAGAGAGGGAGATTTGGATCTAAAGCAGAGGTTCCCGCCTCTGGATTTGACTAGGGAAGAGAAGCCCGCGTTCCATTGCAGCAGTGAATGCTTCTCAGAGCAGCATGGATCTCCCACGAAGGGGAGGTGGTTGGGGAAGGGAAGGGATCTTCGGGTGCAGTCATTTTACTTTCGTGTCCCGAATGTCCATAGCAGCGGGAGCGAGCAGGGTGGCAGCCGCATGTGGTCAGTGTCCTATCGCAGAGGGAAGTGAGCGGCCCTCTCCTTGGCCCCCAGCTTGCCCCCTTTCATAATGGAGCCTCCATCAATTTTCTCCAGAAAACAGAGCCCACGTTTCGGTGTCTTGCAAATTAAACTTTTAATAGAAAACCCAGGAAAGCAGCATTGCTCATTTATTTTATGGGCTGTTGCTTTGGAAGAAGGAGAAAGGTTGGAGTGAAACAGGGTAGGTAAGATGATATATCATTTGAAATTTCTCCTTTTGATACATTTGCATATCTTATTGAACTCGAGGTTTCTTTCCCATTTCACTCTGTTTTGTTCCCCCTGCCCCATTATTTCCCCAACAGTCACTGGAAGCGACTTCTTTGCTGTTGTTCTTTCTCCTCACAAACAAGTGGAACACTGCTGGGCTCCCTTTGCCCTGGCCGTGGCAGTGTTCACTTGTCACACTGGCCTCTGAAAAGGAAACCACAGACTGAATCTCCAAGAGGATGGCCCAATTAGTGGCTTTCAAACTGCTGGAGCCCGTGTTTTCAAACAGCAAGTAACACCGAGGCTGAGTGGTGACATGTTAGAAATGGAGCAGGATTTAAATTATTTTTCTTGTTCCACAAATAGAAACATATTTATTTTATATTTTATTTAATCTCTTCCTTTTTCTCTTCCCTATTCCTGTAAATGAAAAAGGAGCAGTGTCATATTTAGTCACATGGCATTAGAATTATTGAAAAGTGATAAAACAAATGTAAAAAATGGCTCCACTGCTGACACAATACAAAAAAAAATTTGCATTTATATGCATAGAATTCCATAATTGCAGAGTTGACAAAGCATGGACTGATTTTTGCCGAGTCTCAGACAGTAGCCAGTGTATGGCAGTTTTAAGCTGGCACAGCTCACATGAGCCACGTGACCGATGAGACCTTGTGGGAAAACATAATATTGGAGCCTTTTGAAGACCCCAGGTCATGGAGGAAAGTAGAATGGGTTAGGGAGTGCTAGCTGCTGTAACAGATAAGCCCTGAAATCCTGCTGACTTAACCAACCGAAGCAGATTTCTTGCCAATCGGAAGTCCAAAACAGGCGCTCCCAATTTCTTAGAAATCCAAAATAATGAAGGCCTTCCTCGTAGTCATCCAGGAACTCAAGAGCCTTTCACCTCATGCTGCCTTCTCTGCCTTCGGTGGCCCATGGGAAAGAGGCTGGACATTGCATGTGGGAGGCCTGGAAGGACCATGCCTGGGCGTCTACCACTTAGACTGACGTGTAACTGGCCAGTACTTAGCCACAGGGCTATGAGAGGCTGGGAGATGTGAGTCAGCTGTGTTCTCAGGACTAAGAGGCAAGGCAGCCAGCTGGTCTGGTCTCTGCCACAGAGAAGGAAGTTCTTGAGGATTAGGAATCAGAGAGGTTGAAAGAAGAGGCCAGAGTTGGGTCAAACTAAGGGAAGAGGCACTTGTCAAGAGGACGAGGAGGGGCCTTGCATTGTCATGCCGCTGATGTACGGCCGAGCCCACGGTACCAAGGCCCCTGACAGTATCTTAATTCTTCCCAAACAGAAATTCCCAATTTAATGGAAAGATCTTAATGGAAATGATGCATTGTAGTGGTGGAAACAGGATTTTCCTCTACAGTCAACATTGCTACACACATTGTCCTACTGAACGCATAGATCTCATTATCATTCCATCCAAAGATAGCGAAGTATTGCTCCCTGGGAAATAGAGACTCATCCCTAAGGTCAAGGAGAAAGCAGTGGAATAATTACAGAAGCAAGTTCCCACCCGCCTTAGCGTCAGTGTCTCATCGATGTCACTGTGTAAAAGGAGGTTTGGAATATACAAGTGCCTAATATTTCATCCTGTTTCTAGTTCGAATACTGTGGTCACTTGGATTTTTTTGCAGGCATAGAAGTGCTTGCAGAGGAGACCGTGTAGCCGCACTTACATTTTCCCTGCACTGTTGGTTTTCGGTCAATAATGAGGAAACATTTCTAGTTCTTCCTCATCACCGCAGTAGAGGAAAGGGAGTCTTGGGTAAAATTGTACTGTTCTCTTTGTGGGCTGTTTGGCCATTTGGTGTGAACCTGCCCACCTCCGCCCCCACCCTTCCGAACGTCATGGCAACCGCGGTGGAGTCTGCAGGGGGCAGACATCCTCTCTTCATCTCAGTCACACATCCTTTGTGCGGATTCGGTGCCTTGTCCTTTTCCAGCCTGACGTCCCTCCAGGAGCATTTCCCGTGTCACTAAGCGTTCTGCAGAACTGAACTGCCGACGGCCACTGTGAGGTAATAGAAGCTGTACGGGCTCTGTGCCCAGGTCCCGGCTCCGGAAACCCTTGTCATGTCCTAGTTCAGTGGTTGGCAAACTGTGGCTCGCGAGCCACATTTGACTCTTTGGCCCCTTGAGCGTGGCCACGAAGTTTCAATCGCACTGTACATACACGCCTGCACGTGGTATTTTGTGGAAGAGCCACGCTCAAGGGGCCGCAGTTTGCCAACCACTGTCCTAGGTGATGAGAGCACTAGGAGCTTCTTTTGTTCTAATAGTTGGCCTTGGACCCTGTCCCTGACACAACTCCCAGAACCCTGGGAGTTTTCTGGGTGACAGGAGTGTGGGACCCTTGTGGCTTCTGGGTGGGGGCTGGTCACCAGAGAGGCTGAGCCATGGTGAGAAGCTTGGGATTTTCAGCCCTGCCCCTCATTCTCTTGAGAAGAGAGAAGAGGTTGAAAGTGGAGTTAGGGATCCACCATGCCTACATGATGAGGCCTTGGCAAAATCCCAGCAGTGTGGAAACAGAGGGCTTCTAGGTGAGGACATCCACATGCCGGGAGGGTGGTGCCCCCCAACTCCACAGGGACCTGCCCAGACCTCGCCCTGTGCATCTCCTCATCTGGCCATCTATCCTACCCTTTATCACATCCTCTAATAAACTTTGAATGTGTTTCCATGAGCTCTGTGAGCTGTTCTAGCAAAGTAATGGGGTCAGAGGAGGGGCTCGGGGAACCCCTGTCTTGTAGCCAAATGGTTGAGAAGCTGTGGAAACCTAGGGACCTCCTGCTTATGGTTGGCATCTGAAGCAGGGGGTGGGGGTGGGGCAGGTTGTCTTGTGGAGCTGAGCCCTTAATCTGAGGGATCTGACACTGTCACCAGGTAGATAGTGGCAGAATTGAGTTTCATTGTGGGATACCCAGTTGGTGTCACAAAATTGTTTGGTGTGGGCATTTTTTTTTAAATCCTTACCTGAAGATATATTTTGCATTGATTTTTTTTTTTTTTTTGAGAGAGAGAACGGAAGGAAGGAAAAAGTGGGGGGGCGGGGAGAGAAACATTGCTGTGAAAGAGACACATTGATTGGTTGCCTCCTGCCCTAACCGGTTTGGCTCAGTGGATTGGTTGCCTCCCATATGAGCCTCAACTGAGGCCAGGGAAAGAGCCTGCAACTGAGGTATGTGCCCTTGATCTGGAATCGAACCTGAGACCCTTCGGTCTGGGGGCCGACGCTGACACTGTAACCACTGAGCCAAACCGGCGAGGGCAGCGGTGGGTGCTTCCTAAGATTGCAGCTGCGCCTAACGTGCCGCCACGTGGCTGGGCGAGCATTTAGCCGAACCATTTCTGTACAGAGGGACACTCGGCTCATTTCCAGGCTTGTCTTTTCTGTAAAGAACACCCAGATGAATGTCCCTGTAAAGGAGTCATTGTGTACATTTGGAGATCTTTCCTTGCAATAAATTGCTAGAGGTTACAGTCAGAGGTCAGAGGGAATGAACACGCTGAGAGGGTTTTATTGCTTGTGGCCGAGTTCCCGACCTTTAGAACGCGCAGCCCATTTGCTGGCGGTGGTTGTGAATGTCGTCTCCAGACCTGAGCATCCTGTATCCCCAAGCTTTGCCGTGAACATCCAAATATCAGAAGCTGAAATCAAGGCTGGACCCAACCCTGTAGTTGCATCTGAAAATATACATACATTTTTACTGATTTCAGAGAGGAAGGGAGAGTGGGAGAGAGATAGAAACATCAGTGATGAGAGAGCGTCATTGATTGGCTGCCTCCTGCACGCCCCACACTGGGGATCGAGCCCACAACCCGGGCACGTGCCCTGACCAAGAATCGAACTGTGACCTCCTGGTTCATAGGTCGATGCTCAACCACTGAGCCATGCTGGCTGGGCTCTAGTTGCATTTTTTTCCCCTCACTCATCTCCCCTAATCCTGATCATATATCAGATCCCGTCTTTATTTCAAATTTTGATGTTTTGTACATCATGGATGGTTTTTGAATTAATATTCATTTTTAAAAACTGTTGAAATATTACGTATCTTGATCAGTTTTTTGCCACCCTCCCCTCACCCCTTACATTTTGCACCCAAGGTGAGTGCCTCATTCATCTCACTGTAGTCCCAGCCCCACACCGGGCATTTTGATGTGTCCAGGAACATTGGCATTCCCGAAAAGAAGCACCTTCGTGCCCAGGTTATAAGCAGATGCAAAGATCAAACAATCAAATCCTGGAGGACTACCTGAGACCTCGGTGGGGTGGGGTGAGACCTCCAGCGGGGTGGGGTGAGGCCTCTGCCTCTGGTGGGGTGGGGTGCGCACTTAGTATTTAAGTGGCTGGTATGCACAGGCCGAGGAGGGTAAATGGAGGCAGATAATGGAGGCGTCAGAACTTCTCTGGAGCTTAAGCAACAAGCTATTTTCTCCTCCCGATGCAAACACCCGGCCGATTCCTCCTGAGACCCCACCCTCCTCCCATCAGTTACAAATATCCGTTTACTGGAGCCACGTGCCCTATTAGTTTGGGCTTTGATCTCTTTTAATCTAATTACAAACTCAGAGAGTGTCCATGCTGTTTGTGCTCATTAAGCACCATAGCAAACCAGGATTATCCCGTTCCCATAACGACACTTCCTCCCTGGCGTGGCAGAGGCGAAGGCTCACGGTCGGCAGAAAGGTGGTACCTGGGCTGTCTGTTTAGAAATCAGGTCCTCGTTCTAATCCCATGTGTTCATCATGTAAACATACACAGTTTCTGTGCCTAAGGCTGTATCTAAACAGCGATTATAAAATTATCCATTAAGGCAATCCGTGGACAGTAATATTAACTCCCATTCATTAGGCCATTTCATTCAAAATCCGCAGAGCGTTCATCACGGGTACTGTGGCTAGTCTCGGGGTAGACAGGGGCGAACAAAACAGCCGCGGGTCTCTGCCCTCCTGGAGTTGTCAGTTGGGTGGGAGAGAGGCAGCAAAGAAATGCCATCATCGCCTTGTGATTACAAATTGTCGTGCATGTAAGGAAAGGGCAGAGAGCTCCGAGCGCCTCCTAATGGCTCGCCCGCTGCCAGGTGGTGCTTCGTCCTCTCATCCGCAGAGTAATGCGGCATGTGATTCATTTTCTGCATTTAGCTGATGGGAAAGCAGCAGCACGCCGTGGGTCTCAGGAGCTCGGTGAGAGTAGGGGCGGTGTGTAATGCAGGGAGGGGGTGTTGAATCTCGTCTTGTCCGGTCTCTGCCTGGGCTGCGTCTGCAATCATTTGTTAGCAATCCCCGCCTCATCCTCCACTTGAGGCTCTAAGAGGTTCGTCAGTGACAGCCCTGCCTTCTTCTCTTTGAGTTTGGAACCATCGTGAGAAACAAGCACAGGAGCCTGGCAGGTGGGCCTCTGAGTGTCCCTTTTGGAGAACACTGTGTGGAGTACATGGCTTTGCTCTGCACGGAAATGCTGGGTGCCCTCTCTGCTCCACCCGTGAGCCACCACCACCTCCGGGCCTGGAGCAGGCCATCTGGGGACGTTGGACTCTTCAGCCTGTGCATGTGTGTAGTTGATCACTATCTCAGCCTCGGGCTGACCCATCACAGAGCGGGAAGAAGAGAGACCCTTGCCGCGTGCTTGCAGCCCCCTGAGAAACAGGAACCAGGAGCCCCTGGCTGCCACCCAGGGGTTAGGGGCCTGCTCACTGCTCCCTGGTGCCACCTAGAGAGGGCTGCTCAAGAAGCCTGGAGGTTCCTACGGTGGATAGATACACAGGAGGTGTTTTTCCCAACATACTCCCATTTCTAGCCATCCCTTTCTTGGTCATAAGAGGTAAAACCCTATATGCCTTTTGGGCGACAGTAACTTTAGAAAAAGGAATCTGCCTGCCATTCACAAGTACATCTAAAATGTAGGTATATTTCCTTTCATAGCGATGCAGATGATAATAAACTAAGGCACACACGTGACTTTAAGCAGATGATGATTGTAGGTAACTGCAGTGCAAGTACGACCCTCATAAATTTACTGCTAACCATTTACCTATAGACACAGACCCAAGTTCCAATTTTCTAGCCAGGTGAGCATCAGGATGCTGCAGCATGTGTCCAGAGGTGATGATTGGAGTTTTTTTGCACAGCAGCCCAATACCTGTCATTGACATGCGCTTGGCTGGGCGTGCCCCACAGAGGTGATCTGCGCAGTGATGCTGTGTCCCAAGAGACGGCAGTCTGTGCACAGAGATGAGTCGGGAACACCCGTGTGAGACCTGTTGTCCCCAGATGACAGAGGGGTGCTGGGATCCCAGGGGACCGATCCTTAAGTTTGATGTCTCCCTCGGATGTGACTTTCTCCTCTTCCTGCTCCTGTTCATGCCTTCAGTAAGCATCGCATACTGGCGCTGGGCCAGCAGTGGGGCTGGTTCCTGCAGCCTAATGAGCAAGGGAGACACATTTATGATCATCTTCCAAGGGGACGCTGCCGGGGTCCAACCAGCTGCTGTGGAGCGAGACACCCGTGGGCAAGGCCACCCAAACCTTTCTCTAATGCATGTGTCATTATTGGCCATGTGTTAGTGTACAGTGGTGATTCTCACACTTGTTGGTCTCAGGACCAATCCTATTATACTCTTAACCATTATTAAGGACCCTAAGCGTTTTTACTTGTGTGTGGTATATTAATAGCTACTATGATAGCAATTCAATCTGAGGGATTTTTAAATTATTAATTTTAAAACAATAAGTCCACTTTCTGTTAAACATAAATAGCATTCATAGAAGAGGATTATATTTTACTAAACAAAAAATATCAGAAAGAATGACATTATGTTCCATTTCTGCAAATCTCTTTAATGTGTGGCTTCAATAGAAGACAGTTGGAGTCTGGCATCTGCTCCTGCAGTGACCTTTTGTAACATCTCACATTGTGTGGCCCTGACAACTCCACTGTATCCTCATGAGAGAGAGTGACCGGACAAATAACATCTCGGAATTATTCTCAAGATACTTTGGACCTGAAAGGATTTGGGGGCCAGGCAGAGTTCCCACATGACGCTTTGAGCTCCTGTCCTATGGAATTCCATCACAGGTGTGCAAGCACCCAAATTTTCTAGGATTCTTTAGAATTGAGTCACAGTGTTCAAATATTTGTCTGAAATTCAAGCCTAATTTTTCCTTTTTTATTTTCATTGCAAAGTCAGGGAAAATGAGATTGGACAATAAATTGATGGCAGAGAACCAGAGTCAAGGATGTTCTGGAATTGCCTTATATGAGCTTAAGAAAGCTAAGTATTGAATATTCAGGAATTTTGCTAGATATTAAACCATGATGAGCCTGAAATTGGCTGTGGTGGGAGTGTTTATACCATGGGAATAGGCAAAGGCTACAAATCAGGGCTTTTCCTTTTCAAAGCGCTGGTTTATCAGGGATATTACACCAGATTCAGAATGGCAGCGTAGAACATAACCTATCCCATGTGGCTTTTTTTTTTTTTTTTTGCTAGCATAGTGGGTTTTTGTTCGTTTGCCTTATTTTTGTCCTGTTTTTATCGTTTTAATCTGAGTGCGTTAACATAGGAAGGCTAGCTCTGTTTTTCCACAGCGTCCTTGTACGCATGGAAGTTCCAAAGAGTTTCTAAGTAGTCTGGACACAGAGAAATAGAAGATGCTCATGTTGGGGATATAACCCATTCACGGGGTAGCCAGGGATGAGTTAAAGATGCTAAGTCAAGACAAGAAAGGTATAGAAGCTATTCATTGGAGCAAGGCACCTGTGGGCAAGACAGTCTACCCTGTTCTTCCTGTCCTAACCCCCACCGTGATTCATACACTGAGATGACTCTTTCACACACGCCTGGTCTCAGAGGTCTTTATGCGCGTCTCTGTGGATCCCAGGTTTCCCTCCTTTGTGTCAGGACTGGAATGTCTCTTCTGAAAAGTCCCTGTTATCACTCCTGCCTGTGGTGTTGTAAGGATGGTGTTTGCCACTAATGTTGTGGTGAGATGGTCTTAGAACAGCAGTCAGTCCTCTTCTGGTGAAGACAGAGCAGGGCCACGGCCTGGCATGCGTGATTTACGCCATCCCTGCGTCGATGTGCTATTATCTGGAAATTAATCATGGCTCCACATTTTCGGGAAAAGGGTAGGGAGCTGTAATTTATGAACCTCCCTCTTACCATCTGTTCATCTGCTTGAAGGCACTGCTTTTCTCAGCCTTAGAAATCAAGGGATATTATGTTAAATGGTCATGTGTTTTCTTTAACGTTTTTACCTTAAAGGAAAACAGAGAAAACATTTTAAAGATAACCAACTTTTTTTCTGTAGGTCAGTATACCACAGATTACCAACCAGGAAGAAAAGAGCAAAAGGAGGTGTTGTTAGGGTTTGGATTTAATTAAGACCTAAATCATGATTCTCTCAGAATGGATGGGAAATGACACCGGCTCTGAGACCCATTTGATAAATTTTGCAATATCCCCACCGCCAGCAGGGAAGGATCTGGTCGGTGCATTCAGAGGAATTCTATTAGGTCCTGTTGTCAGACACAGCACCAGCCCAGACAGGAAGTCTCACTGTTCCTAACGCCCTGCCTCTGGGAATGAAGCCGATTAGACTTGTCTGTCCTGGGCGTCGAAAATTTTATGAATCTTGTCCTTAAAGTGCTCTGAAAACATACCTCCCCACCCAGTAATTCTACAGCCTCTGTGCCCTAATACTGTGCAAGTCAAATGCATGGAAATCCAGTTTTATACATGGAGCTAGAGAAATACTGATGGTTTACGCTACCCCAGGATTCTTGTAGGATTCCTCTGAGTAATAAACTCTCCTAATGAATTCACAACGCCATCTGGTATTCAGAAACTAAGTGTACAGTCCGCTTTCCAGGATCATGTTTATTTTACAAAGCAGAGTACACACCTGTGCTTCACAATCTTTACTTGGGAAGATTTTCTTATAGGTAAATTTTATGTATTTATTTAAAGGTGATTTTAACAGATTATTTCTGAAGTAGTTATAGAAAAACATTTCTTTTTACAGCACTGGTATCTTCTTTTGAGAGTATCAGGTGTGCAGGGTTGACTGTATCGTACTCCTCAGGTGCTGGCTCAGTGTCATCGCCAGTGCATGCAGGTCCCCTCTGTTGTGCTACTGATGTGTTTATTGTCCTACCTGCCTCTCCTCCCTCGTCCTCCTACCCAAACAGGAAGACAAAGCCAGGTAGCATAAGAGAATATGCAACAGAAGTAGGAGTTGCACTTTCTGTAGGATGGCCTTTTTGGAACAAAGACCTGAAAGAGATGAAAGAGTGATCCATGGAGATATATGGGGGAGGAGTTGTCAGGACTGAGAAGAGCAAGTGCAAAGGTCCTGGGGCTGAGTGTGCCTGTTGTGTTTGAGGAGTAAGCTGGCGGCCACTGTGGCTGAAACAGTGTAAGCTCGGGAATGCAGAGGTGAGCCAGTCAGAAAGGTAATTTGGGGGCCCTTCTGAGGATGTTGGCTTTTACTCTGGGGAAGGAGTGGAGGGTTTTGAGGTGAAGAGGGTCATGATTAAAAGGAGCACTATGACAGTGCGTGGGGGACTGTGTGGGAGCAATGAAGGTTAGAAGCAGCATGACTGGTTAAGAGGCTACTCTGGTGATCCCTAGGAGAGATGGCAGTGGCTTGGATGAGTATAGTAGCAGTAGACGTGTCAGGAATATATAGACATATTTATTGAGAACCAACAAGATTTGGTGGATCCGATGGGGGAAGTGAAAGAACAAACAACAAACGGAAATATGGATGGAGGTGGCCATGAGTGAAGATTGTGGTATGGTGTTTAGGAGTTCAGATTTGGAAATGCCAAATTTGAGATGCCCGTTAGACATCAAGGGGTGACGTAGGAGTAGGCAGTTGGTTGTGCAAGTCTCAGTTTCAATTTGGGGATCATCAGTGTATAGTTGGTGCTTAAAACCATGAGATTGGATGAGATAATCAAAGCTGTGAATGTAAGTGAATAAAGGAATGGCCCCAGGACCTTGCTCTGGCTCACATTCCCACCTCAGGGCCTGTGCACTGGCTGTTCCCTCTGCCTGGAACACTCTTTCTTCAAATAGTTGCATGGGTTACTTCCTCACTTCATTCAGATTTGTGCTAAATTTTCACCCCTTTAAAGAGTCATTCTTTGGCTTCCTTATCTGGAAAGCAGCCTCCCTCTGTCCCATCTCACCTCATTCTGGCTTTATTTTTCTTCAGAGTATGAATCATAGCCTGTCATGGTGCAATATTTTGTGCATGTACTTATTTCTTTAGGTCAGTCTCCCCCAACCCAAGGTCAGGGTGACTCAGGTTTTGTGCTTTACCCCAGCACCAGAACAACGTCTGATAAACAGTGTGGTCACTAAATGTTTGCTGAAGTAATGAGTAAACAACTCCTGAGGCAATCCCCAAACTCAACCCACACTCTCAACCTGCTCACTATACTCCTTCCAATAAATACTTATTAGACCTGAATAATAACTAGCAAGATGTATGGTTCTACTTTTTCAAAGCATATGATTTCTTAACTTTCCAAAAGCATATGAAAATAGTAGCATTTCCCATTAAGGAGAAAAAGGGAAGGAGGTGCTAAAATCTGAATAATTGAGGGGAAAATAGACTTAGTAATTCACTCTATAAGCATTGATTGCAAGCATCTCATGTCCAGGGCCCTGTGCTAAGGATGAGGAATGCAAAGTGGAGCTTTATACAGCCCACATCCTCTACGTATGGATGGGAAGGGCACTCTTCGTTTCTTTTGCTTCAGGACCATCAGGGTAGCTTGACCTTCCTACCTTCCAACCCGTTAGTGTCTGTGGGCTACTCTTTTACCTCCATGGTTACACCCTCAGCTCTTTCTCGATTCTCTCACCTCGGCTCCATCTGACATCCCATACACTGTTCTATGCCTTCCTGGTCTTGACTTAGAATCTTGAACTCATCCCTGGCTCCCCTGTGGATGGGTTATGCCCCTAACATGGGCGTCTTCTATTTCTCTGTGTCCAGATGACTTAGGAACTTTTTGGAAATTCCATGTGTGCCAGGCTTTAAATCGACTTCATCCAAACCCAGTGAGAGGGCTCCCTGTGATGGCTAATGGGCAAAGTCCACCCTCATTCTCTGCGGGATGGTGTTACCTCTGCATCTCATTTGGGAAAGGCATTCTCAGGTTCCAGACTGGTGCGAGGCACTTGATACCACTGACTTGGGTGAGGTGTCTCCGAGCTCACGTGGCCACGGACGCTAGCTAAAGGTGAACAAGGTTGCAAAGGCTTCCTCTGTGAATGCGGGGCTGTCAGATCTGGGCAGTCCCACAGTTAGCCTCCAGGGCTCTGTTTCTTACCATACTTGTCAGGTTATTTTTTTCTCTCCTGAGGAAATGACCTAAATTTACATTGATTTGAAAAAAAAAAAAAGATTTATTACAGGCAGGAGAGCTGTTGTTTGTGCCTGGAGGTAAAGGTTTAGGTTGAAGCAGCTTCGTCCATTTATCCATCTGTTTGTTTATTTAAAAAGCCCTACTGAAAGTGACTATGGTGCTGGGTGCTGGTCAGTCGGATGGGTAGTGTGGTTCCTGCCCTGAAAAAGTTCACTTTCCAGGTCATGGATATACTACTTCTGTCTGCTTGTTTCATGTTCACTGGCCCTGAGGAGGCGATCACTCAATTCATTCATTCACTCATCCATCCATTTATCCGTCCATCCATCCAATTCCTTTCCAATCTCCTGCTCTCCCATATCCCTCTGCAAATGAGTTTCAGTGTGCTTTAGATTCTTTCTTTGACCTTCACAACTATATTCAGCAGATAATTACAGAGTTCTAAACATAACACAGGTGCTGTGCAGAGCTTGAGAGAACAGTAATAAACCAATAGCGTGATCCCTGTCCCAAGGGTCTTCTGTCAACATTACCCAGGTTTTCATACTATCCTTGCTCTCTAGGAATTTATACTAAAAGATCCCCATAACAGCAATCATGGTCAGCCTAAATTGTTTTAGTATTTGTCTCCTTTCTGCATAGACAAGTTGCTTATAATATGTTGCATAAAACATCTCCTTAAAAATGGGAGTTGCCCTGGCCAGTGTGGCTCAGTTGGTTGGAGCATCATCCTGTGCACCAGAAGGTCTTGGGTTCAATTGTGATGTGTGTGGGAGGTGGTTGATTGATGTGTCCCTCTCATATCAATGTTCTTCTCCCTCCCTCCTTAAAAAATCAAAAAAAACCCCAAAACACCATAAAAAACAACAGGAGTTTCCATAGGAAGCGTTTGCCAGCTAGGATAATTTTCTGGCAAAACTCAGCCCTGATGCTGGTCAGCACTATTACAATAGTGGTGTAAGCAGTCCAGCTTCACAGACAAGGCAGTGATCACGGACTACTGATCAGGTACTACCGAATGCCATGCAATCCCTCTGCCTTTAGAGAACTGCAGGAAAGGGGTGGGGGAGGGAGAAGATAGGAATTTTTTAAGTGCCATGGGTAGCCAAGAGCATTTTTAAAAATGCAGCTCTTAAATATATGCCATGCCCCTTAGATCTGTCATGATGAGACATCTCATTTTAGTTGATGCCTGACAAGGAAGCAGTCCCCCTTCATCAGAATGACAGTTCCATTCGCCTCATGCAAGAGAAGGTAGATGAAGGTCATGAATAAGAAAACAAAGCAGCTTGTGATTCCTGATGTTTGGGGTTTCTTTTAAAATTCATTTCCTTAGGAAGTTCATGATCCCTCGTTTCCTTCTCTTGGCATCATTCATCCAAATTCCCCCAAGTCTTTGTCAGGGAAGATGGAAATATCATGTCTTCTCTCCTGAGTAGAGAAATAGGTTCATTTGCTCTGGGTTCTTTGACAAATTTAAAGGTGTAAAATCTCAGACTTTCCGGCTCTTTGAGGGTGTATCCATTTCATCCTCCGTGGTAAGAGCAGACCTGCAAGGTTAACATTGCAGCTGGCCCCAGCCATGTTCCTGGGAGACTGGGAGGAAAGGACCGGAGGTTTAGTCTTTATTAGAAACAGACATCAAGAGCTTCTCTCCAGGCTCCCCTCTCTGTATTTTAACACACATAACTGGTCAAGTGCCTGGCAGTACCCAGGTGCCTGATGAAAGCTTTACCTGCGCTGGACATCACCTTTCATAAAGGGACACATTTTCCTGCCTTTGGTCTGTGATTGGAATTAGGTGGTGGTGGTTGTGAATCATAGTGCAAAGCCATTAGATCTGGCTTCATTTCCAAACACTTATGGAACCTTCTAGAAGTCAGCATGATCCCCTGTTGTCCTTTGGAATGTTATCAGCTGGTTGGTATGGCAACCTTCGCCTAACAGATTGGGTCTTTGAGTCCACCAAGTTCATGATGCAAGAGTATGTTGAATCTATAATATAATGCCTACGAATCTCAAGATGATCTTATGACCCAGTAGTTAGCTTGTCCAGTGTCTTTTATGGTTATTATTATCATTGTTTAAACTGGGGAAGTTAAAGAAGGTTGCGCTATGGTTAAGATGCTCACGCTACAGATACAAAGAAGTCTACAGGGAGCACTGAGGTGGAGGGAGAGTGCCCAGGGAAGGACACACGTGGAAGGTGGCCCTCCAGCCCTCGATGGAGAAGGTGTGGCTGCGGCCACTGATGGTGGAGATGTTCTCCGGGTGGCCCAGTGCCAAGCTGAACCACAGTCATCAGAAAAGCAAGACACAACCTGCTGGGCCCTGGAAAGCTTGTTCCCTTGTGGAAACAAAGATGGCAGCCTGGAGTGGTTGCCTAGCAGCAGGCTCTTTTGAACAGGCTTCCTTCCCTGAGCTTTGCAAAAATCAGTCTCTTGTAGGCCTTCTCCTGGCACGAGCCATGCGCCCAGTGCCAAGCCTGAGGCACATGTGCAGGGGTGCTTTGGGGCCTGGGTAAAGCCAAGCTTTACACACCCTGTCATCAGTGAGCCACTTGAGAGAGACCCCACGCGGCACCACTTGAGCCTGGCTCCTCGGCGACGTGTGTTTCCTGCCCGGGCTCCTTGTGCGATGGCAGCGCTACGTGATCTACAATTACAATGTTCTTTTTGTCTTTCTCCTCCCTTGTGATCTTTGGTCAGTCTTTTTTCCTAATGAAAAAAACAAACAAACAAAAAAAACCCCACAAAGAAACAACCACCCAAATTGTAATGTTCTCAAACATTTCTGTTCTTTTTCCAAATATCAGGCCCAATTTGATCAGGAAATCCTGCTTAAATTGCTGTTAACCTTCTTTGAACTGATTTTTCAGGCAATACAAGAAACTTGACCATGGAACTGGTCCAAAAGGATCAACTCTGGGTTAGTCAAGACTGTTTGCATTTGAGGAAAAGCTCATGGACTCGGAGGGAACACCCTGGGGGGGTCAGAGGGGGGGTATTTATAAAGCGTCTCATGGAACCCGAGCGGAAGGCTGCTGGGCCTTGTCCGAACCCTGAAACCATGAACTCAGAACCACCGGGACACTCTCTCTCTTACTCAGGCCTCTTGTGAAGAGTCTGACTTATTCCTCTTTTTCTGGAGAAAGGGTGGATCTGTGCCATAGTCTCTGCATTTACAATCTATTATGAGAGAGAACCATTGATTAGCTGCCTCCTGCATGCCCCACACTGGAGATCAAGCCAGCAACCTGGGCATGGGCCCTGACCAGGAATCGAACCCTGACCTCCTGGTTCATATGTTGATGCTCAACCACTGAGCCACGCCAGCTAGGCTGCATTTACATTTTTTTACACAAGTGACCAACTCAGACCGCACTAAAATCTTATCGATCTCTGAGAACCAATTTTGAGCCCAGCATGGTCATTTTTTTTTTTGCCCTGGGTCCAGTCTGCCTTGGCCAGAGCAGCAGGGTCATATTTGGTAGAGACAAGGCTGTTGGAAGCCCACGCTGGTGAGCAAGGGCGGTAATGAATTTGGGGCAGGAGGATAGACCCAAAAGGATGTTCAGCAAACACTGCAGAAGTGCAGGGGCCATGCAGAATGTACGCCAGCCGGGCATGGGCCCTCACTGCCTCAGAAAAGATCTACCACGGTTTTTGTATTTAACACGGCAGACTTTTTAAAACTATGCTTCCATGGACAGGTTTTTAAGACTCTGGGGCAAATGACTGTCCAAAATGAATTTCTGGCGCCCCAGCTGCCGGTGCTTTTGATGCGGAAGTCAAAAGGTACTTAATGTAATGCCAAGGATGCATCTGACAAGCTCAACCTTACAAGGATAAAAGGAGCAGGACATGTTCCCGGAGGATGCAAGCCGGGAATGAATGGGAAGAAAGGCAGACGAGACCAAAGAATGAAAAGTCAACTATGTTAAGGGCAACCAAAGTAAATATCATTTGGGTTTTAAAGGTTATGCCAAATCAAACAGTGAAAGAAGATTCTGGGAGAAGCCCAAAGAAATCACATTTGACTTTTAATGGTTCTGTCAGGAGCAAGAAGATAAAAATGGGAGAGGTTGCCTGTCTCTAGGATCTAGCTAGGTAATGCCAATGGAGGCCAGAGAAAATGCAGCTTGGATTAATCTCCTTGGGCTGCCCTTTTCTCTGTTGAGGAAAAAGATGAGTCTGGAGGGGTTAGAATGAAACCGGATGTCCTAGTCGAGGCTCCTTGCGTGAAGGGTCCTGCCCAAGCTGGCCACAAAAAAGTGACTACAAGAAGGCTATGAAAACCTCATGGGGCCAAAAGGGGTGGAAACCAAATACAGCACCTCTCAGGAGAACCAGACAGATGCTGACAAAACTGATCATATAACCTCAACTTAAACACTTAATTCAGAATGAAGTTAATATATGGCCTTAACTGAAAGATAAAGGACGACGATGGGGACTAATTTATCTAGACAAAAAGTACAACATCGATTAATACATCAAAGGTCAGACAGAGGAACTAACAAATCGGCCGTGCGTTTGCACCTGGAGGTGGAACCACCGTGAAGGTGACAATTACAAATACACCCTAATTAAGTCAGATTCCACAGGCAACATGATTTTCCAAAAGGGTGAGTCTCCCAGTTATTCATTGCAGCATCACAAATCAAAACGCAGTAACAGGCCCCAAACACCCCTGTTACGATGCTCGTGGATCCTGTGGGTCAGGAATTCAGAAGGAGAATGGCTCTTCCCTGCACTGTGATGCCCGGGGCCTCTGTGGGGTGGACCCCAATAACTGGCCCCGGGACAGCCACCGTGAAAGGATGACTTCCGCACAGCTGTGCTGCACTCCTCGGCTGGCCTCTGTCCGGGAGGTTGAAGACCAGACTGCCTGCCTGCATGTGGCGACCTTGCATGGCCGCCTCAGAGCGCACACAACTGTCAGGGTCCAAGGACAAGTGTCCCCGCAGAAGCCTTGAAGGTCACACAGCATCATTTCTGCTGGGCTCTTTTTTTTTTTTTTTTAAATGCTCACCCAAGGATATGCTTTTCACTGATCCTAGAGAGAAAGGAAGGGAGAGGGAGAGAGAGAAACATTTATGTGAGAGTGAGACATCGATCAGTTGCCTCCCATACATGACATGATCAGGGATTGAAACTGCCATCTGGGTATGTGCCCTGACTGGGAATCGAACACTTAGGTGCATGGGATGACATTTCAACCAACCAAGTCACACTTTCCGGGCTCTGCTGTACACTTTGGGGTAGGGATGGGAGGTGGGGAGGGTCTGGGTACCTAGATCCCCTCTTGATGGAAGGTCCGTCAAAGAATTTGCAGACATGTCTGAAACCACCACAATGAGTGGCTCTTAGCAATTTTCCAACCACACAAACTGTGGCCTTCCTTTGAATTACACAGTAATTGCACTCCTGGGAAATTCAGAATGTATTGAAACCCCGTAGGCAATGTGTGTGTGTTGTATGGAATTAGAGTCTGAACTTGACCTTTATCCACACGTGTCCAGCAGGACTTTTTGGAAGTCGTGAGGGGCACAGAATGCTTCTCTGTTGCAGACAGTACTCCTGCATGTTGGAGGATTGCTTAGGATGCTCAGCTCGTGCCCACTAAATGTCAGCATTGCCCACCTTAGTCATGTATCTCTCTCCTGCAGACTGGCTTTCTCTGCATACTCAGTGTGTCACTTCTAGACGAAAATGACATTCTCAACCCCAAATCTACAAGCTTTTCCACTTCTCTCTCCCACTCAACTGGCTTCTGGCGATGATGATGATGATGATGGTGACAGTGATAATATTGTTGGTGATGATTATGATGACATTGATTTGGGTGATGACAATGAATGATGGTGATGATTATGATGCCAATGACAACAGCAGCTAACATTACCAAGTGCTTTGCTTTGCCAGGGGCTAGGTTATATTAGGCACCACCTCATTGTACACTGAGAACAACCTTAAGACAAGTATCATTGTCTTTGGTTTTCAGATGAAGAAACTAGGGCTTAGAAAGTTTAAATAACCTAGACAAGGTCGCAGAGCTAGACATTGGAGAACCGAGAAGTTCCATTTTTCTTCCAGGCCCCTGGGCAGCTTCAGATGGCATTGTGACTCCTTCCAGTCAGCTTTGGCTGAGGGGGAAGAAGTAGAGTCCTGTATACATTCAGGAGCACTCCCTCAGAAGAGGGTATGGGCAGGCAGGCACAATGATCGGCATCTCTGGAACAATGAACCAGAGGAAATTGAAGTTCAAAATAGATGTGAAATTGTAAGACAATATTAGCCTGCTCTCTGGTCTAGATTAATGACTGCCCAGTCTCTGAGAAAAGGTGGCAGAATCACTACCCGTAATCTTTGGGAATCCTGGAGAATAAAGCAAATGTAGTTCTCATATTGAACAAAAGGAAGGAGGTGGAGCTTTAAACTTTAACCTAAAATTTTAGATGAGCTCACCTGGTGTGGCTCAGTGGTTGAATGTTGATCTGTGAACCAAAAGGTCATAGTTTGATTCCTGGTCAGGGCACATGCCCAGGTTGCAGGCTCCATCCCTAGTAGGGGGCATGTAGGAGGCAGCTGATAAATGATTCTCCTCATCGATGTTTCTATCCCTCTCTCCCTCTCCATTCCTCTCTCTGAAATAAATTAAAACATATTTAAATTTTAGATCACGTCATGAGAAAGGAAGCTGGTCTGTCCATTGCTCCCTGGCCTAGGGGTTATCTGCATTGTTTTCTCCACACCGCTGGGGGGGGGGGGGGCAGGCGTTCCTGCTGTGGCCACCCTTTTTGTCTCCACTGGTCAGCATTTCCAGAACGGCACTCTGGGTGTTACCCACGTGACTCATGCCAGTGGGAGATCTTTGAAGACCTGTGATTCAACTGAAGAAAACCCAGAGCCTTAAAAATGCTTTATGTACCCGCATATCTACTAATGAGTTGCCTTCATTTAGCAAGAGAATAGTTGATAAGCTCTGTTTTGTGTGATCTTTAAAAATGGGAAAAATAAAATTGCACCATGAACTGTAAAATGACAAGAAAGAAAAATAGCTTGCCATTCCTTAATTCAATTGCAGCCAACTGGATTTCTCTCTTCTTGGCTTTTATAAAAAAACAAAACAAATTTATAATATAAATGCTTTTCTTGGCACATAACAGATCCTGCTTTAACATTAAATATCTGTTTTATAAAAGTGTGTTTATAAAAGCCTTTGAGCGCTTCTGGGAAATATAACAATAATTTTGGAGAGAAGTGTTATTGGGATGTTATTCTCTGAATTTAAAAGACTGAATATAACATATTTTATGCCCATGTAATATTTTTACATAAAATATGACCATATTGGTAGGGGAAATGCAAAAGATGAACAGATGTAAAGAAAAGTCATATTCCTGTTTGCTTTTAGACCATTAATTCTATGGCAAACAATGTCTCTAATGTTTTATGTTTTCCTTCAATAGTATTTTCACAGCATATACAAATATCTTACTCATACAAGGGCCCTCTTATGACATCCCTTGCCATATCTCAGTAGTCATTTGGACCCTTTCAGGATCCAAGTCCTGGGCAGGAGTCAAGTACTTAAGGGCTACCAACCGTAGTTTCGGAGATTTCCTGTCCTGGGGAACCTGCTGTTATTATTTAAGAAATATTCGCACAGGACGATGTTCTGAAAAATTAGCATCTCTCTAAGGAGCATTGGCTTCTCATAGATGCAGAAAGACTCCTGTGGCTCCTGTGGTCCATCAACCTGCCCCCAACAGAGCTGCATGCAGACTGCCCTATGTAAGTGGGTGGGTTTCCTCAATTCTTCCCGACTGCTCTAGAGCAGGGGTGGGGAAAGTCCGGCCCGTGGGCCATATAAGGCCCGAGAAGTCATTTGGTCTGGCCCTGCCAAGGCATTAGGGGTGAGTTAATTAAATGTTTGACCAAATAGAGCAGGCTTATCCTTAAATGGATAATTTTGTATGGCCAGTGAATGATGTTATAAATATCCAAATGGCTCTTGGCAGAAAAAAGGTTCCCCACCCCTGATCTAGACTCCAGACCCACATTGTCCAACAGAACTTCCTTCAGTGATGGGAATATTCTACATCCTCTCTGTCCGGTAAAGTAGCCACTGACCTTACGTGGCTGTTGCATCCTTGAGATGTGGCAAGTGCAATTTAAGTTCAATTTAAAATTAAATAGCCTTGTATCTAGCAGTTATCATATGGACCTATTGATTGTGCAGTTCTAGAGATTTGCAATAATAATAATACAAAAAAACTCAAAGGTGAATATAATCAGAATTTAGTCCATTTGAATAAAACTATTCCAGGATTACTTTTTGCAAGAAACGAGTAACACTCAAAATAAACCATACCATTTACTGGGCACCATCTAAGAGTCCAGCAAGGCAGGCAAGGTACAAGCTAAGAGCCTTAGCAGTATTATTTTATTTTATCATTTTATTTAACCCTCCTGACATCCTTACACAGTATCTCCACCTGTCTTTTTTCTTAGTAGATGGAAAAAATTTGATTTAGGAAGATTAAAACCACAGCTTTTTCTTGGTAGAGGGAGAGTCTTGAGCTCAGATCTGAGTCCAGTGCCTGTGTGCAGTGTTTCACATTCTTTTATTTAAAAGTAATTTTTATTTTATTTTTCAATTACAGTTGGCATGCAGTATTAGTTTAGGTATACAACATAGTGATTAGACATTTATATAACTGACAAAGTGATTACCCCATAAATCTAGTACCCATCTGACACCTTATATCAAACATGTCAAACTCGCAGCCCACGGGCCGTATGCCTTGTTTATTTGGCCCGTGTTAGCCTTTGAGGTTGACATGCTTGCCTTACATAGTTAGTACAGTATTACTGACTGTATCCCCTATGCCAGTGATGGTGAACCTTTTGAGCTCGGCGTGTCAGCATTTTGAAAAACCCTAACTTAACTCTGGTGCCGTGTCACATATAGAAAATTTTTGATATTTGCAACCATAGTAAAACAAAGATTTATATTTTTGATATTTATTTTATATATTTAAATGCCATTTAACAAAGAAAAATCAACCAAAAAAATGAGTTTGCGTGTCACCTCTGACACGCTTGTCATAGGTTCGCCATCACTGCCCTATGCTGTACTTTGCAGCCCCATGACTGTTTTCATAACTGGCAATTTATACTTTTTGATCCTTTTCACCCAGCCCCCAACGTCCCTCCCATCTGGAGACCATCATTTTGTTCTCTGTATCTATCAGTTTGTTTTGGTTTTGCTTATTCACATTCTTCTTAAATAGCTTTTCAGACTCCAGCTACCTCCTAACTTGAAATCCAAAAAGCCCCACTGACTGGATAGGACATAGCTTCTTACTGGAAAGTTCAATTTCCACCTGAGACTCACAAGATTATTAGCTCTGCCATGGAAGGTGACCTAAGACACCTGGATTGTCCACTTGTCCCAGGGTGGCCCCATTTTCTTCAGTACAAAAATGATAAAAATGATTCATGACCTCTTGAGGTACTAGAAAGCATTGCATTTGCATTTTTATACAGTCACATGACAGCCCAGCTTCATGTGACTATATAAAAATAGTACTTGATCACCGATTGTGGTCGCAAAGATGTCTAATGCATAAGGACATCACATAACCTCAGACATCTTGCTTCATCCTCAGAACCTCTGCTTTGTCATCACTATCATGGCATAAATAAGAGTTCCCACTTCATGCATCCCTTTCTGTGGGTCAATAAATGTATTTGAAGTATTTAGCACAGAGCATAATGTGAATAGGGTGCTCTATACTGCCGGGAGCCAGTCCATGCTTGCTGTTTCAAGGGACCTGGCATATATGGCATACTGTTCTTAATATGTTTGCTCACCTTCTTGGCGCTGTGTTTTAACCAAGGTCACCTCTCCGAGAAAGGTTGTTTCCCCAGGTAGGGATTTTCCCCTGAAGTTAGGGAGGGAATAAAACCCCTTAACTAAGTGCCAGGTGGGTAATTAATCACTTTAACTATGAACAATCATGCTTAAGCTACATAATCTTTACTCCCTGGAATGGAGATAAGAAACGCCCTAACCTTTGGAATAGAGATTGATAGGATTGGAATCAACTGGTATAAATACAGATGTAACAAGACAGAACTTCAGACACAGAACTTAGAAGTAAGAACCAAGAGAGACAGAACCTAGGCACAGAACCTACACAGAGCGTTCTCTAGAGACAGAAGAACTTCACTGGAGAGAACATGGCAAAAGATCCTGGACAGAAACTGGCCTCAGAACCTAGAGACAGAACCTAGCGAGAGAACATGGCAAAAGATCCTGGACTGAACCTGACTACAGAAATTGGCAAGAGAACCTGACTAGAACCTGGTGACTGAACCTGGCTGGAGAACCTAAGCAGAACCACTCTGGAGATCGAGACCAGAAGTTGGCTGGAGATCCTGGCTAGGCTGCTGATCAACTGAACGCTGTCTCCGTGTCATTCCTTCTTCGCCGACTCCGTCTACGCCTTTGGGGACCCCTGGACCCGCTGGGGCTGGACCCCGGCACTATACGTGTTAATGCTGTTGTTGCTATTATTACTCTCTATCTACTTCAGCTCATACTGGGTTCATTGTTAACTTATTTCCTGAGTTTTACTAACAGGGAAAAGAGAGAATGGCTATAGAAAGCCAAAGGTCAAAACCAATGAAATGACTGCTGTCAAATGACTTCTCCTCTCTCCTGAGATGTAAATACAATCAGATGAGCCCTGAATTGCTTGTTTGTACATAATGGAAAAGTAACAAAATGCGCAAAGAAGAGGAGGCTCTTTCGGAGCTTTTTCCCAGCATGGCCCAAGTTCTTGGCTATTTAATACTTACCACTGGCTTGCAACTGTCCATGCTGCTGTAGTATCCTATCTAATAAAAGAGAAACACGGTAATTAGCATACATCTGCTACCCTTCCCATTGGCTAATCAGGGCTATATGCAAATTAACTGCCAGTCAAGATGGCAGCCGGCAGCCAGGCAGCTTCAAACTAATATGAGGCTTGCTTGCTTCAGTGACAGAGGAAACCAATGTTCCCTGCCTGCCTTGCCGGCCTCTGAGCTTGCAGTTTGAAACATAGTTACAAATATAGAAGCTAAACAAAACCCCAGAAACCTGCTTTCAGCGAGCCGGGATCTCAGAGCTGGAGTTGATACAGTGTTTCGATTATAGAACCCAAACAAACCAGATACCTGCTTTCAGCAGCAGAGGCCTCAGAGCTGGAGTCAGAGCTAAAGCTGGCCCAGAATAAAAAAAGAAAAAAGAAAAAAAGGAGTGGTTGGGAGCTTCAG
This sequence comes from Myotis daubentonii, assembly GCF_963259705.1. Lineage (NCBI taxonomy): Eukaryota > Metazoa > Chordata > Mammalia > Chiroptera > Vespertilionidae > Myotis > Myotis daubentonii. Next base: position 212,145,962 of record NC_081842.1, on the reverse strand, counting down.
TCACCCACCAGACTGAAAACAGCCCTCAGCCCCTCACCCAGACTGGCCAGGCACCCCAGTGGGGACCCCCACCCTGAAGGGTGTGTGACCAGCTGCAAACAGCCATCATCCTCTCACCCAGGCTGGTCAGGCACCCCAGTGGGGACCCCCACCCTGATCCAGGACACCCTTCAGGGCAAACCAGCTGGCCCCCACCTGTGCACCAGGCCTCTATCCTATATAGTAAAAGGGTAATATGCCTCCCAGCACCGGGATCAGCGGAGCTGAGAGGCCTCCTGGCACCGGGATCAGTGTGACAGGGGGCATCACCCAAACCCCCTGATCGCCCTGCGGCTCTGTGTGTGACAGGGGGCGGGGCCACAACCTCCCTATCCGCCCTGCTCTGTTCGTGACAGGGGAAGGCACCCCAACCCCCTGATCAGCCCTGCTCTGTGCCTGATAGGGGGGAGCTCCCCAACCACCTGATCGCCCTGCGGCTCTGTGTGTGACAGCGTGCGGTGCCCCAACCCCCGCCCCCACGGGCCCTGCTCTGTGTGTGATGGGGTAGAGCCATAACCTCCCCATCGGCCCTGCCCTGAGTGTGAGAGTGGCGGCGCCCCAACCCCCTGATCCGCCCTGCTCTGTGCGTGACAGGGGGGAGCTCCCCAACCCCCTGATCCGCCCTGCTCTGTGCGTGACAGGGGGCAACGCCCCAACCCCCTGATTGGCCCTGCTCTGTGCATGACAGGCGGTGGCGCCGCAACCTCCCCATCAACCCTGCCTTGAGTGTGACAGGGGGCGGTGCCCCAACCCCCCAATCGGCTCTACCCTGAGCGTGACTGAGGGTGGCATCAACCTCCCGATCCGCCCTGCTCTGTGCATGACAGGGGGCGGCGCCCCAACTCCCCAATCAGCCCTGCTCTGAGCACGGCCAGGGGCTGCACCTAGGGATTGGGCCTGCCCTCTGCCACCTGGGAGCAGGCCTAAGCCAGCAGGTTGTTATCTCCTGAGGGGTCCCAGACTGCGAGAGGGCACAGGCTGGGCTGAGGGACCCTCCTTCCCCTCCGAGTGCACAAATTTTTGTGTACCAGGCCTCTAGTCCTATATAATAAAAGCCTAATATGCTAAGTGTCTGGTCGCCTGGTCCTCCATTCAACCAATCAAAACATAATATGCTAATGATATGCTAAGGCTGCTCAACTGCTTGCTATGACATGCATTGACCACCAGGGGGCAGACAGTCGACTGGTTGACCAGTCGCTATGACATCCACTGACTACCAGGGGGCAGATGCTCCAACCGGTAGGTTAGCTTGCTGCTGGGGTCTGACCAATTGGGACTGAGCGAGACAGGCCCAACACTTTCTGGAGCTCTCCCACGTCCCTCCCTAGCCCCGATCGTGCACCATTGGGGTTCCTCAGCCTGGCCTGTGCCCTCTCGCAATCTGGGACCCCTTGGGGTATGTTGGAGAGCTGGTTTCAGCCCAATTCTGCAGGCCAGGCTGAGGGACCACACTGGTGCATGAATTCGTGCACCGGGCCTCTAGTGTAAAATATAAAGAGAGGTCAAACAGTAGATTAGAAAGAGCCTATGGAAGAATAAAACACCTGGGTCTGAGTCCTAGCTCTTTTGAGTTCTCAGTTGGTCCATCAGTGAGATGAGGAATTGAAACTCCAGGAATTCTCACACACTACCTGGGTATAGTGCTGGTTATCAGTGTGCAAGGCACCAGTTATGACTCAGGACCAACTTTATCCACAGCCATTGAATTACATCTGGGTGAGTGAGGGTAGTGCTAGCCACTGTAGTAGACAGTTCTTCAAATGTCTGTGGCTTAGCACGTCAGGAGTTTATTTCTCATGATCAACAGAGAGCTCCCCTCCAAGAGGTGACTCAGGGATCCAGGCTCCGCTTGCCTGTTGACGCTATAGTCTTCAATATTCATTCCAAAGTTGCCAGCTTAGGGGAAGGCTCTGGAAGATAGCTGTGTAGGCTTTATATGGGTCAGGCCTGGGAGTGGCACATGCCACTGCCACTCGCATCTCTTGGTAGAACTCAGGTTCACCAGCACATTTAACTGCAAGGTGGGCTGGGAAATGTATTCTGGCCGGGTGCCCAGGAGGAAGAGGAAATGGTTGTGGGGAATATCTTGGGCATTTAATACAGCCTCTGTAGAGTATTAGATGATTGGTGCTGACACACCCCAGGGATCTCATATTATAGTCAAAAACAGTGAAAATTGGACTTTTCCATAGTTTGGTGGTGGTGATGGTGGTGGTGGTCGTGGTGGTTTGTGTGTGTCTATATGGGGATAACAGCATTACTATTAAACTTTTGAAATATTGAAAATAGCTGGTGAAGCCTGGCTAGCATGGCTCAGTGGTTGAGCATCGATCTATGAACCAGGAGGGCACGGTTCAATTCCTGGTCAGGGCTCATGCCCGTGTTGTAGGCTCGATCCCCAGTGTGGAGCATGCAGGAGGCAGTCTATCAATGATTCTCTCTCATCATTGATGTTTCTATCTCTCTCTCCCTCTCCCTTCCTCTCTGAAATCAGTAATAAATTTAAAAAAAGAAAATAGCTGGTGAATTATTTTCTCCTTCCTGTGTATATCCTTAGGTTTTAGCCTCTTGCCAAAGCACATAGAAGCTGCATCCCTTATTTGTAGCACACAACGGGCACAAAGATCTTACCCCTTTCTGGGTTCATAGGGATGAGGAGAGGAAGTCCTGAGCTCCCCCTAGAGGCCAGAAATGTCTCTTCCATTTCCGACATGCTGACATTCTGGCGGTGTCTTTTGAGTTGGTTTCCTTATCCCAGTTGCTACAGAACTGGGATGCAATTGTACTGTCTTCACTGCATGATCTAAAGCTTTTCTCTGTGGCTTAAAGGAATGTTATATATCATCCCAGTTCTCCTGGGTACTCTGGCCAGATGTTCTTCATTGTCGTTGCTTGGTTTTCTTCTCATTACTTTTTTATTCATTTTCTTCCATAGCACATCTAGTTTTAAGAAGAAAATGGACATTTTGAAATAAAAATAACATAATATACGAATCTCTCAAGACTTATATCAATTGCAAAGAAAACACTAGGTAAGGAGACTGTGATATCACATGTAAATGTGGTCTCCATCTTTTAGGGTAAAGAACATTTATAAAAGATTTTTTAAAAGGTAAGAAATCTTTTTTATAGTTGGGACATTTGAATTTTTCCTATAATTTTAACAACCTTGTTATATTTTAAGGGCCTATGTGTACCTGGTAAGCAGCATAAAATAGTTAAGTGAGGTCCAGGTTTGTGGTCATACCTGCGTTTCTAACACTCTATTCCTCTGGGTCTCAGCCTTCATCCGTGTGAGATGAGAACAATAGCACCTGGTTGCTAAATTCTGCATTGACTTTTTAAAAAATATATATTTTATTGATTTTTTACAGAGAGAGAGGGAGAGGAATAGAGAGTGAGAAACATCGATGAGAGAGAAACATCGATCAGCTGCCCCCTGCATACTCCCCACTGGGGATGTGCCTGCAACCAAGGTACATGCCCTTGACCGGAATCGAACCTGGGACCCTTCAGTCCGCAGGCCGACGCTCTCTGCTGAGCCAAACCAGTCAGGGCTGCATTGACTTTTTTGAAGACTAAATGAGGTAAACTATAAAGCATGTAGTTTGTGCCTGGCACATAGCAGTTGCCTACTACTGGATTGCTTCCTCCTTGCCCTTCTTACACGATTGGTAGAATTGCAAAGCCAGCGTGGCTGACTCTGGGCCATGACAGGGCCTGGAGTTCAGTAGAGGATGAGAGGCAGGAAGCGCAGTCCTGTTGGGCAGCATTCTGAATAATACAAGCGCAGCACCACTTGCCCAACTTACATGCTTTTTAAATTACTGCTCAGAAAGCCTTCAGTGAGATCTTTCGTAGGCAGAGCCCTTCCCCGCTTGGTCTGTTGGAAGTAGAAAATAAATTGAAGACATGGTGCCTGACCTTAAGGAGCTTGAACAGCACACACAGGTGAAGGACTTCCATGCAATGTACAAGTTGAACTTGAAGATCTGGATCGGGGTGGGGGTGGGGGTGGGAGTGATGGCAGAGGGAGGTGGGGCACGGAGAGCAGAGGAAAGGACAAGGTGGGATAATCCTTCCTGGACCAAACGCAATCAGCGCCCAATTTGGAAGGCGATGGATGTGAGTTAATGAACAAAGCAGTTTGGCAATGTGCATCAAGAGACTTTAAAATCTAGCCGAGGGAACGGATACTCAAAATGAATAAAGCTCCATTGTTGGTGCAGCCACTTCGGAAAATAGTTTGGTTGTTCCTCAAAATGTTGACCAGGTAGTTACCATATAACCCTGCAATTCCACTCCTAGGTATACACTCAAGAGACCCGAAAAATCACATCAGAGCTTGTGTGTATTCATAGCAGCACTATTCATAATAACCAATGAGTAGAAACACAAAAACGCTTCCATCAGCTGATGAATGGATAAATAATGTGTGCTATAGCCATCCAATAGAATATTATTTGATCATAAAAAAAGGAATGAAGCACTATAAGGATGAACCTTGAAAATGTTGTGTTAAGTAAAAGAAGCCAGCCATAAAAAGCCACATACTGTATGAAATGTCCAGGGTAGGTAAGTCCACACAGATGTAACGTGTACCAGTGACTGCCAGGGGTGGGGGAGTGGCACGGGAGTGACTGCTGATGGGTAAGGGGTTTCTTTGGGGGAGGAGGAAAAATGTAAAGTTTGCCCGTGTCCCTGGAAAGTTTGTAGGTACTTAATAAAAGCCTGCTGAAGGATCATCCGCTTGAATTATTTTAGTGTGTTGATTGCCCCCATCCATTCTCTGGTCCTTTGCTGCAGAGCCTTTCTGGGTGATTTATGTTATTATCACAGAGGATCCTTGCTCATCACCAGGAAGAGGGCATCACGACATTAAAGATTTCGAGAGAAAAGTTCCTACAAACAGAACTCACCAAATGGATTTGAGGGTGGAAGAGGCCAAAGATCACTGAGTGTTAAAAATGATTTCCTGGGATTTAGAAATGAAAAATGGGCAAAGAGCCTAAGTAGACACTTCTCCAAAGGGGACATACAGGTGGCCAAGAGACATATGAAAAAAGGCTCAAAATCACTGATCGTCAGAGAGATGCAAATTAAAATGACAATGAGGTATAGTATATTGTGCAACAACTGGGAAGGTCAAGGTGTGGTCCCTTAGCCCAGTACCCAGGTGTCCATGTGATGGTTGGAATCTGGTCTCTACACTTCCATGTTCTGCTTTGCTCTGTGTTCCCATCCTTTAAGGTAGGTGCCCCCAAGTGGCTGCAAAATGGCTGCAGTCAGCACCCTACGAAAAGGAATGTCTCTTGCCCAAAATTTCAGCGCATCTCTTGGGGTTGACTGGCGTTCACCAGCCTTGATTGGACACAACTTCGATTCCATATTGACCTTGGACCCATGACAATGGCCATGGGAAGGCAGTATGCTGAGTGGCCAGGCCTGGGCCATATTTCCACCCTTTGAGACAGAAGACAGTGTCCATGAATCGCTCCCAGTTCTCACTTCTTGTCTCATCAGAAGGAATAAATAAAACAACAACTTCTGAGCAGAAACTTCCTGTTCTGTCCACAGCCGCCCATTTGGCATAAGCTGATGTTACTCAGTTTTCATAGAACTGCCCCTTATATAGGTTTTTATTGACACCAAAGCAGTGAAGCTGTGATGCCTCCAACACAAATGTGGAGAAAGATTTCCTAGACTTAGACAGAGTTTTGGGGATTCCTAATACATATCCATTCTTTTTGCCAGTCTCTCTTTTTTTGTTTTGTTAATTAATACACATTCCTACATTTTAATGATGGCTTCCTTTATACACACTTTTACTTATTACTAAAAATTGAAATAGTATATTTGAATTTTCTTCAAGATAATAGTCTGTTGTTAAAAAGCAGCAAATATTTAGTTTCATGGACCTATTTCCGACCATCATGTTTTATTCAAACAATACAACGTGAAGCCTCAAGCTCTATATACACATCCTTTTCTGCGTGCTCTTTTGCTTCCACATCTTCATGGTTGGAGCTCGCCATCGACTGCAGGCTTCTAAAACACGCATGCATAAGATCTAGGGCTTTTTCTTGGGGCTAATCAATACACTAGAACAAAAAGCGAACAGTGATCAGCAAGGCATTCAGAAGATCCCTTATGCATTATGGATAAAAGGTAGAGAAGAAACACAGGTATCCAAGGAGCGGAAAAACAACCTGTATCATAGAAACCTTATTCTGAGAATTACAAACCAAAGAAGTGCGTCTCCCTCCCAGCATGCTCCTTGCCCCACAGTGAGCCTAAACCAATGAGCGGGGGAAAGAGGCTCTGGCCCCGGACTTGAGTCTCTTCTACGTGACCCATGCCTGTGTGATTCCTCGGCATCATTCTGGGACCTTCCTCCCTGCTGGGGTCCCAGGACTGTACCCACAAAAGTGACAGTAATGATGCACGTGGCCCTATGGCTCAACCCCTGTTGATCTGCTATGACCCATCACGTCTGTCCCATGAGGAAAGGCTCTTGTTCCCCTCGAAGGTGAGAAGGTGGATGGAGATAGAAGTCCTTCCTCTTCGAAAGGGCTCAAGCAGTCCCCTCCCCTGGAATCACTTTCTTGCCGTCACCTCCAGGAAGGCAGTGTACCTCCCCGTCTTGTTGGATGGCTCTTCCCTGTCATGTTGTTGGATCCACTGTGATTTGGGTAAAGAAGGGGGGTAGGATCAGACGCTGCTGTCAAGTTGCTCAGACTCCGTATTAGACATCCTGGGAGGGAGGGAAGAGAGCCCTTGTCATTCTGGGAGTTTCCTTCATCTGGTGCCTGGGAAGACTCAGAAGGCCACGCTGCTCCCTGGGACGGGCTCAGGAATATCCAGGAATAGCCCGTGTTCCTCCTGTATCTCTAAGGCAGGTCGTGAAGGTGGAGGTCACGTTTCTAAAATTTCTAGACAGTGGGCAAGGAAAGAGGACAGCCCAGGCTGGCGGAGGAGCCCAGACCCCATCGGGGTCAGTAAGAAGAGGGGATAGACGGGCCCTTCCTCGTGTTGATGTCCGCTGTTGGTACCTGTTCCTTCGCTGCAGCATGACTGTGTCTGGACGTGTGTTCTTCAAGCGAGAAACTGTTTTCTGCGGATCCAGATGTTCCTAAGAGGGGTCTGCTCCATCTGGTTACTATCTCAGTCACAGAGATAGACATGGAGCTTCATTTTATAGTCACATCTGTTACCTCAGTAGTAACAGGCTGAAGGAAAACTTGGAATAAACTTGGAAAACCACGCAATATGATTTGTTGCCAACAGAGTCTCATTACCGTGGCCTTAATTACAGGCCAGAATGAACGATGGTGAATTTCTCTTAGATCTTTTTCCAGAAGAATGAGAAGGAACCTTCATTGATACCACTGCCCTCTTAATACACTGACCTTCTTTCTGTTTCTCCAACTTGTTAAGGTCTTTCCTGCCCCAGGGCCTCTCTACTCATACTGTTCCCTCCACCTGGAACCCTCCTTCTCAGCAACTTGGGAGACTCATGCTCATCCTTCAAATATTAGTTCAGGGGTCTCCTATTCCAGCCTCTCTGTGGTTGTAAACCCGCACCCCATCCCATCCCATTTATTCTCCCTAACATCCCCACTTATTTCCTTCACAATGTGTGTGAGCAAGTGTGTCTATCTCATTGGTTTGTTTCCGCCCTATCTGCTCATTCCCAAGCCCCTGTGAGAAGGACAGGTCTGTGCATTCTGTCTCTGAGCCACCACTGTGTCTGTCCCCTGTACCAGGCACAGCACCTGGTACACGGTGTGTGCTCAGTAAATCTACATTGCGAGTATGAATGTGTGAAAAAAGGGCCAAGGCAGGGACCCACCAGAGGAATGTGTCTGGGGAGAGGTGTCATGCCAGGGTGGTTGCTTTGCAAAGCCCCTGGCCCCTGCAGCCCCTCTGGTGGGCTCAGTTAGGCCCCTCGTGTGCAGACTGCGGCCTGGGATCACAGAGGACAGTGGCCATCTCTTTATGCTCTTTTATGCTCTTCTTCCATCTGAAATGTCTCCCAGCCACGCAGGAAGGGAATCGATGTTCATCGGCATCTATCGTGCACCCAGTCCTGTGCCGGGTGACCAGCACTCATCCTGCTTCATCCTCACAGGCACCCAGTGAGGGCACGTGTCCCTGTCCCCACTTCTCAGGGGTGACACAGAAGCTACATGTCTCGGCAGCGGGCACCTAGTCAGGATGTGAATGGAGGATCACTCCGCAGGGCCCCCCTGTCTCCCCTCGGGAAACTCGGGAAGCTTGTGAATGTTGTCATCGGTAACTCACCGGTCTTTACTTCTACACTTGCTCTTCCCCTTGGTTTGCATCCAGAGTTTTCATTATTATTCTCTTGCTGGCTGGTCTTGAGCAAGTTGCTTAAAGTGTCTGAGCTTTTGTTTCCTTACCTATAAAATGGGGATGATAACAGTACCTATTACATATGGCTATTGTGGGGATTAAAATCCTTAGACAAATCCTTAGACACATACCTGATGGGTATTTGCTATAATAATCACTACTACGTTATTAGTTAGGATCGGTAATGCTAGTGCGTTAACAAATAGGCCTCAAACTCTCAAGGGCTCAACCCAAGAAAGTTTGTTTCTCACTAACCTTGCAATTCAGTGTGGGTCAGTGGACAGATATGGTTCCTTCCAGACACTCAAGGCTCCAGGCTCCTTTCCAGACTAGCTCTGCCGTCTTCAGCAGCCTCGGAATTATCTGCATCTGCTGGCAGTTGAGAGAAGAGAGAGGTAAGGGTGGTGTGAGAGGTTTACAGGCTAGCCAGAGGTTTTATATTTGGTTTTCCCACGTGGCCCCACCTGGTTACCGGGGGCACAGATGTGTGGTCCAGCTGTATTCCTAGAGGAGGGCCATGGATGTTGGTGAGCACTGAGGTCTTCTGCTACTTTATTATAGCAGCTATTTCCATGCCCTTACCCCATAGCAATCTCCCTGGGCAGTACTTCCCTAAAAAGTACCCCACCCACCCCTCCCAAGTGCCCTACCTGCCCATTCCTACTGATCTGTCCAGGGGCATATTTCCCCAGAACGTCAGGACCACGATCACAGAGAAGTGCTCCCCACATCAGGAAACAGGATGGTCACAGTTCCTGGCAAGTGCTGGGCTAATGTGTCCATGTCCACACACTATTTGCATTTTAAAATAAGATGCACAGAGGAGAAGAAGAACCGAGTTAGCAGAGGGAGGTATTCAGGCTTTTGGCAGGTGGTGGCCCGGTGACCTTGTCTCTTCAGGTCAAGTCCTGGCGGAGAACTGGGTGGACGTCTGTTCTGCCTTCTGTCCTTCCAGGTGAAAGGTCGCTTCTGGGTAGGGAAGGCCGTCTCCTTTCCTTCGGGCACTGGCGCTTCCTTCCTACCGCCCACGATGGGGCCTGTTTTCTCCTCTCCTGTCCGGGCTGCTGGAAACAGCCCAGCACATAGCAGGGCTCGCCTTCCCTGTGAGGGTGTGTCCTTCCACTCCTCAGAGCACCCCCCCCCCCACACACACACACATACACACACATACAACCAGGTAGTCCTGCTGCAGATGTGTGAGCTCCTGTGGCCGCTATCAATCACTGAACAGCCAACAAGTGTCTAATGAGTGGTTTCTGTGAGCGGGCAGTCATTATGTCTCTGTAATAGAGGGGGAAAGGCACGTATTTTTGGTTTAGGCAATTTCATTTTTTGGAGTTTATAAAACGTCTTCGCTGGCAAGTCACTCAGAAAAGATTCCCTACCTAAGAAACAAAATTTGTTCTCTGAGCCGATCCACTTTTATGCGCTTTTCTAAGCCTCTGGTTTCCCAATTAGGAGGCAAGAAGAGGAGGTTTCACCCCTGTGCCCATTCTGATGCGTGACCATGTTTCAATTACATTTTTCTGTTGGCCGGGTGAGGGTAATGAGTAGATCGGTATCAAATAATTTGAGGCTTTTGTATATGCAGCCTCTCGTGCTAACGAGATGCGCTGGAACCTCGGGATGTGTGTGAAGTTCACACTGACGTCTGCGGAGCCTCAGGGAGGGTTTCTCAGAGAGCCCCAGTGTTTATGACCCGCGTCTCCCATTGTCCTCCGCGTGGTTTTGAAGAAGCACACCCCGCATGCGACCTCTCCTTCCGTGGCAACTCAAGCCAGTGGCCGCTGGTGGGCACTGAGTGAAAGAGCAGAAACATCCACAAAACAGGGGGCGAGGCTGGACACCAGTGAATAAGGGAAAAGCTTCCAGTGGTCGAAAGCCAGTCCCTTCAGTTGCCCGGATGGCACAGTGTGTTTCCCCAGAACCGGACAGGTGGCTCTTCTCTGGGCAGGAAGCACCAGGTGAGATCATAAGAGACCTACTCAGGACCTTTACATCTTACCTTTTTAAAAAACCTGTATATAGTCAAACGTGGCCAGCCCTGCAAGATGGAGACTTAGCAAAATCCCAGATTGATAAAGGAATCGCTTCATCAACTCTGCCGCCTCCCATGGTCACATAACGCACCTCGAGTGGAATACTTGCCCCATAAGAAAGATCCACCCGTCCACCAGTCTCTGCTGTGCTGATGCTGTTGAGGTCGCCGCGGTGAATGACATGTGGGGTGACTTCCACAGTGGTCACTTACTGAGTACCGACACGGGACACACCCTTCACAAGGGTGGTATCATTTTATCTTTTTGAGAACTCAGGGAGTGAGGTAGATCTATAGACCAGGGTATTGAGTCACTGAGAAAATCATTTGCTCAAGTAAATAGTGAGCAAATGAATTTGCACCAAGGTCTGGCTGCCTCCAAAGTGTGTGCTCCCATGCAGGTCATTGCTGCCAATCTCGTGCTGGGCAGGAAGGTGGTTGGCATTGAGCTCAGCCCAGAAAGGAAGCTTGGTGTGCTTCTCGTGTGTAAACTCTCTCTGCTCCAGCGGCTCTCACCCCTGGTGGTCTACACACAACTCATTCTAAATAAGAGGCTTGGACTGTCCGGTTGCAGTTTCTAGAATTTCTCTTCCCCTGGTATCAAAGCTGCTTTCTTAATCCTCCTCAGCATCCTTGTTCGGTGCCTGCAGCACAGGAAGGATGAGGTCTCCAGCCCTGTGTCTACCAGCTGGTCCCAGCCCTACGGCTTTTGCCACACATGTCATCACACCTCACATGGGTGCTTCCTGGACCCTCAGAAATGAGCCAAGTGGCTGTGGCCACAGTTAATGTTTAATACGCACACTGATGTTAGAAAATGTACCCCATCTCGCCACCCTCCACTTTCAGCTTCTGCATCATGAAGTAACGGTCTTGTCCTCAAATGAAAAGGAAGGGAAGGAAGGGATGGAGGGAGGTGGAAGGAAGGGAGCCGGGAGAGCACCAGGTGGCCCACCTGTGCCCGCACAGCGCCGTCCACGCGATGCTATAGTGAAAGCTGGATTGGCTTCCAAGTCGGGTCTTCTCGGAGCAGATCCCTCTGTGACCAGGGGATCAGGCAGCTCATTCACCACTCCTGGACCTCGGCTTTGCCTCCTGTAAAGTGGGGAAATATTGCCATGCACCCCAAAGAATTGTTCTGAGGATTAAATGGGAAATGTATTTAACAGACATGGCACAGAGTGCCCCCACGCTCCCACTGAGTTCTTTCCCCAGGAAGGGCGTTGAGTCTTTCCTATGTGGGAATTCCTCACTGAGCTGCAAGGTCTGGAGAGGCACAGACATGCCTCCCGCGGCCATAGCCCTCCTGCCTCTCCCACCACCCGCCCCATGTGCTTCGTCCCCACAGCCCCACAGTCAGTTTTGGGCCGACTGCTCCTCTGTTCGGAGGCCCTGTCAGTACTTAATTACCCTTTTGCTCAGCAAGTCCACCCTTCTCTCTTCGGTCCTTTCTACTATCATTCCTATTTTTGCTTGTTCAGCCCCGAATGCAGCATATGTCTATTTTCCAAGGCAGCACTGAAAAGAAGGGGGGAAGGGTAAGAAAGTAGGGAAAACGGGGCCATTTAGTGGAAGCCTAGACATTTCTCTGAAGTGCCCGAGCCTGAACGGCAAAGGAAGAGAGGAGAGAGAGGGAGGCCCTCCCTGCAGAGTCTCACAGGGACCCACCCCCAGTCCCCGTATTATGCTTTGAGGACCATTTCAGGATTCTTACCTGTTTTCCTTTAAGACAGAGTCCAAGTGTAACACAGGCGAGGGCCTTCTGCCGGTGGTTTCGTGGAGAATCTTTGCCAGGGGAGCAGATGCATCAGCTGGTGGAGCTGCTTTGACTCCGAATATTAAATTCATTTCTCAGGTGTCTGGTTTCATGGCCGCCGGTGGGTTTATGTCAGACCAGCCTGAGTTTACATCCCAGCTCTTCCACGCATGGCAGTAAAGCCTCGTGCGAGTTGCTTTTGTTTTTGGAATCTCACACGAAAGGCAGCCGATGTGAGCTCCAAGGAATATGGGAGGAGGAGATGGTTTAATAGAAGTAAGAGGACCTGGCATCGCTGCCTTCATGAGAAATGTCCGACACATGTTTGTGGCGTTGGAGTGAGATTTTGATAACAGAAACCGGAATAGCTTTAAGTTTGGGGGGCAGAGGAGAGGTAATAGTGGGGTTGGTGAAAAGAAGGGAGACCCAGAGGCCCCTGGGTAATTGGCACATGAGAGGAAGCACAGAGCAGGTGAATGGCGGGCATCCTTCAGCTCAGAGCTGAAGCAACAAAGGCCAACGGTTTGTGTTCCGATGGTTTGTGCTGCTCCGGGGGCACAGTTTGTCCCAGATGCACACAGCTGCGAGCCCGGGGAGCCAGGGCCCCGGCTTTCTGCAGGAGGCATTGTGTCCCCTCCCTCCCCAACGGTGCTGGCGGAGCCCAGCACAGGCTCTCACTGTGCAGAGCTGGGCCAGCGGCCATGGCGCAGAGGAGGGCACACGATGTCCCCAGGCGCCCCAGGCATCGGCACCAAGGCCTCCTTTTAAAACTGTCCAGCCCTCTGTGGGATGCCTCCCCTCCAGCCCTCCTCCCTGAGTGTCCTGGTCAGGCCTCTGTCCATCGTGTTGATCTGGCTCTGGTTCAGGAACCATCTGGAAGAAGCACATTCATTGCCTTCATCTGGCGTGTATCAGCCTTCCCAACGGAGATGTCAGGAACTCAGGACATGTGACAGACTTTGCTCCCTGCCACGCTCCCTCCTCTCAGACTAAGAAATGGCAGAGGTGTGAAAGGGATCTTTATGACGAGACTGGACAGACAGTGGCTTCCAGGCCTTGAGAAGGCGCTGGGGGAACTAGAGTGTGTGTGCTTTTTGAGTTCCACAATGTCCCAGCCACTTAATCCCCCTCTTTGTGACAATGGCCTTGAGTGACCTTGAGCCTTTGGACGAGGCTCTCCCTTTGAACACATAAGTATGCTGTTACCAAATCTCGAGGTTTTGCAGAGGCACAAAGCGAGTGGATTTCCTTCTGAAAATGGAATGGTACTGCCAACTCCCTTTTATGCCCTTCTATTTTCTGCGTCGGCTGTTATCACTGTTTCTGATTTCTATGCTCCTGAAGTCAGGTTTTCTTGTGTCTTGACAAACGTTTCCGGGCATCCCCTCCTTTCTTCGCTTCCTCTACTTCTTTATTCACTCCACAGATGTCTGTTAAGGTCCCAGGGTGTGCCAGGCACTTCCTAACACTGAGGACACAGCAGTGAGCAAGAAAGACCTATCCCCACCCTCATGGCACTGATATTCCAGTGGAGTAGGCCGACCATAGACAATTAAATCTGTTCAAAAACCCTAGAAGCCTTCTATTCAGATCTGTTGTTTGAAACCGCTCTGCAGGAAGGAGTACAGGCCTTCCTAGGGCCGTTTCTCGAGCTGTCTTTGGTAAGGCTATACATGTGTGTCAGTCACTCAGGTGTCATGGGTTGTCAGTCACTCAGGCGTGGCTCCAGGCGTCCCTGTGAAATCGCCAGCAGCACCACAGACCCATAGCTGGAAGGGAGGATAATGGTCCAGAGGTGGTGTGTTATCTTCTTTACTATCAGAGGGAAACACATCGCCTCCTGCACAACCTCGGTCTAACACTGTGTAACCCATGGAATTCCCCCTGGGAGATCCAGGAGTTTTATTTCTGAATCAGACCATGTAGTGTGTGTGTGTGTGTGTGTGTGTGTGTGTGTGTGTGTGTGTGTGTATCGATTTGCAACTCTAGCAGCTGATCCAAACATCACTGATCACTATTTGCAGCTTTTAAAAAATAGATATATTTGTATTGATTTCAGAAAGGAAGTGAGAGGGAGAGAGAAAAAGACATCAATGATGAGAGAGAATCATTGATTGCTGCCTCCTGCATGCCCCACACTGGGTTTCAAGTCTGCAGCCCAGGCATGTACCCAGACCAGGAATTGAACCGTGACCTCCTAGATCAGTGGTCAGCAAACTGCGGCTCGTGCGCCACATGCGGCTCTTTGGCCCCTTGAGTGTGGCTCTTCCACAAAATACCACGTGCGGTTGTGCACGTACAGTGCTATTGAAACTTCATGGCCCATGTGCAGAAGTCGGTATTTTGTGGAAGAGCCACACTCAAGGGGCCAAAGAGCCACATGTGGCTCACGAGCCGGTTTGCCAACCACTGTCCTAGATTATAGATTGATGCTCAATCACTGAGCCACACCGGCCCAGCACCCATTTACAGCTTTTGTCATTTCACTCTGAGGTTTTAGGGGAAACATGAATCAAGGGTATCTATCTATCTATCTATCTATCTATCTATCTATCTATCTATCTATCTATCATCTATCTATCTATCTATCTAAAAGGCAAAGTGTCCCCTTGGGAGTTCAACTGGGAGACTGGGAGTTCAATCGCTCACTATGATGTGCGCTGGCCATCAGGGGGTGCTGCAGAATGAAGGAAGGCCCTGATCGCCTGCCAGGCCTAGGGACCCTACCTGTGCAGGAATTTTGTGCACTGGGCCTCTAGTGCATTTTATAAAATCCTTGGAAGATACTTTGTGCTCAGCTTCACTGCACAGGGTTTCTTACCATCTCTCTTGACTCCTCTCAGCCTGTGTTATGTGGAGGAGCGAAGATAAACGGATTTGATACAAATGACAGCTAATTCCAAAAATCAGTTCTTGTGGCATCTCAGAAGAGGACCTGGGCCCCAGTGAGGAACACAAGCATGTGCTCCTCCTCCTTAGATGGCAAACTGAATGTCTCGGGGTGTGCCCAGCTGTCAGCATCTAATCTAATTAGGCAGGATAATTGCGGGGGCTGAGCCTGCTGACGCTGACAAACATATTAGTCTAATTCCATTCCCTCTAATAGGATGCTGGCAACCTCAGCTTCCCTTGTAACCAAGTCAGGTCTGGCTGGCCCTTGTCATTGAGGGGAGAAGACTTCTGGACTCAACGACAAACTCTGGTTTGATCCAGGGATGGTTTCTGTGTGTGGAGGCTGTTGCTAGGGGGCTAGGAAACTGTGTGTGTGTGTGTGTGTGTGTGTGTGTGTATTTTGGGGGGTTGGGTGTGGTCAAGCCAGACTTTAAAAGAAACTAACAGAAGACAGTTTTTATTGGATGAGGTAGAAAGCTAAACCCAATTGTTAACAGCTATTAAGGAATATCCCTTTTATCACTTGTAGGGACATGCTATAGACAGAGCCCAGGTTTATAGTCGGTTGCCTGGGAGACCCTTTTAGAGGCCTATGGGCAGGGAGAGCTAAGAACAATTTACCTTCCTCTGGTAAGTTCCTCACCTGCACGGCCCAGGTCCAGTTCTCAAGACTCGTGGATGGGCCTTGGAGTCATTCCAACCGGTAGGCCATCCGTTCCTGGCCGTGTTGGCTACTAAACAGTTTTAATAGCACCCACCCCATTACTGTGGTTACAAGCCACCACACATTTATTAGTAATTGAAATGATCTGCTTTTAGGATCTCACAGTTCCGCAGGTCAGAAATCTGGGTGCAGCGTGGCTCAGCTCAGTCCTCTGATTGGACACGGCCAAAACCAACGTGGTAGCAGGGCCACATCCTTTCTGGAAGTTCCAGACGCAGACCTGCTCCCACGCTGATTCAGGTTGTTGGTTAACTTCAGTTCTTTGAGGTTCGACTGCGGTCTCCAGCTCCTGGCTGGTTGTCAGTGTGGGGAGGAAGGGGACAGGGGGGCTTTGCTCCTGGAGCCCATCTCCATCCTTCCCACAGGCTCCCTGCATCCTGCCTTCCAGCAAAGGCGGGTCCAGTCCCTTTCATGCTCCAACTCTCCCGACCTCCGCTTCAGCCTTATCTCTTTAGCTGTGGCTGAAGACAGCCCTCTGTCTTCCTTGTAATAGATTGGGACACGCCAGGTAATGCAGGGGAATCTCCCTGTATTACGGTCTATAACCTTAGTTTTACCTTCGAAGTCCCTTTGCCATGTTATCTGACTGTCACAAGGTCCGAGGAGCGGAACATGGACATCTTTGGGGGTGGGGGACAAGTTGAGTGATTTCCATGTGATCGGACATGAAAATATTTTATCTTCATAAGTGTTCTCCCCTAGAACTTATCTACATGAATAATTTCAATTCAGCAAATGCTTCCTTTTGCATAGAGAGTGCCAAGTTACATTTTGGCCCAGGAATATTCCAGCTGCTAATCATTATTCCAAACTATTGGGTTTCAAAATACTGATGTTCCACAAAGAAAAAGAGAAGGTCTAATATCATTATGGCCAATGGGATCTGTCTGGCTCCAAAAAAATTCTCAGTTTTGTCAGTTCAGAGATGCCAATACTTTGGGGCTCTAGACATTGGTTTAATTAATCAAATATGATAGGTTACTTATATGGAAAATGACTATAAAATGGCACCAAGATTATGATACCATCCTTATGTCATCATAACCACAGTAGGTATGGATAGGGACCTCACAAACTTGATAGTAAAGGGGCATCCACGGCTGCTGACTGCATGGTAAGACACCCAACAGTGATGAAAGTGGGAATAGCACTGGCCTTGAGCAGCACCCCCAGGCACACTCCCGTGACCATGAGGGCCATTTGGCATGGCCAGGAGGCTTCCTTCAAGCTATGCTCCACCCCGGTTTGGCCTTAACAGGTTGGCGAGGCAACCATGTTACCCCCACCCCCTCCCAGAGTATCAGAAATCTAATCCTCATTGTGGAAGTGTTCTGCATTTCCCCCCAAATCCATTTTCATATGCGTCCATCGCCTCCTGTGAGTCAGGAAGGAACAGATGTAGCTAGTGATTAAGTAATTCATCAAAGATGACATCATGGCGAAAATGGGACCAGGAGTTAGGACTCCTGATTGTGGCCAGTGGGGGATGCTCTCTCTAGTGAATTACCAAGCAGGTGGTGATTTGCATTTTTCCTTAATTTCCACTTTCATCGCTTAGTGAATCCTTCAGAAAGTAGCTAACCATATATGACTCTCCAAAGAGAATAACTGACAGGTGTTTCAGTTCGGTACTTACCTGGATTGGACACTCCCTGGAGTGTTGCATCTTTTAAATCAAAGATGACAAGTTTGCATTCTGCCCCCACTTGATATAAATAGCTTCCTTTTTCTCAGTGCCCAATGTCTGGCACTGTGGATGGATGGATGGGTGAGTGGGTGCATGGATGGATAGATGGATGATGGATGGATGGATAGGTAGATGGGTGGATGGATGGATAGGTGGATGGGTAGGAGGATGGATGGATGGATAGAAAGATGGATGGATAAGCAGATGGGTAGATAGATGGATGGATGGATGGGTGGATGGATGGGTGGATTGGCGAATGGGTGCATGGATGGATAGATGGATGATGGATGCATGGAAAGATGGATGGATAGGTAAATGGGTAGATGGATGGATAGGTGGATGGGTAGGTGGGTGGATGGATGGATGGAAAGATGGGTAGATGGGTGAGTAGATGGATGGGTGGATGGATGAATAGATGGATGGATGGGTGAATGGATAGATGGTGGGCAGAGAGATGGATGGACAGATGGATATAATGAATAATTATGACATGGTGTGCCTTTACCTATGTCTGATTGTGATGTTAAACTTAACCAGGCAGCCAAGGTGCAGCCACATCAAAAGTACTGGCATTGCTATTACACTCTAAAGACATAGATTAAAAGGACAGCACTTTTGCCTTAAGAAGAAATATAACCAAATGATATAAAATATATACATGTATAATCATGATTAAGAGAATAAAAGAAGCGATACCCAGAAAAGCTATCATGTATGTACTGCCATAATAGTTTCTGGCAGAGAAATCATTTTTGTGTTCTCAGAGCTACTTAACTCTTCCAGTGGAGTCAGAATTCTGAATGCACTGCACTGTTAGACAGTAACCATCAGATTAATACCAGAGGTAGTTAACGATGGTTTTTCTTTACCTTCTTTGCCATCACACACAAACACACATGCACATTCCTGGTATGATAAGGAGCGTGCCATATAACATCTTTGTATCTATTTTTAATGTCAAGTGACCATTCATTGAGCTCTGGTGAAAGCAAACAGAGGGTGATTCTTCATGGGAAAAGGTGGTTTTAATGCTGCTGGTTAAGAATCAGAACTCCCTGTCTACCCTGGGTGTCTCTCTATGACACCATTTCCTTCCATTGTAAATTGCTTTTTTGTGGCTCCTTGTTCTAAGGGTCTCCCCCTGTCTGAATCATGCCTTTCTAACTCACAATGATAGGCAAGTGGGAGTGTGGGGAAGGGTGGGGGTGCGGAGTGGGAAGCCATGGGTTTGGGTTTCGTCCTTCTCAAGAACAACAGTGGCCCCTGGGACAAATACCTTTGCCGTTACTATGTCTCATCACAACAACCTTTTCAAGTAGAAGTTACATCCCCATTTCTCGGATGAGGAAATGTAGCCACAATGCCACGTCAGTGGGGAGCCAGCTCACATGCCCGTCCTTGGTGACATCTTCCAGTCCCTGGGGGTGGGTCACCTGCTCATTTCTTGGTGATGTGTCAGCCACGTGTGCATCTCCCCGTGAGAGCACTGGAGGATTGAATGGCATCTGTCACCATGTCTGAGTCCTCCCTTTGTTTGTATACACAGGGGCACAGGGCTTTGCACAAACTAGCCCGATGCTACCTTTTTGCTGAATGAATGTCTATATATAAAGGGTTTCCCTACCATTGAAGACATAAGAGAAAAATGTCTCCCAAGGAAGGAAACATCTAAATCTCTCCTTTTATTATCACACATCCAACACATAGTTTCCTTATCAGCTTTCTTAAAAATAATATTTTTCTTTTCTTATGTATTTATATGCATTTTATTGCCCACTAATACTCCTCAGAGATAATAGTATAGTTTTTTTTTAAAAAAAAGTCTATATTAATTTTGTGACAGGACCCAAATGAAACTGAGAATAGCACTTGGGCATTTCTTGCCACTTTAGGGTTAGATTATTAACAAAGCCCCCACATTGCTAGATGTGGTCAGTTTATTAAAAATAAAATAAAAGAGAGGCAGTACTTCTTGTGACCAGGCCCTCAATGCACAATGGAGTTTTTAGTGGTCCCTGTCTACCCGCCTCCAGGATATGTCTGAGCCAAGGCATGGGTGCCAGTTTCCAGCGTGTCTGCGTTCAAGCCTTCGTCATTCTTCCCTGAATTCAGTAATAACGTACTGGGATACAGCAGTGGGCAGAGGAGACTTAGAGCCTGGCCTCACAGGGCTTACGGGCCGGTGGAGGCAGGACCAGCTCTGTCATTGTGGATCCAGTGAAAAATGAAAACATGGCTCCCCTTGTTCAAAAATTAGAAGAATTTCAAGATAGTGACCATCAAACATCAAAACACACATGGAGCCCTGCTAAACGCCAGGCCCGTGTGACTACATAGGTGGCGTGCCCACAACCAGCCCAGCATAAAAGAGACAGATATTGACGCGTACACCAATCTACAGCTACGGTTGATATCAGCGCAGGTGCTCTGAGAGTTCCATTAGCAGCTCCAATCCCCCGCCATGACTATAGTGTGTCTCACACAGAGCAGATGCTCAAAAACTGTTTAATTAATTGACGGCTTCAAGTGTCCTGATATTACAGGAAGGCTCTCCATGGGCTGCGTGGAGAACATGATGGATTATTATGCTAATAATAGCCCAACTTATTGACTGTGGTTGACAGCACGATCCCTGCCAGGCACTGCATTAAGCCCTTCTTAAGTTTGTCATTGAATCAACCCATGGTCTTGTGTCTAAAGGAATGATATCATCCCTGTTTCTCGGATGAAGGGACAAGCTCTTTGGGACTGGGGAACTTCTCCCTGCTCACCCCGCTGACAAGTGATGGGACCCGGAAACCAACCACGATTTGCCCGTGTTTTTAACCACCCCACTACATTGTCTCTTCAAGGCCAAAAAGTACATATTGGATGTCTCTCCTTTATGTCCCACCCTGCCCCACTTTTTAAAAGGCTCTCAAGCTTTTTTTTTGTTTCCAGTTAATTTGGATTGTCCAGCATTTAAAGAACCCAGTCCCTGCTCTGCATAATGTACCAAGAACTGCCCAGTTACCTGCAATCCAGCTAAGCCAGTGCTGCTGGGTCTAGTCCATAATAAACACTCACAGCTTGATAGCTAGGTCTGCTTTATCATAGGAGGTTTCAAGGACTAAAGAAGTTAATATGTGCAGAGATTTGCACAGTTCCTAATCCATAGCGCTCTGTAAGAGCTAACTGTGCTGTTGATATTCTCATTGTACCTCAAGGTCCACTGTAGAACCCAGCACCTGGCAACCACCCCTGTTCTCAAGTGAAGGGAAGGAAGTTAGCAAAGGGGAGGAAAGCCCCAGGAGTTAGTGTGTAATACGGTTTGGAAACCAGAGGACTTCTTGTACGGTATGAGAAAGACGATGATACAGCAGTGGAGCTGCCAGTTTGTATAAAAGGAGGAAGAAATGAAGTAGCACAATGAGAGGAAGGAGTTAACCAAGAGAGGTGGGATGGGAAGGGGAAGGAGAAAATCTTACACTCTGCTCTCACCTCTGTTTTCAGAGGTGACACATTACCTGTGGGTTATTTCCATCTCCCGTCGGCTTTCAACTTGAAGTCTAATAGGATGATGATGTATATGTATATATAAGACCGTGAAACCGGGATTTGACCTGCTAGGTTAATCAACACTAGCAGTTACTGTAACTCACAAATTACAGGTCCCAATTTTCACAGCTGGGCTGCAGGCATTAATTAAAACTGCTGTTGCAAATCACAGCATTTTGGAATGCCTGCAATGTTTAAATTATCAGTGGTGTTGCCACCTTAATTTAAAAAAGCAACTTTCATCATTTTTCAAAGAAGAATACCCTAAGCCGGAATAAGTCCATCTCTCAGCCTTGCAAAGTCATTAATGTGCTAGAAGCAAATGGAAGTTTTTAATGTCTTTCAATATGTTAGGGTACAAATTACCAGACTTGCTCCTGGGGCCAACTCTGCATATTATGGAGCTGAGAATAATTAAAGAGAGGTTGCTGTGGGTAAGGTTTTGGTTTGGCTGGTTATCTCTCACTTTCTCTCTTTCTCTTTCTTACATGCATTTTCAATAGGGGCAGTATTGCCCCCAAAGGGGTAAAAATTGGTTCTTGGTGGAGGCACTTAGATATTACAGTTTCATGGCTCTTCGAAGGGCCATAGTACATAAGTAGATATGCAGTGTGTCTGTGGCATTAAAATTTCATGAGATAAGTTGTAAATACCGGGGGGGGGGGGGAACGGATCTAAAAAGACTTCTTAGAGAGATGATAATGATTTTTAAGAAGTTTGAGAACTCTGCTGTAATAGGATGGCTTATGTATACTTAATTTCAAACCATCTGCCTGCTTTGTGAGGGTGAATATATCTTAATATTTGCAAATGTCATTGAAATTGACTGAATGTTTCTGCTCCCCCCCCCCCCATAATTCACATGTTGAAATCCTGAGCCCCATGGTGAGGACATTCAGAGGTGAGGCCTTTAGGAGGTAATTAGGTCATGAGGATGGAGCCTCAGGAATGGGATTAGTGCCCTTATAAGAGGGACCTTGGAGAACTCTCTTGCTGTCGTTCCACCATGTTAAGACACAATGAGAAGGAGGCCATCTGTGACCCAGAAGAGAGCCCTCACCATAACCCATGCTGGCACCATGATCTGATCTTGGACTTCTAGCTTCCAGAACTGCGAGAAATAGGTTTCTGATGTTTATAAACCTCCCGCCCCTCCATCTAAGGCGATTTGTTATAGCAGCCCAAACTGTCTCAGACAGACATCATTCAGAGAGAATAGAGAAGTAGACTTAAAAACAAAACAAAACAAAACAAAACAAAACAAAAAAACAGAAATAAAAGGTGTCCACTGTCAGTGTAAACTGGTGAATGTCCCATTAGAGAAAGTGAGGCCATGAGAAAAGAATCAATGACAGGAGCCTAGACCTAGAAGATGGTTGTAGGAACACATGGGCTGCGTCAGCGACAGAAAGTGAGGGAGGTAGGAAAGTGCAGTGAAAACCTCAGAGAGTGGAGTCATGGGAAATGGTTTGTGGTGACAACGGGGAAACTGTGGGACATACAATGCCAGGTAGAGGGTAGAAGTTAATGACATAGTGGACAAGATCATGGGGCTGACCTAAGGCAAGGCCAGGACAGGGCATTTCCATACATGTTCTTTAGGGAAGGTAGCTAGGGTGATGGAAAAGTCACTGGCTCAGAAATCTCTTTGGTTTCTCCAAAGTGTGAGTAGTACCTCTAATCAGATGAGCTTGAATCATGTGCTCATTCTTGATCAACCTCTTTGAAATTCCCAGCCCTAGATTGATGGCAGTGGGGCAGAGGGCAATGGAGGAGGGGGTGTCTCCAAGGACAATTAGAATGTGCTACTGCCCAAAGAACAAAGAATGGGTGTTGTGGGGGCAGGGAAAGCAACTGATGTTGGCAATGGTGTCACACGGAGCTGCTATGCAGTCTGGCTCAGGCACCTTGGGCACATTTGTGAGCTTCAGTTCCAACCCCTACGTTACTGAGGTTGACAACAGAACCGGCCATATAGGATTATGATAGGACTGAAGGATGCGATGGAGGTAGCATGCCTGGCCTTTGTCAGTCCTCAGTCAGTGTGACTCTTTTTTCTCCTCACTGAGAAATTCTGTCCTTCCACACAAGTGTAGTTTATGTGAATCACCCGTGTCCAGTTGAATGAAGAGAACCAGTGATGAAATTCATAATTCATTCACTGTGCATTCAATGAGCTATGAACTCACTAATTCTCCACAGGGTTGTTTTTCTTTTTCAATATCCCTCTTTTTCTGGACCTTATAAGGCACTGATACAGTCACATCTTCCTTTCAATGGTTGCCTTGCTCTAATTTTGAAATTTTTTTCCTTCTCTCTCCCTTGAATAGTGCCTGGTAATGACACAGCTTGCTGAGAAGGTAGGGTACAGAGCCCGAAGAGGGAAAGAATCCTCATGGTGCAGTGAGAAAGGGTCGGCCACTTACTGCTTGGCTCAGGTAGCCATAGCAAAGGACCGCAGACCGAGGGCTCGAGCAACAGAAGTGCATTGTCTCACTTCTGGAGGCTGGAAGCCTGAGATCATGGTACTAGCAGGCGTGGTTTCTTCTTGAGGTCTCTCTCCTTGGCTTGTAAATGGCCGTCTTCTCCCTGTGTCCTCATGTGGTCTTTCCTCTGTGTGTGCCTGTGTTCTAACCTCTTCTTATGAGAACACCAGTCATATTGGGCAAGAGCCCACTCCAGTGACATCTTCTTTGAAAAATTCCCCACCCCACTCTCCTCTCCTTTGGCAACCATCAGCTTGTTCTCTATATCTATGGGCCTATTTCTGCTTTGTTTTGTATTTTCAGATTCCACATGTAAGTGAAATCATATGGTATTTGTCTTTGTCTGACTTATTTCACTCAGCACAGTGCCTTCTAGGTGTATCCATGTGTTCACAAATGGAAGGATTTTATTCTTTTTATTGCTGAATAATATTTCATTATGTATAGACTAGGGGCCCGGTGCATGAAATTCATGCAGTGTGTGGGGGGGTGTTTCTCAGCCTGACCTGCACCCTCTCCAATCTGGGAGCCCTCAGGGGATGTCCTACTGATGGCTTAGGCCCACTCCCCATGGATCTCTGCTCTCTGCAGGGCCTGCCTGCTCCACACTGCAGTGACTGCCAAGCAGGCAGTGCTGGGTGCTGCCTACGGGCCACACTTGCCGGTCGCCGCAGTGACGGCCAAGCAGGCCATGCTGGGTGCTGCCTGCAGGCAATGTTTGCCTGCTCCTGGGTCGCTGCAGTGATGGCCA